>NC_090650.1:340333747-340656247 GCF_040937935.1 Hyperolius riggenbachi | reverse complement strand
CTGAGAAAACTTGTCCTGGTGCCTTGGACTGGTTCAACAGTGGGTTTTGTGTTGGTAAAGACAGTCCCGGTGGGCATTGCAAAGGTTTTGGGGTTTTTGAACGGTTCCTGGAAGGCGGTGGGTATCGCTCAGGGAGTTTCGGAGGGCTTTCTTCTGGAAATCATGGTTCTGATGGGTGTCACACTGGGGCTTGTAGTACTGATGGGCATGGCTCTGTAGGTTCTGGTTCTGATGGGTCCAGTCTTGTGGGGACTGATTCTGGAATTCGGTCTTGCCGGGCTGTCCCGGTCATCATGAATTATCAGTCAGACTGTTTTGTTGGGAATTTCAGTTTTGAAAAGCGTCTGGAATCCGCTTTTAAGGGCGGGGGTACTGTAATGATCGCTGCTGCAGCAGGTGTTGCTGGAAGTAGTAGTGCTGCAGCTCAGGCAGTTCTGATCTCTTTCCATGCAAGCTGCATAGCTTTGTTTGCCTTTCCCTGCTGTCAGCTTGTGACTGATTATCATTCACCTGTGTGGGAATCTGCATGTCTGCTCCCATTGGATGACCTCAGTATAAAGATCTGCTTCCTGCAGGACTCCTCGGGTTTTCATAGCTTCAGTTTAAGCCTGTCTTGCTGTCGCTTCAGCCCCCGATCGTGTTTCTTGTTCTAAAAGATACTTTGCTGGTTTTGCATCATATATTGGTTCATTGCCCATATATATGCATACCAGCACGTTTATTATTTTCCTTGTATTCGTGTTACGTTGATACATCAGTGTCGCTGATGTATACGTACACGAACTGTTTATATCCTGTGTGCAGTTAGTCAGCTTTCCAGTACGTTTTGGTAGTTTGCGCGTATCGTGAGCACCCGTGCTGAGCTAGTATCCTGCTCCTGGTCCTGTTCGTGGATTGCGTTCATCTCTGCTAGGAGATAATGAATCCTTCTGAATCCTGTCCTGTTACCGTTTGTGGATTGCGTTCATCTCTGCGAAGAGATAACGAATCCTTCTGAATCCTGTTCTGTTACTGTTTGTGGATTGCGTTCATCTCTGCGAAGAGATAACGAATCCTTCTGAATCCTGTTCTGTTACCGTTTGTGGATTGCGTTCATCTCTGCGAAGAGATAGCGAATCCTTCTGAGTCCTGTTCCCTGTATTACTCCAGTCCTAGTCAGCGTTCCTGCTTATGTCATATATCGGTTCATTGCCGATATATACATATGTTAGTCAGACGTTACAAATAGTTTCATTGATAGCTGTAATTGTAATACGCTAGGAAAACATACTTATTGTATATTTGTCTGTGTTACGTTCATCTATCTTGATCCTGCTATTTCCTGACTATCCTGCCCTGTCTTTGTGAGGCACGCCATCGCTGCAATTGCATTGGCTGCCTCATTCCAGTCTGTCGTGTTTTGGACGCTTGCTGTCGCTAAGTAGCCGCTAGCTAGCAAGCGTTCATTCTGTCTACCTGTCCTGATCTCCTCAGTTCTGGTTTATGCGCTCAGCGCTACTTTGCGCTGAGACGTTATAACGAAAGCATTGTTTGTGGCTGTCAGATCTGCACCGGCTCTGTGCGCCACAATCTCCTATTGGAGTCAGTCCTCCCCTCCACTATACTAGGGATAGCCTGTTTCCTTGTGCTGGTGTGTGTACCTCCTCCACGCCAGCTCATGCGTTGCATGCTGACTGTGGAGAATACACCACCAAGCCTTACACTGGTGAAAAGCTGTCTCTTATTATGTGCATTTACTGGTGAAAAGCTGTCTCTTATTATGTGCATTTACTGGTGTAAAGCTGTCTCTTATTATGTGCATTTACTGGTGAAAAGCTGTCTCTTATTGTGTGCATTTACTGGTGAAACGCTGTCTCTCATTACATGCATTTACTGGTGAAAGGCTGTCTGTCATTACGTGCATTTACTGGTGAAACGCTGTCTCTTATGTGCATTTTGTGGGGAAACGCTGTCTCTCATTACATGCATTTACTGGGGAAACGCTGTCTGTCATTATGTGCATTTACTTCATATTTTTTTTAATGTTACTACATTAGCTAGTATAACTACATTACAGTTAGCCCCACCCACATGACATCATGGCCACGCTCATTTTTTTTATTTCCTCGAACATGTTGCGCCCTTCCCATTTTTGACTGCCCCCTCATATGTGCCAGTCTAGAACCGGCCCTGTACCCCTGCCTACATATACTGGGCATATATACTCCTGACTACCTGTTCTAGGGACATCTCTACCCCTGGCTACCTGTTCTGGGGACAGCTCTCCCCCTGGCTACCTGTTCTGGGGACATCTATACCCCTGGGCACCTATGCTGGGGTCACCTATAGACCTGTCCACTTATACTGTACTTAGAGGGGTGTGGGAATGTTGGGGTGGAGGGCCCTGGAGGAATGTTTGGGTGGGAGGTCCGTGGGGTTGGAAGGTCATGGGCGGGCCTATAAAATGTTTTTGCTATGGGTCCCAGTCATTTCTAGCTATGCCCCTGATAATGGCTGTCCTTAAAAAGAGGCCCACAATCTAACATCCTTGCCATAATCATAATTAAGGATGATCAACGGGATACAGATAATTTCTCCTTGCAATTAAATTTCATGTACATTATTTTCAGTTTGAAATTGGACCAATAAGGATAACATTCTGTTAAATTTGTATTAGGGCCTGTTTCCACTACACGCAGATTCTGCATGCAGAAAACTGACTCCAATGAAAGCCTATGGGCCTGTTTCCACTGAACGCAATTCTTCTGATGCAGATTTCCCATAGGCATTCATTGGAGTCAGTTTTCTGCATGCAGAATCTACGTGCAGTGGAAACAGGCCCTTAGTCCAAATTGCTCAAATTAGTGCACTGAAGGTAAACAAACACCATATATTTAGATTAACCACCTCCGTACCAGCAGTCTCTGGCCCCTTAAGCCTCTCCCTGCCAGCCGATTCGTCCTAAACGCAAACATCTACTACCAAGCTTTTTTTCTGTAATGAGTTGGTCTTGAACACGGAAACATTTTTCTTTTTTACTGTTTCTGGAGATATGTTGATCAATAAAGAAAAGATAAGTGCACCTTCCGTTCCAAGGAAATCCAATTTAATGCAACAGGTGGTTACAAATGAAATGTAGATCTACTCACAACATCGAGGGTGTGTGGTGGACAAGCTGCCGGTGAAGAGGTGGGAGTTTTCTAGAGATATAACACAATTTTTGAGTGAAATATGTTTTTTAAAAAAAAAAAGTGAAATAAAACACAAAATATTTTTCTGTTGTGTCTTTTTTTTCAGAAGAATTATATTTTTGGACAAAAATGTTAATGTTTGTAAAAGCTCTAATTCTGCTGAATCCAATAATACCAGATATGTACTGGTATCCCACTTTTCTTGTTCTGGAATAGGTGTGACAGTACAGGTAGCCAGATATAGGTGCAGCCAATACAGGTATGCATGGGCGGAGTCTGTGAGCCACGTGAGATGCCTGTTACACTCCACTGCTCTATGCAGAAGCTGCCCAGCATCCCTGAATGTGTTCCTGAATGTGTGCAAAGGATAGCGTGCTGAGAGTCATAGAAGCCTGGTTTGGTATGTGCTGTGCTGTAGGTGCGGCGGTGGTGTGAGACACATACAAGCACTGAAACACAAGCTGACATCCTTGTACTGTGTAGGTGCCCACTAAACAAACAGACAGTGCGAAGAAGTGGTGAAGCTATATATGCCATCTGGTGGGACTGTATACTCATTTACCATATTAATAAGAGTGTCTGACATGGAACTTTATGTGCATATCTGTGCCAATTAACTCCTTCGATGCTGTGCAGGTGTACACTATGCCCCCTATGGAATGCACCTTATGCTTCATTCTGGCTTTACCAATCATGCTGTAATATTAGCCAGGGGTCTATTCCTAGGAAAAAAGGTGAGTGGACTCACCCTGAAAAGCTCTGCACGGCGCGCCAAAAATGGGAGTGGCCAAGCATAATGTGGGCGTGGTCATGGGTGGGGCCAAATATACATGATCTTAGCAGTGATATAAAAGGTTTGCCGGGGAAATTTGAGCTCTGCCGTAGTGTATCCCCCAAAAATAGATGTAATCTGACAGCATTTCACCAAAAAGACATGTAATCTGGTAGAAGTTCCTACAAAATACAGATACTATGGCAGTGGCTCCCCCAAAATAGACAATGTGGCAGTAGCAGTTCCCCCATCATACCCATAATCTGGAAGCAATTCCCTAAAATACACAAAACCTGACAGCGGTCACCCAAAATACACAACACCCAAAATACATGTAATCTGGCAGCCAGGTCTACAGGTGTCCCCAGTATAAGAAGCCATGAGTATAGTTGTCCCCAGAATAGGTAGCCAGGTGTATAGATGTCAAAGCCGGGACAAGGTCCTTCAGCACCCAAGGCTGAGACACCAAAGTGTGCCCCCCATCCCTCCCACCCCAACCATCACACACTGATTGCTATTAGAGTAAGAGTTGCCCCAGGGCCCCCAACACCTTAATCTCTAGTTATCTGGCTTGCAGTCACTGCCATGATTCCCCTTTTCTTATTTCTCTCTGCTTCAAACACAATAGGAGAATGACAGCTGAGTGAGTTGTGCCTCTCTCACCTCTGCCTCGGCCCAGCCCTGATAGATGTCCACAGAATAGGTGGCCAGGTGTATATGTTCCATAAGTAGCCAGGTGTGTAGTAGCCCCCAGTATATGTAGCCAGGTGTATAGCTGTCCCCAGTATATGTAGCTAAGGGGTATATGTCCCCAGTATATGTAGCTAGGGGTATATGTGCCCAGTGTATGTAGCCAGGGGTATATGTGCCTAGTATATGTAGCCAGGGATATATGTGCCCAGTATATGTAGCCAGGGGTATATGTGCCCAGTATATGTAGCCAGGGGTATATGTGCCCAGTATATGTAGGCAGGGGTATATGTGCCCAGAATATGTAGCTAGGAGTATATGTGCCCAGTATATGTAGCTAGAGATATATGTGCCCAGTATTTATAGCCAGGGGGATATGTGCCCAGTATATGTAGCTAGAGGTATATGTGCCCAGTATATATAGCCAGGGGTACATGTGCCCAGTATATGTAGCAGGGGTATATGTGCCCAGTATATATAGCCAGGGGGATATGTGCCCAGTATATGTAGCTAGAGGTACATGTGCCCAGTATATGTAGGCAGGGGGATATGTGCCCAGTATATGTAGCTAGAGGTATATGTGCCCAGTATATATAGCCAGGGAATATGTGCCCAGTATACGTGCCTAGTGTATGTAGCCAGGGGTATATGTGCCCAGTATATATAGCCAGGGGTATATGTGCCCAGTATATGCAGCCAGGGGATATGTGCCCAGTATATATAGCCAGGGGGATATGTGCCCAGTATATGTTGCCAGGGGGATATGTCCCCAGGTTGCCAGGTGTGCCCCCAGCAGGAGGGGAGCAGCGCAGTGGAAGGAGAGCTGTGGGATCAGCGTGGAAGGGCGGACGTCTCCCCCCCCCCCCTTCCCTCACCTTAGGGCTCCCGTTCCTGCCTTTTCCCTCCGGTGTTTTTAAATCTCGACTCGGTGGCTAAAGTGGGCGGAGACTTACTGCCGTTCTTCCAGCCGCTGGAAGGAGCGCTACTCTGTGTGTGGCTAGGCTGGTCTACTTAAGACCAGACTAGCAGAGCGTCCCTTGCGGCTGGAAGAACGGCGGTAAGTCTCCGCCCACTTTAGCCGCCGAGTCGAGATTTAAAAACACCGGAGGGAAAAGGCAGGAAGGGGAGCCCTAAGGTGAGGGAAGGGGGGGAGACGTCCGCCCTTCCACGTTGATCCCACAGCTCTCCTTCCACTGCGCTGCTCCCCTCCACACATGCCAGAGTGGACGGCGTCCACACTCTGAAAAAAGCAGCGGGACGTCATCCACCCGCATCCACGCCGCACTTGACCCCTGATATTAGCCATTGCTCCAGCAACCTGCTGCTATTTGCCTTGCTGCACTGGACTGCCTATTCCGCATTACTGGGTACTTGTACTTCTTTATTTATTGGACTGCCTTGAGACACCTATTAATAATGGAGCCACACTCCAAAACAGCACTGTTTAGGTCTGTTGTGCTGCTTGTGTTGGACTCCCCATCCACTGGTGCTGGTTGGAAGGAAGCTCTAATGGCTGTGTACAAAAAGGGGAGCTACATGGCAGCATGTATGCATAGCAGTATTCTGCTAATACTAGAGGTTAATGCAAGTAGTTACCTGAAGGATCAGGCTGGTATAGGTTTTAAATATTAGCTTATTATGATGTGTTTCGCAGATTAGCTTATTGTGATGTGTTTCGCAGGGGCCTATCCCACTTCATCAGACCATAACTGTAACTGGAGCTACGTGGCAGCTTGTATGCATAGCAGTATTCTGCTAATGCTATTGATTAGTGCAAGTAGTTACCTGCAGGATCAAGCTGGTAGAGGTTTTAAATATTAGCTTATTTGGATGTGTTTCGCAGGGCCTCCACTGCTTCATCAGACCATAACTGTAACTGGATCTGGAAAGTCTGTACCGCCTCAAACTAGAGCAAGGAGGTGACCTGGCATCAGTGGTGGGGGTGAGGCCATCACCAGCTCTTGCGCTGTAGCTCCACCTACTTGCACACGTGCCAGCACAATTCTGTTCTTACTGCGTGATGCTGAAGAAAAGTCCAACAAAACGTTGTCCAACACTTTTATCTACATAGTGTGATGCCATGCCGGACTGGATTTTGGCAATGGCACCCCTAGTGATTAGCCCAAATGTGGCTGAGTGCTATTTATACTACATGGTGCAGCAGCGGGGGGTGGGGCCAGCGGTGATCAAAGTGTTGAACCTAATCCGACACTTTGATCCAAAGGGGTTGACGGTGTGCCGGATTTTATCCAACAACAGTGCTCTCTAGCAGCAGACAGTTTTTCTATGTTGGGGTATGTCCAACATTGATCCTATGGAGAAAAATGCCAGTGTCGTATATAGTCCATCATAGGATTGAAAAGGGTTGATGTCCCTTTAATTTTTTTACTCACCTAAATTAATAATTTATTATCAGATCTGTTGACAATCTAACTTTGCACTGACCTCTCACATTCTGAACATCCTACCTTGCTCAGTGGAATAGTAGTAATAAACCATATTTGGTATTTTTGAATAGTCCTGTTGTATTTTTCTGCATGCGGAAAACTGTTGCTCTTCTCTTTTATTCATATGGGTGGAATTATGGGTGGAAAAGCCATTGCAGCCATAGGGTGCGAGGGCCATAGGAGGCTCCAGCTTCTTTCCCTCCCTCCATTATTGGGACTTCACTCCAGATCATGTGTTGTTGTGGCCACACTTCTTGTGGGAAGAGGGTTTAGTTATGGTGGCAGTGCTATTATAGTAGTGAACCATGGTGGCCACACTTGTTATATGTCCTGTCAGATGGACCCCCTGACTGTTAGTGTTAGCCCAGAGGAGAGGGAAGGGTGTGTGAACATGAGATGGGAATCAGAGTTTTGCTAGGGCCTTATGATTTTCTAGTTATGTTCTGCTCTTTTTCCTTTTCACTGTACAGTATATGTCACTTGGCTGTATGGACAGTGCTGGGCAGGAATTAAGATAATAGACACATCATAGTTTGCATGGCTTGTCTTAATACATCTTAGGTTTACTTAACCACTTAAGCCTGAAGGGTTGTTTATTTTTTGTATCTGAGCAACTTTCACCTACTGTTCATTTGCCAATAACTTTATCACTACACATCACAAAGAATTGGTCTATATCTTGTTTTTTCCGCCACCAATTAGGCTTTCTTTGGGTGATACATTTTGCTAAGAATTATTTTATTCTAAATCCATTTTAACAGGAATATTAAGAAAGAAATGGAAAAAAATTATTATTTCTCAGTTTTTGGCCATTATAGCTTGAAATTAATACATGCTACAGTAATTAAAACCCATGTATTTTATTTGTCCATTTGTCCCGCCTTTTACACAATTTAAATGATGTCCCTACCACAATGTATGGCGACAATATTTTATTTGGAAATAAAGGTGCATTTTTTCAATTTGCGTCCATCACTATTTACAAGCCCATAATTTAAAAACTTATATTGATATACTCCTTTGACATGCATATTTAAAAAGTTCAGACCCTTAGGTAACTATTTATGTTTGTTTTTTGTTTTTGTTTTTAATTGTAATTTTTTATTTTTTTGTTTTAAAAATTGTATGTGGGTAATTTTTGGTGTGGGAGATAAACAGCTAATTTTAAATGGAAAAAATGTATTTATTTATTAAAAATTGGATATGTGTGTAGTTTTACTATTTCGCTACAAGATGGCCACAGTGAAAAAGTACCGGAAGCGTGATCTTATGCTTCTAGGAAGAAGAGTGAAGATGGGAACTTTTTGTAACTCAGAAAAACTGCAGCCTCTGATTAGAGGCTGTCGGTTTTTCTGCGGGGGGGGGGGGGGGGGGGGCTTCGATCAGTGAATGGGATCTATAATCCCATTCATTGATCGCTGGGCTAACGGCAGGAGCGTGCGCGGCCCGTGGGAGTGCGCTCAGCACAACTGAACGAGAATGTTCATCCAGTTGGGCTTAAGTGGTTAACAGTAATCACAACTTAAAAAAGACAACATTATATATATATATATATATATATATATATATATATATATATATATATATATATATGTATGTATATATATATATATATATATATATATATATATAGATAGATAGATAGATAGATATAGATATATATATAGATATATACACAGTATATATGTATATATATCCCCTGATGAGTCATGAGTGATAAAACCGGTAGGGCGGAGCCTGGAACGCAGTGTGAGACACTGACTACATGTGGATTTTATTTATGCGCATTATTCAGCTACTTTTGTGAGTGCAATTTTAATTCATATAATTTTTGTAAATAAACGGTATTATGCTAAAGGAGCTTTGTCTTTGAGTTTTTAAGGGATAGCTGAATGGATTACTTCCCATAAGGGCTGAAGCGCTGTTTGCTGGTTCCAAAGGTAGTCAGCCACTATATCTGGTGAGGGTCTTAGATTCTATTTGGTGGAAGAATTTTACCACGAGTGTTTGCATGCAGATGCACTAAAGGGTGAACAGTATCACGCTATGTGGAGATTTTCTCTTATTTTTACATGGCATCCAGAGGTTTCTGAATGGCAGTGAATGAAGGGATTCACAAGGGAACCCCCGCTAAGTGTTGTTGCTGGTCTGTGAGGTGGTCAGCCAATAGATCTGGTGAGTGCAGTATGTTTCATAAGGATTGATGCAATATAGGATATACAGCTTTGAGTGCGTAAAGAGACTGTTTTATACCAAGATTGGACCAGTGAGCTTATACACCTTTTATAAGAAGCCTTTATGAAAAGTTTATGAACCCATTGTCGATGAATCTTGTGGTGTATGGTGCAGAAGCTGGGATTCAGTTTTGTATTTGCTGGATCCTTACCCAGTTTTTACTTTGTTGAGTGCAAACCGAATGCACTAAGACTTTTGTAATGGGTATACCTCCCATTGGTGTTGCGCACCAAAGTTTAGATCTATACATTAATCTTAATTTCATTGCTATATAATTTTATATTGGAGGAGCGCAGTGGGCACTAGAATATATATATATATATATATATATATATATATATATATATATATATATATATATATATATATATATATATATATATATATGTATGTATATATATATACATATATGTACAGGCAGTCCCCTACTTACAAACAGGTTCCTTTCCAGGAGATTGTATGTAAGTTTAATTTGTTTGTAAGTTGGGTCATTTGGTAAACATGGTGAATAGTGGATAAATGATTTACTTTATTATTATTATTTATTTATAAAGCACCAACATATTCCGTAATGATACAGACAATGATATACATCAAATATGGACACTGGTACAAAATACAGAACTAGTGGTTACAATGACAGATGTAACATGATGACTAAAATGTATAACAGAGTGCAAGCTATTAAATGAATAACATTCCAAGACACAAAAGGTTGAGAACCCTGCCCTTGCAAGCTTACAATCTAAAGGAATGGGGTGGAAACAAGAGGACAACTCTGGATGAGGACATACTGTATAGTAATAACTATGTTTTGTGGTTGTTTTCAATGTGCTTTTTAAGTGTTTTAAACTACTTTACAACCGTTTATGTAATACTGTAACATTTAACAATAAAAATATGTACTGAAAAAAACAGTACTATGTATTTTGTACATGAAGACAACTGTATTTGTATCTCTGAAATGTTGCAACTTGCCCCCATCTTCTCTGCCATCTTCAGCGGGTCACTGCGTGCTTCAAGAGGTCCACCATCATTCCTGTTCCTAAGAAACAAGGCATCTCCGACCTCAACAATTACAGGCCTGTGGCCCTGACGTACGTCATCATGAAGTCCCTAGAGAGAGTGGTCTTATCCATCCTCAAGCTATCCATCTTGCCCCTACTAGACCCACTCCAGTTCGCCTACAGGGCAAATAGGTCCATTGATGATGCTCTAAACATCTGTCTGGAATACATCTACAACCATCTACACAGGAAGGATGCGTATGCTAGAGTACTGCTATTAGACTTCAGCTCGGCATTTAACACTATATGCCCACGCATCCTCCAGAATGTTCTGGCCACACTTGGGGTCCACTCCACCCTACGCCTATGGATCACTGACTTTCTCTTTAACAGATCCCAAGTTGTCAGGCTGGGGGACATCTACTCACGAGAAGTGATAACCAACACAGGGGCACCCCAGGGCTGCGTCCTGTCTCCACTGCTCTTCTCCCTCTACACAAATGATTGTAGATCCACGGTAGACTCTGTCAAAGTCATAAAATTTGCAGATGACACCACCATTGTCAGCCTCATCACCAAGGACAACATCCAGGATTACCAGCAGCAGGTGGAGAGACTATGCCACTGGTGCAAGGAGAACAGTCTGGTGCTCAACACAGCCCAAACTGTCGAGCTAATAATTGACTTTAGGAAGTCTGCTCTTACCCCACCTCCCATCTACATCGATGGCACCGAGGTGGCCAGAGTGCCCTGCGCTCGCCTGCTGGGCACTACCATCTCCAGCGATCTCAGTTGGAGGGCCAACATCACGTCAACCCAACGGAAAGCCCAGCAGAGACTCTTCTTCCTCCGCCAACTGCGGAAGTTCGGCATGGCGCAGGAGATTCTAACATGTTTTTACACTGCCCCCATTGAATCGATCCTCTGCTCCGCCATCTTGGTCTGGTATGCGGGAGTCACCACCAGTGACAGGCACAAACTACAGAGGATCATTAGGTCAGCGGAGACGGTCATTGGGAGACCTCTGCCCCCACTTGACCTCCGGTATAACACAAGACTGTGTACCAGGGCACTGAGGATTGCAAGTGACCTCTCTCACCAAGGCCACTGTTTTTTCACCCCACTTCCACTGGGTCGGAGACTCCGGGCCATCCCCACCAAGACCACCAGACACAAGAATTCTTTATTCCCTACGGCCGTTAGCCTCCTGAACTCCCTTAACATTCTACCACCTTTTATCAGCTCCCTACCACTTGCATAATAGCGGGCTGAAAATACAATATGTTTTTCGAGCAACCAGTTATTCTATTTTAACTGAGTAGACTCTTCCCGCACCTTCGGTAGACCTCAGCAGTGTTTTTTGAAAGATGGATACTGATACTGAATGTATATCTGATGCTGAATGTATATTTGTGTATGTATATATTTGAGTATGAGGTATTACTGTCATATTCTGACGTTTTTTCTGCCTTTCTGTCTATGTACCGCTCTATTGTGCCAAACCCAATTCCGGGCATGGCCCAGTCATGCTTGGCGAAATAAAATGATTCTGATTCTGATTCTGAAAAAAAGGACTGGTTGTACAGTAAAACATTTTTTTTTCTTGCATTAGCTTGCTGGTCAACTTGTCTGTAATTTCAAGCAAAGATCACTTTGCCATGTCAAAGGTCATGCTGTAATATAAAACCTTGAGAAGTAATTTTTGCAATCACTTGTTAAAAGCACCAACCATGGCATAGTAACCATGGCTGACCAAGGATAATCGTAATACAAGCACTTCTTCTGCTTACATGTGCCCTTGAAAATTCCCTTTAAATTTCAAAATTAGATTGAATGGCATATCATGGAGTACGTATGCAGGGAATAAAAAAACAAAGAACTCAATCATCTTTTGTAATTCTAAGCAGGGATTTGTCATTTTCAGGTATTTGCAATTCACAACACATACAGTAGCTGGAGCCAAGTAAATGTTCATTAAATTCACACTACCGAGAAACATTTGCTGTATAAATTAGCCGTCTAAGTTGCACTAAAGTTTTAAAACAAACAGCATTCAAGGCATACGATATCCGCAGAGAACGAGAGATTTTCATGTATTTCCATAATCATCAACTCTGTTTCTGTAAAATAATGTGTAAGTGCAGCATATAGCGGGGCAGTGGGCACTGGGCACAGATTACCAACTAAAGTGGTTGTTATCTCCCCCTCCCCCCGCATACAGAATTTGCATAACTCTGCATCAGATCGTAATTATTTGCATCTCATTAACCATCATTGCACTGTAAGCAGTGGGAAAATATTAGGTGTAATCTCAAGTAGCGATGATCAGTGATTAGCAAATATGGCCTTTTTACATCACTACTTAAGAACAGTCTATGTTACGTTACCCTACAGCATATGTGCATATGTACAAAAGTGAAGTGAAGCTAGGAAAGTTGCAACTGAAAGTAGAAAGGAAAAGTGATGCTCCCTTGGACTGTCCACTTCTTATAAACAGCCAGTTAATGGTTAACTCTTGACCCCACCCTGTGGGCGGAGGGCCAGTTGCACACCATGTCCCACGCCCGCTATTGGCTCATAGGAGCACGTGATGTGTTGAGACTCACTGCGCGTGCCCCAGGACCTATACCAAAATTGGAGCTGCCGATTGCCTGTACCCTCCATTCCAGGCAAGGATTGTGGTTTGTTCTGCTATGATTGTTTACCTATTGGAAATCTCACAACACTTGTGTTTATCCCATTACTGCCAGCTAGTCTGCACATTGGAGATGACATCTCTCTGTGGCCTTCTTCAAAACATAAGCAAAATGTCCCTATATTCTCAGAATTGTAGTCTCTTATAATGTCTTTAAGGGGGAACTCTGTACATAGTCTCCTGACTAAACCATGGTCAGGAGACTATGTATATGATTTAGTCCGGAAACCATAGTCCCCGGACTAAACCAAGCCTAAAGCCAATAGGGAATTCTACATTTATAAGTATCCGATCCCTAAGATCGTATCTTACAGTTACATACATCGTTTATGCTGTTTGCAAATGTCACTTTACACGCAATTTGTGTAACGCTTGTTAAATTTTACATGCCTATCAGTGCAGTGTAAAATTGAACTCCTTTTGTGAAAAAAACTCCCTTATGTGTTAGAAATGCTGATTAGCCAATAAATATTGTAGCATTAACTCCATCCTTTTGCTTCCAAGAGGGTAGCAGAGATTTTAATTTTTGCTGATACTCATGGCTGCTAATGCAATTACATGAAGCTATATCAGGACTGTCACTGTTTGCACTTGAGTATTATTGCAGAAGTAAAGAGGGCAATCTTATTTTAATGTTTTCCCTTTGAAGCTGTTCAGCAATGTATGTGCATCATTATCAAACAATAAATGTTCTAAGTGAGGAGTGTCAGTTTACCCTGGAGTCCAATTATCATGAAAGAATTCCCGTGTTGGCAGAAGAAAAGCTCTTTTGACAAGATTCTTGTCACAGGAACATCCTCTCATCCCGCCATTTGTCACTTCAGAACTAAAAAAAGACAACAATTTGTAGACATTATAAACCAGTCACAATATATGTAATCCTCCTGACATCAATGGATCAGAAAGTACGAGACAACATTTAGCAATGGGCATTCACAGTATTTGCCACTGTATAATACGTTTTAATTTAAAAAAACAAAAACATTTTTTTTCAGGTTAAAGCCATGGCACCGAAAGTTGGAGAGTTCAAATACATTTTAAGTGATGCAATGAAAAGTCTTTGTAGACTTGGTTACCCCATGAGGATCAGTCTTGGGTATGAGGGTAAAGTGATTAAACCAATTACTGATAATGCTCTGAGGAGAGACATATAAACACATTTACATGTGATGAGGATATACACACACACACACTGCTTTTTGCCAATTGGACTGGTGGCACTGCCTCATCGCCCCTGCCCGCTGTCCCCCCAGGGTAAATGTACCCCCGTGCCCCTGAATTAATACATTACCTCTCCGCTGCCCACTGGATTCTGCCCCACATGGTTGCCAAACACATGGGACGAGAACCTGGAAGAGGAGTCCGGCAGGTGGCAGAGAGGTAATGTATTAATGCAAAGGCACGGGGTGTGTGGGGGGGGGGGTAAATTTACACTAGGGGTGACAGCATCCAGGGTTTTCCATCACGTTCATCGTCTGTGATTATCAAAAGCAGTTACCACCATGCACTCAATCGAGCATGTTGGCCAGACATCTTGAGGCATGTCCAATCGATACAGTTGATTTTCGGCCTGAAATTGGTCAAAATCGTTGATCAGGCATGCTTTTGGCAGCACTGATTTTCATCTGATTCAATAATAATTCAGAATTAGAATTGAATCAGAATCAGAACTGAGTTTATTCGCCAAGTACGACGGTCATACCCAGAATTGGTTGTGGTACACATGACATTTTTACATGACAGAACAAGAACAAACAGGAATGTACACTGAGACAGGTATAGCAGCATGCATTGCAGATACTAGGGAACATTTATGGGCAGCACTAGCAGCTAGAGTGTGGGGCAGTACTACCCAGGGTGGAGAGAGTCCAGAGATCGGGGTGCTGGCTAGGGGCCGGGTGCCGTGGCATGGACGGTCAAGGAGGGAGGAGTTGGCATTCAGGTGGAGGACAACTTGAGGGAAGAATGTGTTCTTGCGCCTGGTGGTTCTGAAGTAGATGGTGTTGTAACGTCGGCCTGTTGGCATGAACTCAAAGTAGCGGTTCCCTGGGAGGGAGGGGTCACGAGAAATCTTGGAAGCCCTCAACCCCAGCCCGGCCACCAAATCAGTAGATGTATAGGCAGGGCACCTTTAGGTTGATTTGGCGGTAGGTGGTGAGAGTCAGGGATGCAGGTAGCTTGGAGATGTAGCTAAAGGCTTTTGTTCTCCTCTCTATATCTTTCTTTCCCATATCTCTCAATTTATCTTACTTTTAGCTTGTCCAGTTACTGCATGCTTCATTAAATATTGGATTATCTCATAAGGGCCTATTGAGTGCATAATACTAACAAGGTGGAAAATAATGGGATGTTTTTTTTTGTCTACCAAACATTCTATTGTCACTATTTCATAGATATTTAAAGATGTATGTCTTTATCTATGATTTTGGGTAACCACACTTTAAGCAGAATTATTGCAAATTCCTTCTGTTTTAAGAAGGCAAACCACACATTGCTTTTTAGTAGGAGGCAGGCGCGTCGCTAGCCCTATTTTAGGGCGGCCTGTGCCCCCAACAGGTCCTGGGGTGCCTCCAATCTATTTTTATGGGTGCCCCGGCAGCCCTGCTGTCCTCCCCTGGCCACCCACTGCCAGACAGCCAGCAGCGTCAGACCTCGATCAGCGGGCGACCACTAGTGCGGGTGCTAGGACCTAGCGGACACCGCACTGATATGCGGAAGTGACATCACTTCCACATATACAGCATGGTGCGCCCGGCGCCTGCTCTAACTGGTTGGGTCACCCGCTGATCGAGGTCTGACGCTGCTGCTGGCTGTCAGGTGAGGGGGCACCTGTCACTAACTACCTAACTGGGCATCCCTGTCACTACCTAACCTGGGGGGTGCCTGTCACTCACTACCTAACCTGGGGTCCCTGTCACTCACTATCTAACCTGGGGGGCACTTGTCACTCACTACCTAACCTGGGGGTCCCTGTCACTCACTACCTAACCTGGGGTCCCTGTCACTCACTACCTAACCTGGGGGTCCCTGTCACTCACTACCTAACTGGGGGTCCCTGTCACTCACTACCTAACCTGGGGGTCCCTGTCACTCACTACCTAAACTGGGGGGCACCTGTCACTACCTAAACTGGGGGGCTCCTGTCTCTACCTAAACTGAGGGCTCCTGTCACTACATACACTGGTGGGTCCCTGTCACTACCTGAACTGAGGGGCACCTGTCACTACATACACTGGGGGGCTCCTATCACTAAATGAGCTGGGGGTCTCCTGTCACTACCTAAACTGGGGGACTCCTGGCACTACCTTAACTAGGGGGCACCTGTTACTACCTAAACTATCCAGGCCAGCCAGCCCAGCATCACCACCAGTCAACCAGCTCAGAATCACTGTCAAAAAGGCCACAGCATCACCACCAGTCAGGCCAGCATTTACTTCAACCAGCCAATCACAGCCCAGCATCACCGCCAGCCAACCCAGCCACAGCATCGCCACCAGCCAGGCCACAACATCACTGCCAGGCCTTTCAGCCCGCACATCATCCCCAATCCAGCCAAAAACAGTATTGCCAGGCACAGCAGCCAGTAGGGAAGAATTCAGAAGCCAGGTCAGAGGTGTCTACCATATTAAGGGGGCATTCTGCCTATTTATGTGAAATGCTGTCTATTTATGTGCCTCATGACTGCTGAATTTGTCTTGTTGGGGGCCTCATGATTTCTGAATTTGTCTTGTTGGGGGCCTCATGATTTGTTGGGGGCCTCAAGATTGCTGAATTTGTCTTGTTGGGGGCCTCATGATTTGTTGGGGGCCTCATGATTGCTGAACTTGTCTTATTGGGGCCTCATGATTGCTGAATTTGTCTTGTTGGGGGCCTCATGATTGCTGAATTTGACTTGATAGGGGCCTCATGATTGCTGAATTTGTCTTGTTGGGGGGTAACATGATTGCTAACTGCGAGACTACGAGAAAAGCTGAATCATCATCATATGAGACAATAGCATTAAACCTACCTTTTTAGCTTTTTAAAGCAGAAAATAAAACTGGGAGGTTCTAAAAAAAATGAATACATTTTTTCAGGAGAAGGATGGATGAAATTGTTTATCTTCAAAGTTTATTTTCAACTTGGATTTTCCACAATGTTCATGTATGAGTTAAAACGTTTGTACAGTATTTAGTTTAAATTGCTGTTGCCACTTTGCAATAGATAAGAGACTTTTGGTTGCAGTTTGGGCACTCGGCCTCCAAAAGGTTCGCCACCACTGTCCTAATCTAATGTCCCACCATTGCTAAGTTCATGTAAATTTGTCTCCACCTGTGACCACACTCACATTCTGGTCCATGGCCACACCCATTTTTTTCGGCACGACAGTGTACCCCTCATATTTTTGGCCGTGCTAGCTGCAGTGTGCTGATCTCTGCTGCCTACAGTATGTACAGTATAAGCTGTTCTCTAGTGTCTGCACTGTGTGCTGATTTACCTCCAGTGTATACTGTGCCTTTACTGATTGTAAACCAGCTGTATTGTATACTGATCCCTGCTACTTTCAGTATGTACAGTTTTAGCTGTAAAGCCTGGTACACGCATACAATTTTGATTAGCCAATTTTAGCACTGTTCATCAAATTCATTGTCTGTTGGCCCACTTACTGCATGGGGGTGGTAAAATTGGTCAGTGATTGACCAATCAAAATTGTATGTGCGTATACATCTTTGATCTATGCCTATACTGATTGTAGATTATCTAAATAAAGGACAGGGGGTTCCATCCAATATTTCAATTGGCAGGCCCGTTATCTGTAGCTTACACCGCTGCTAAGTTCATGAACATTTGGCACCACCCGTGGTCACGCCCACTCACTGCATGGCCACACCCATTTTGCCCACCTAGTGCCCACAGGTGCCCCCGATCTCCAAGGACCCTAGGAACGCCCCTGGTAGGAGGGCTTTTCGGTCTCTTTAAGTCCCCTATACCTACCTTGTGGTTTTAAGTCACCCCGAGCTGCTTGGTTACTGTGTTGTTGGTCCATGCCCTATCCCATAGAGCCATATCAATCCCTGCCATGCACTGAAGAGGACCAAAAGTCTGAAACAGGCTGTCTGCAAGTAGGGTTGGTATGGCATGGTTCTGTAAAATTTAAAGATATAGGCTTTCTAGACACCGGCGGTTCTGGATGCAAGCTTGGCTTCTGGGGAATACACAGATAATTTGCATATTCAGTAGCGGTGCATTGTGGGTAACCACAGATGTTCACTTTAAGCTGAGTTATCACAAATTAATATAATAATATACTCTAAGTCTATCTAAGAGATGGATTATAAAGGCAATATCTCCTTCCACAAAATCAGTTGATTCCTGGTATAGGCAATATAACTAAAAAGAGAACGACACTTATCAGTATGGTCATAGAAAAAGAGAAGAAAGTCGGTAGAAGAAAATGGGCTTCGGAACTGTTAAGTGAACCAATTATCGGGCTTTAGGGATTAGCTTTGATTCTGTTTTTCAGCAAGAATTACAGACCAGATTTTGGAAATGTATTGTACAAGCTGCTAATGCTTCCATAAATTGTCTAACGGTATCCAAGGCTTATTAACTTCCTTTGAAAACTCATGTGGAATTATTCTGATAACCTCGACTGAATATTACAGAGGTATTATGAATGAGAATGACTCTGAACTAAAGTTACTGAGAAGAGAAAAGTTCCTTAACCACTTTGTCCTTTGCTACAGTATATCTACGTCAGCTGTGGCTCTCTCCAAGCCACAGCGACGTAGATATACTGACCTGCTTGCAGCCCTGTTGTGCAGGAACAGGTGCGCTTCAGAGCGCACCTCCCGGCACTAACAGCTGCAATACTAATTGGTGAAAGGGAAAATGTCCCCTTGTAGCCAATTAGTGACCCCCCCGCGGATAAACGATCACCGCTGTAGCAAACAGCGTGATCATTCATCTCTCCCCCTCCGTGGTCGGATCTGCTAAAAAAAATGATAAGAAAGCAATCTGACTCACCTTTTCCTGTTCCAGCAATCAGCCTGCAGCTCGAGCCTCCGATCCCCGCTCTGCACGCAGCCCTATGATGCTGAATAGCCGAGTCCCGATGACGTCATCAAGCCGGGACCCGGTAACCGGCATCACAGGGCTGCGTGCAGAGCGGCGATCGGAGGCTTGGGCTGCAGGCTGATCGCTGGAACGAGATAAGGTGAGTCAGGCTGCTTTCTTACCATTTTTTATAGTGATCTGGCCACCGAGGGGGCTGCCTGGGGGGGGGGGGGACATCTGGCTGGGGCATATGGGGGTGTGTGGACCCCTGGTGGGGGGTGGGGGGTAAAATGTGCAGCGGGGGGGGATAAAGTATGAGGGGCCACATATTTTTTTTTTTCAAATGTAGAATTTTATACTGGGGGCAGATCTGGCTATAATGGTGGGGGGCCCTAATCCTGGGTGCACCTGCAAATCCTGAGGGCACATCTGGCTATAATGGGGGACCACTATTCCTGGGGACACATATGGACACATGAGGGGCAGCAATCCTGGGGATACAGCTATCTATCTATGCTGGGAGGTGCCAAACACAGAGGACACATTGGGCTAAACTGGGGGGACTGATATTGGGGACACATCTGACTATAAGGGGGGGTCTGATACTTGGGACACATTTTGCTTTCAATACTGGGAGACATAATACTAGTGACATGTTTTTATCTCCTGTGGTACTTTTTATTTTTAAACTGGAATTGATAAAAACTGAGAAAAAATGCATTTTTTTTCATTTTCCCCCTCTTTTTCCCATTAAAATGCATAGAAAACTGTTTTGGTCTAGGGATAAAATACCCGCCAATGAAAGTCTAGTTTGTCCTGAAAAAATGATACCTAGATCAGTTAGGTGTCATGAGTAAGGATAAAGTTATGGCTGATTAAAAAGGGACACCGCTAAAGTGTCAAAACTGCTCTGGTCAATAAGGGGAAACCAAGGTCTGGCGCGAAGTGGTTAAAGGCTCATATTATTATATTCATTTCTCAAAGTTTTAGGGATTTTAAAACTTTTGGAAGTTGTTCTGCAATTTAACATACGTATAGACAGAAAAATGTCATTATCTGATGTCAAGTTGTTTTTCCAGGATTAAAAACATTTGGAGATGGAATGTGACATTTGTAAACACTGCTATTTTTTTTATAATCAATATACACTGTGTCCATAGGCAAACGCAGGGGGAGATTACAGCTGCCCAGAATCCCCCCTGAGACCAGGGCCGGTGCAGTGTCTGGGGACAGGCACAAGTTGAACTTGAGAAACTAGAATATCTGCAGGCATTCAGCAGCTCACAGCACTGCCCCCTTTCTTTCCCATCTACAGTTGACCTTTGATGCAGCAGCAGTGTGTATGCAGAGCATAGAGCAGCAGTGTGTGTGTACAGAGCATGGAGCAGCTCTGGGGAACTTCAGAGCTGAAGGGAGTCAGATATGAGCACAGCCCTGTGCCCTGCTATGTGAATTCTTCACTTTCCCTTTCAATAGCAATGTCGGCTGTCCTCGTTAATATCTGTATCCAAACTGCTCCTGATCAATCCCATTGTTGCTGTGGTTTCCATGACGGAACCAATGTGTTTTCACCTGGAGTGCCAGTTAAGTATTTCCCACAAGAAGTAGTTATATTTTACATTGCCCAGGGCTATAAAAAACAAACAAACAAAAAAACACATAGGCCTCAAAGTAGGCAAATATCTAACTGCAGATCTCTTTCTCATCAACATTCACCTTTTGCTTAAATTGAGCTTGATGCATCAACCAGCGAATTCATATAACCGTGCACTGTCAGTGTAGCGTGTACTTGTAACTGCCACACAATGCACTTGTAGCATGACTGCAGTACTCCACTAATACAGCCGCTACAACAGTAATTACCATAGTAGTGGCCAAGCTAGTGGAGTACTGTTGTTGCACTACGAGCACAAAGAGCGAGAGTTACAAGCGCACGCTATGCTGACAGGACCGCACACTGTTAGTGCGTGGTAATATTAACCCACGATGTGTGTGCACGGTATATTTAGTGCTGCATTTAATATAGTAAAGCACAAGCTACACATAAGTATGTGTATTACCTTAGTATGCAGTTGTGCTCAGGGTTCCTTAAAGGAGAACTGTAGTGAGAGGTATATGGAGGCTGCCATATTGATTTCCTTTTAAGCTATACCAGTTGCCTGGCAGCCCTGCTGATCTATTTGGCTGCAGGAAATCAATATGGCAGCCTCCATATACCTCTCACTACAGTTCTCCTTTAAAAGCCCTTTCCAACCTTGTTGCTGCTAATAATTTGTCCTGGCACTAAACTCTGTGCTGGATTTTACAAAACCACAGAGCTGGTAGTGTAAGAATGTTATTTTTACGATAAAGCAAACATCCACATTTGATTTTTTTTTCCTTGTCTGCTTTGCAGTTTTAAAGAAAAATCATATACTGTACTTTTTTTTATCTTTCTTCTAATGCTGCGAATCATTTTTAAACTGAGCTTTTGCTCTTTTTAACATTTAAACACATTTTGAAAGTGTAGTACTAAGCAGTTTAAATAATGTATGCATCATTTTTGTCCATAATGATAGTTTGCAACTTTTACCCGTTCATACTTTTTCACAAAGAGATAAAAATAAATGTTGCTTTCAAACCATAGTTATTGCAAAATGTATTAAACTCTGAGATACAAAAACATTCTTCTATAACCTGGAGAAATATCAATAGAAATAAACAGTGTGCAAGGCAGGAAAGAAGCAGACCCAAAATTGCAGTTCCTTCCAGCTAAAACAAAACTAAAGGCAATAATAATATCATACCTCCTCTCAGACTCAGGCTGTGTCAAAATGAAAAATAATGATGTTATTGTTGTATAAAAGTGATTTTGCCTGCTTGAATCTTGCTGAAATCCTAAATGTTTTACAGCGTAAGAATCAAATTAGATTAATTTGTGCATTTCCTTAAAGTGAACCCAAGGTAAGAGTGATATGGAGGCTGCCATATTTGTTTCCTTTTAAACAATACCAGTTGCTTGGCAGCCCTGCTGATCTATTTGGCTGCAGTAGTGTCTGAATAACACCAGAAACAAGCATGTAGCTAATCTTGAATTCTGACAATATTGTCAAAAACACCTAATCTGCCTAATCTGCAAATGCTTGTTCAGGGTCTATGACTGAAAGTATATAGGTAGCCATACATCTAGCGATGATGGGCAGATTCGACCAAGAGACAAATCTCTCTCTAATCGAATCTGATTAGAGAGAGTTCTGTCAGCTGCCCATACACTACCTGATGTTTCTCGATCAATTTCATGCTTAAATGATCCGAAATCGGCCTTGTGACGCCACAACCAACCGCCTCACTGTCCCCCTAATGTTAAGTGCCTCCCCGATGCAAGGTATGCATTACCTGTCCGCAGCCTCCGCTTTTTACCTGCTGGCTCCGGGCACACTCTGTTCTTCAAACATGTGCATCAAGTGGTTGCCTAGTAATGTGGCCGCGTGTATGACGTAGGATGTCAAATGCACGTCCTTACTAGGAAACCACTTGGTGCGCTTGTATGCAGCAAGGAGTGCACTGGAGCTAGCAGAGGAACAAGCGGAGGCCGTGGACAGGTAATGTATACCTTGCACTGGGCACCAGGGGGACATTTAACATTAGGGGGACAGCGATGGGTGTTTTGCCACATACGTCGACCATCCTGAAATTGCATGCCATTCCCGCCGTGCACCTGATCAAGCAAGTAGGACAGACATATTGCAGCATGTGCAATCGACAATGCGACTAATTTTCATTTTGAAATTGGTCCCTTTGTCAATTGGGCATGCACTTGGCGATAGTCGATCGGCTGCCAAGTCGCCTGATGTATGGCTATCTTTAGAGGCACAGGATCAGCAGGACACCAGGCAACTGGTACTGTTTAAAAATAAATAAATATGGCAGCCTGCATATAAGTCTCACCTCAGGTTCCCTTTAATTGTCTAAAAATATATTTATCCCAAGACACTTCACCTGACCTTGGCAGGCCTAATATTGACAAGTCCCTCAAGTGATCTGATGCCCTTTTCCCTGCTGATAACTGCTGCCTTAGGCCAGGGTTACACTTAGCAGACTCACATGAGAGTTCCACTATGTACTATAAGAGAAACTCATGCGATTCTGCTAAATGTGACCCTGGCCACTGGTGACTCTACTGTCAGCCACTGAAGCGCCTCTAGAGACATACTGTATAAATGGTCCACAATGAAGTTAATAAGTTTATGCAGGGGCGTAGCAATGGGGTTGCAGAGGTAGCGGCCGCATCGGGGCCCTTGGGCCAGAGGGGCCCCTTGGGGCTCTTCCTCAACCAAAGTATTAGCTGTTTATTAGTCCTGTGGCGGTAATAATCACTTACCGTATATAGATGCTTTAAATAGTAGTAATCATTAACAAACTGTTCCCCATCCCTTTCTTGCACCTCTAATACTGTGGATGACCTTGGCCGGTTTTGTTGTACTGTAACAAGTGCTACGTATAGAGTGCTTGGGCCCCATGTAAAACCTGCAGCAGGGCCCATAGCTCCATAGCTACGCCACTGAGTTTACGTTAGTTTATGCAAATTTATGCAGCTTAGAATTGGATCAATCACAGTCACCAGCTACTGCATTTCTGCATTTTATTGGCCAATGTAAGGCTGCATAAATTTGAAATAAAAGAAGGCAACATTCACAGTGGTGCATTGCGTTGCTGCATAAGGGCTGCTTTGTAATGTGGACCGTTACACTGCAATATTGAAATACGATAACAGAGGCGCCAAGCAGAATAAGATTAGTTAAAATTGTTAAAAAGGGGGAAGTGGGTGGACTCACCTCCCTTCTGAAAAAAAGGCCGGACAATGGACAGGTTACTTACAGTCTAAAGAAACATTTATTAGTAACTCCAAAAGTGCAACGCGTTTCACGGGTAACAGTCCCGCTTCTTCAGGCAAACGATTTTTGGAGGGTGCAAAATCAGGTCATGAACCAGGTAGAGGCGCCTCTGTCACCCTCCAAAAATCGTTTGCCTGAAGAAGCGGGACTGTTGCCCGCGAAACGCGTTGCACTTTTGGAGTTACTAATAAATGTTACTTTAGACTGTAAGTAACCTGTCCATTGTCCGGCCTTTTTTTCAGAAGGGAGGTGAGTCCACCCACTTCCCCCTTTTTAATAATTTTAACTAATTTTATTCTGCTTGGCACCTCTGTTATCGTATTTCAATATTATCTAGTCCACCCTTGGTGGAGGGGTGTATCCCCATTTTCTCCTATGTACGGGGTCAGGTTACAATTCTCCCCGCCGGCCTGTCCAGTGGTTGCCTTTGTGGCGACCAACCCTTGTGAGTATAATCATCTCATTTATTCACAACAGAACTCTCCATATTAACATACTGCACCATATTGGGCTCTCGGTTTCTCCCCCATTTTTCAAGCATTACACTGCAATGCACCACCTAAAGTGCAGCTGGTGCATGCAGTGTGTTACTGCAAAATCAGCGCATTAACAGTGACAGTGAAGCATACCTTTTATTGACTGTATGCTTCACTGTATGCGACGCAACATATGGAAAACATGGGGTACAACTTTCCCATTCCATTGTGTCCCTGCTGTTACAGGAAATGCATTGCTCTCTGTGAATGTAGCCTTACATAAAATGTTATCAGCTCAAAATTATTAGCAGGTTATTAACAATTTCTATGGAATGATAGCCAGAGGCAGAAGTCGGGGTAAAGATTTCTGAAGAGAATCACAGACTCAAACCCACTAGCAGCCTTTTCTAAGCGCTTGTGTTTTGAAATATCTCTTGCTAATGCAATGCTATTGGGGATTGTTTTATAAAATCACATCCCTCAAGTGGGATCACACCCAAAGCATTACATTGGCAAGAGTTTTAAAATCGCAAAGCGCTCAGAAAAGCACTGCTAGTGAGTTCCAGGCCTAACAGAGGTAGTGGTTGAAAGTGGTTGAAAGCAATGGAAGAAGAGAGGAAGAATGGAATCAAGCATTAGGCCAAGTTTCCTCTTACCTCCTGCAGGATGGAGCAGTGGGAGGTGTGCTGTAAATGGGTGATGCAAATTAATTTGGAACTTAAAGAAACCCATCTGGGGGATACTTACCGCGGGAGGGTGAAGCCTCAGGGTCCCAAAGAGGCTTGCCCATCCTCTTTAACTTGGGGGAACCCAGCGCTGGCTCTTCAGAAAGCTCCTTGACAAAGGCTGACAAGACAGTGCAGGTGCTGGAAATATATACCTACCGCGAACGTGAACCTCGAACGCGAACCTCCGCAAAAAGTTCAGTTTGCGCGAACTTTTGCGAATCGCAATAGACTTCAATGGGGATGCGAACTTTGAAAACTAGAAACACTTATGTTGGCCACAAAAGTGATGGAAAAGATGTTTCAAGGGGTCTAACATCTGAGTTTTTGTCAAATGCAGTGGATGTGGTGATTGTAGTTGCGCTAGTGGCTGCGGAAGATGAGGTGTTCTGTGTTAAATAGTCAACCACGTCCTGACAATCTTGGGAGTTGATGGTACGTGCCTTCTCCTGAGCACTATACTTTGGGCCAGGGCCACACGAAATCACATCAGCATGACCTCGAACAGACCTGCCAGGTGGCCTGCCTCTGGCTCTGCCTGTTGTTTTGTCCATATCGGGGGGGGGGGGGGGGGGTGAAGTGAAAGGTATGCACTGACTTGACTAATACAATGTGCAGTCACACAGGTGCAGTGAAAGGTATGCAGTGACTGGTATTACAATATAATGTGCAGCTGTCACACAGGTGCAGTTAACAGGTATGCACAGACTGGTATGTTATACAGCGTGCGGTCACACAGGTACTGTGAACAATTATGCAATGACTAGTATTACAAAATGTGCAGCTGTCACACATACAGGTACCATCAACAGGTGTGATTGGTATTACAAATGTGTAGCTGTCACACACACAGGTACCGTCAGAAGGTGCAGTGACTGGTATATAACACTGCTTGCGTTCACGTAGGTAGGTAGGTGCACTGAACAGGTGGGTATGCAGTGATTGGTATTACAAATGTGCAGCTGTCACACACACAGGTACCATCAACAGGTGCAGTGACTGGTATATAACACTGCTTGCAGTCATGTAGGTAGGTAGGTAGGTAGGTAGGTGCACTGAACAGATAGGTATGCAGTGATTGGTATTACAAATGTGCAGCTATTACACACACAGGTACCGTGAACAGGTGCAGTGACTGGTATATAGCACTGCTTGCAGTCACATAGGTAGGTAGGTGCACTGAACAGGTGGGTATGCAGTAATTGGCATTACAAATATGCAGCTGCCTGTCACACACACAGGTACCGTGAACAGGTGCAGTAACACTGCGTGCGCTCATGTAAGTTGGTAGGTGCACTGAACAGGTGGGTATGCAGTGATTGGTATTACAAATGTGCAGCTGTCACACACACAGGTAGTCACTGAATGTGCTGGGCCTGGCAGTGGCACAGTAGGAATTACCAAGTGGCCAAGGTCCCAGAAGCAGCTGCGACTGACTGACAGGGCTGTATATGCAACACAAGTGTCTGTGGGACAGTGGGACACACACACACACACACAAAAAAACACAACATTAGCTCTCAAAAGAGCTGTTGAGGATGAGGGGTGCTTTTTAGCAATAAGATCAGCAAGAAGGAGTAACCTAACACGCCTAATACAAGAGCCTAACTAAGCTTTCCTTATGTCAGCAGCAAGGTTCTCTCCCTTCTCTAATTACTGCAGCCACACGAGTGAGTGAAATGGCTGACACTGCCTGCGTTTTATAAGGGGGGGGGGGCTCCAGGAGGGATTGTAGCCTGATTGGCTACCCTGTGCCTACTGACTGTGATGTAGAGGGTCAAAGTTGACCCTAATGATGTAGTATAGGGGGTGGGTCGAACTCGCATAAAGTTCGCGTTCGATCGCGAACGCGAACCACCGAAGTGCGCACGAATAAGTTCGCAAGCGAACCGTTCGGGCCATCTCTAGTGTAAACTGGTTTACCGACCTACATTATTTACTGAACTGCTCTTAGTATATTAACCACCCTGGCGTTCTATTAAGATCGCCAGGGCGGCTGCGGGAGGGTTTTTTTTTTTTTTTTTTAAAAACTATTTCATGCAGCCAACTGAAAGTTGGCTGCATGAAAGCCCACTAGAGGGCGCTCCGGAGGCGTTCTTCCGATCGTCTCCAGCGCCCAGAATAAACAAGGAAGGCCGCAATGAGCGGCCTTCCTTGTTTTGCTTACATCGTCGCCATAGCGACGAGCGGAGTGACGTCATGGACGTCAGCCGACGTCCTGACGTCAGCCGCCTCCGATCCAGCCCTTAGCGCTGGCCGGAACTTTTTGTTCCGGCTACGCTGGGCTCAGGCGGCTGGGGGGACCCTCTTTTGCCGCTGCTCGCGGCGGATCGCCGCAGAGCGGCGGCGATCGGGCAGCACACGCGGCTGGCAAAGTGCCGGCTGTGTGTGCTGCTCTTTATTTGATGAAAATTGGCCCAGCAGGGCCTGAGCGGCAGCCTCCGGCGGTGATGGACGAGCTGAGCTCGTCCATACCGCCCGGCTGGTTAAGGTCATTGTCATGGGACATGACACTTGATGCGGTGTTCAGTGTGTGGTCATACAAGTGTGGTGGGCAAGTCTCTAGGTGGGTGCAAGTAGGTCCAGTACGGCACAATACGGGACAATCATTCCATTAATTTTACTGCAAGAAATCCTGCGAGACTATAATCCTAGAATTCATCTTCCAAAGGCTCTGTAGGAGTTGACTGCTCGTGTTTCCCATGGTTTTTGTTGTTGTTGTTTTTTGCATTCTCACATCACATCACATCATTTATAAAATGCTTGGATGAGCAAAAATGTTATTTCATGCCTCTTATATGTTTAGCAATACTTATCAATATTTGATCAGTATATTCATTTTAGAGCTTGGAAAGAGAATAGATTGACGATAGCATGCTGACTGTAGGCACACACATTCTGTTCAGCATTACCTATGTATAGAAGATCATAGATTTCTCTGCAGATTGCTTTATGTCCCCTGGAGGAAAACTTGCATGGCAAGAAAGGAAAATATAATGAATGCCACAATAAATGTCTTTTAGGATCGATTGTATCATTTGATGTAAATCCTATAAAAACGGAATTATTGTTTTATTTGCAGAATAGAGGGCTCCTAGGCTGACATTTTAATTTAAATGACAGTGGGATGTTGATTAAAGAAAAATTCGGATTGCCTCATATAGAAACTGCTTTCTTACTTTAAATAAACATTTCATAATGGAGATACAAAAGATTCAAATAGGCTTTTTAGAGCTCAAGTAAACCTTGGCAGCTTGATTGCTTCCAGGGTATTTCTAAAGCCAGCCATACATGGTCATTTATAGCCAAGCCAATCCTTCCCTCTCTGAAAAATCAATCAGGTTGTGATTGGTTTTTATAATCACAGGCAGCACCCGCTATTTGTAACCAAACTTTTATAGCTTATCATGTGCGAAAAATGCCCCAGAAGACTTTAGCCAGAGGAAACAAACTGGGCAAACACAGTGAATGAGCATGTAACTACAACCAAACTGATGCTTCTATAGCAACCCATTTCTGAAGCCAAAGTCCAGGTAGCACACCTTTTTCAAGATTCAAATTTGCTCAATTTATTGCTTCATCAGCACATGAAAAAATGACAATTGTTTCGGTGCCACGGTGGGTCCCCTTCTTCCCCTTTTTTTTGTTTGCACATATCTGAAGAAGGGGACCCGACGTGGCCCCGGAACAATTGTCATTTTTTTCATGTGCTGATGAAGCAATAAATTGAGCAAATTTGAATCTTGAAAAAGGTGTGCTACCTGGACTTTTACCTCACTGTTGAATGCTTTGATGCTAGGGCTCAGCATCTACAGGGTACAGCACCCGCACCTTGGGTAAGGTGTGCCACCTTCGCAGCAGAACTGTACCATTTCTGAAGCCAAGGACACTCACATACTGTCCTTACAGGGGACTTCAACTAGAGATGGTTCTTCCATGAAGCAATGTGATTCACGTGCTTCAGGGCAGCAACAACTAGAGGACGGCAAGAGACGGCTCCTCTCCCCAAATGTCCCCTCGCAATCCCCGTCTCCCCCTCCTTAGATGTGCGGCGCTGCTTCACGTACCTGCTCTTAGCATTCCAGCAATGGGATCTCCACCCGCACAGCCAGGGTCCTGTATCCAGGGCCGGAGCTACCATAGGAAAAAATGGGCAATTGCCCCAGGGCCCCAGAGCCTGTAGAGGCCCCCAAGGTGTCCCACCCCATCTTAACTGTTGCTCCAGAGGGACTCTGCAGAGTCTGTTAAGTTGGGAGGTGGTTGGGGGAGGGTCAGCAGCCAGCTCAGGGGCCCAAGAGGGAAATTTGGCTGCAACAAAGGACCTCTAATGACGCTTTTTGGTCGGGGGCTGTCTGTTGGGGGCCCCCAGGCTAATTTTTCCGTAGGGCCCAATTGTTACTTGAACCGGCCCTGCCTGTATCCATGGCTACAGTGGTGCCTCATGTGACCTGTTATGTGCTGCTGGGTCACATGAGGCGGTGCTGTAGTTAAAGAGGAAGCAGGACTTCACGGGTGACAGGTGGTCCCATTGCTAATCTGCTGAAAGTGGGTGAGTGATGCAGTGCTGGTGCAGCACATGCCCAGCATCCTGGGGAACAGAGCCAGCATGGAGGAGATGCTCTCTTGGCGGAAGCTGAGGGAAGTAAGTGCAGTATCCGTGGCTGCAATGCACAACCCAATGTGTGTCTCCTCCCTGGCTTTGCACATATGCACATGGGGGGGGGGGGGGGGTTAGCATCCCTTACAATGTATTGCTTCGGGCAGCAAAAAGTCTAGAACCAGCCCTATCTACAACTCAAAGTGGGGTACAGTGATGTGGGAAACATAATTTGTGAAAAATTTCAGAAATGCGGAATTAGGTTTAAACAGTGGTCACATTTTGAATGTGAACTGTTAAATGACTTTTGACTTAAATGAAACAAACTTAGAAGGATATGGATTTTTCCTTTTTAAAATAATACCAATTGCCTGACTCTCCTGCTGATTATGTGTCTCTAATGCTTTTAGCCACAGTCCCTCAACAAGCATGCAGATCAGGTGCTCTGACTGACGTCAGACTGGATTCGCTTGATGCTTGTTTCAGGTGTGTGATTCAGCCACTACTGCAGCCAAAGAGTTCAGCAGGACTGACAAGCAACTGGTATTGTTTAAAAGGAAACATCCATATCCCTCTCAGTTAAGGTTCCCTTTAATTTAATGCAAACCAATAAAACTGTATCTTCCACACACTGGTCCACTCACGGCCCTACACATAGGAGATGAGAGGCGTTCTTGCATAGCAGTCTTGGCTTATCTATAGGCGACTGTCTGCTGACCCTGGCTGGGTCAGCATAATCTGACTGGATAAGGTGCATGCTTGTTTCAGGTGTGTGATCCAGACACTACTGAGGCCAGAAAGGTCAGTAGGATGCCAGGCGACTGGCATTGTTTAAAATGAAATAAATATGGCAGCCTCCATATCCCTCTTATGTCAGGTGTACATCCATTCAGTATTATTGGGAGTTCACAGTACCCAAGAACAGAGGGGGAGGGCTTGTATCAGTTATGTTACAGGAGTTCTGTCTGCTGTTAATTCATTTTGCAAGAGTAGTGATGGGCCCAAACGTTCGCTGACGAATGATAGTTGCTCGACGTTCTTGTTAAACGCAAACTTTACGGGCCATTCAAGTTTGCCCTATTCTTTTCCATGGTGCCATTTTTGACCATTCACTATTAAGTCAGGTGAACCAGGACATCAATCAGAGATTTTTACTACCTGGGCCACTCTCCCCCTTAAAAGAAATGGTCCCAGCAGCCATTTTACAGTGTAGAGAGAAGTGTGCAGATTGAGGGACAGAGAGATGGGCATTTTCTTGTGATCCAGTGCTGTCTAGCTGCTTTGTAGGTGTTCTTTTCCTTGCAGTTCACCAGCTAGGACCCTAATAGTCCTTGTCAAGGTTGATGGTTACCCCAATAGTCCATGTCAGGGCTGATATTGATCCTGCTGTTAACCCCTTCGGGACCAGCACCCTCTGCCCCCTTCAGGACCAGAGGGTGCTGGTCCAGCAAACCGCCGCTTCCCGACGAATCGCCGCAATAATTCGTCGCTCCCGCTGGACACGCCGCTCTGTCCCCGCCGCTCTGTCCCCGCCGCAGGCTGCTCTCTCTGCCGTCGCTATGACAGCAGAGCGCTGTGCGCCGGTCAGGAGCCGCTTTCATTGGCTCCTGACCCTGTCACTCCATGTAAGCCAATGGGAACTACTTACATGAATAACAGGGCCAGGAGCCAATGAAAACAGCTCCTGCCCGGCTCACAGTGCTCTGCCGTCATAGAGGCAGCAGGGCATCACATTGCGGTGGGGGCAGAGCGGACAGATCGGCGGGGACGGGCGGGGGCGTGCGGTCAATGGGACGTAGAGTTTACGTCCGGTCAGAACTGTAGCGCCCCCTGCCCGCCGTAGATTCATACTCGCTCGGTCCGCAGGTAGTTAATAATGTAGTGTTGTTGCTGTTTATGGTGTGGTGTGTTGTAGGCACTAGGCAGCTTATATACAGGGGCGCCGCGAGGCACCAAGCAGACCACGCGGCCGCTTGGGGCCTCAAGGTCTTAGGGGCCTCGGCGGCTCCGTGAAGTCGGCGTGACGTCACTTTTTTCCCGCAGCCTCGCGGGGCTGGCAGAGCAGAGCAGGGCTACGGGAAGATGGCCGCCGCCGAAGCCCTGCTCTGGAGACTATTTATGCCTCCAGTACAGGGCTTCGGGTGGCCATCTTCCCGTAGCCCTGCATTCAATCAGCGCGGGAGATTGGAGGAGGGAGGGAGCTCCGTGGGAACTGCGCGCCTGAGGAGCCGGCCAGGGGAGGAGACGGGGAGAGAAGACTTCTGCCAGTGCCAGCCTGCCAGGTGAGTAAATTCTTTTCTTTTTGCAGCTCTAATTGCGTTTATCTGCTGAAAATGTGCCCTAATTGCGTTTATCTGCTGAAAATGTGCCCTAATTGTGTTTGATATCTGCTGAAAATGTGCCCTAATTGCATTTGATTTCTGCTGAACTGTGCCCTAATTGCGTTTGATTTCTGCTGAAAATGTGCCCTAATTGCGTTTGATTTCTGATGAAAATGTGCCCTAATTGCGTTTGATATCTGCTGAAAATGTGTCCAAATTGCGTTTGATTTCTGCTGAAAATGTGCCCTAATTGCGTTTATCTGCTGAAAATGTGCCCTAATTGCGTTTGATTTCTGCTGAAAATGTGCCCAAATTGCGTTTGATTTCTGCTGAAAATGTGCCCTAATTGCGTTTGATTTCTGCTGAAAATGTGCCCTGATTGCGTTTGATTTCTGCTGAACATGTGCCCAAATTGCGTTTGATTTCTGCTGAAATGTGCCCAAATTGCGTTTGATTTCTGCTGAAAATGTGCCCTAATTGCATTTGATTTCTGCTGAAAATGTGCCCTAATTGCGTTTGATTTCTGCTGAAAATGTGCCCTAATTGTGTTTGATTTCTGATGAAAATGTGCCCAAATTGCGTTTGATTTCTGATGAAATGTGGCCCAAATTGCGTTTGATTTCTGCTGAAAATGTGCCCAAATTGCGTTTGATTTCTGCTGAAAATGTGCCCAAATTGCGTTTGATTTCTGCTGAAATGTGGCCCAAATTGCGTTTGATTTCTGCTGAAAATGTGCCCAAATTGCGTTTGATTTCTGCTGAAATGTGGCCCAAATTGCGTTTGATTTCTGCTGAAAATGTGCCCAAATTGCGTTTGATTTCTGCTGAAAATGTGCCCAAATTGCGTTTGATTTCTGCTGAAATGTGGCCCAAATTGCGTTTGATTTCTGCTGAAAATGTGCCCAAATTGCGTTTGATTTCTGCTGAAAATGTGCCCAAATTGCGTTTGATTTCTGCTGAAAATGTGCCCAAATTGCGTTTGATTTCTGCTGAAATGTGGCCCAAATTGCGTTTTGATTTCTGCTGAAAATGTGCCCTAATTGTGTTTGATTTCTGCTGAAAATGTGCCCAAATTGCGTTTGATTTCTGCTGAAATGTGGCCCAAATTGCGTTTGATTTCTGATGAAAATGTGCCCAAATTTCGTTTGATTTCTGTTGAAATGTGGCCCAAATTGCGTTTGATTTCTGCTGAAAATGTGCCCAAATTGCGTTTGATTTCTGCTGAAAATGTGCCCTAATTGTGTTTGATTTCTGCTGAACTGTGCCCTAATTGCGTTTGATTTCTGCTGAACTGTGCCCAAATTGCGTTTGATTTCTGCTGAAAATGTGCCCTAATTGCGTTTGATTTCTGCTATAAATGTGCCCTAATTGCGTTTGATTTCTGCTGAAAATGTGCCCTAATTGTGTTTGATTTCTGCTGAAAATGTGCCCAAATTGCGTTTGATTTCTGCTGAAAATGTGCCCAAATTGCGTTTGATTTCTGCTGAAAATGTGCCATAATTGTGTTTGATTTCTGCTGAAAATGTGCCCAAATTGCGTTTGATTTCTGCTGAAATGTGGCCCAAATTGCGTTTGATTTCTGCTGAAATGTGGCCCAAATTCTGTTTGTTTTCTGCTGCGCGCGCCTCAATCACCCCCACATCCATTTTTCCCTGCAAACAGCCCGCCCCAATTCGCCCTCCAGCTCCACCCACATGTCATGGCCATGCCCACTTATGCGGGATAGCCACACCCATTTTTCGCCGGATAGGGCCTGCTTCCTACAGTCCGCTTGGGGCCACAAAAACCTTAGCTGCACCCCTGCTTATATACACTATCACCTGTATACAGTGTAGAGTGTGTCCGTGGCACCGTAACAGCGTTGATTGATAGATCAGATATGATAGAAAATCTCGGTTGCAAAGGCTCAATCGAGTGCATGTCAGATTGTCAGTAACCACATTATATTGTGACTAGGCCTAAGGCCCATTTAAAAACAGGTGCTAGACTCTGGCTGCGCCTCCTGAGAAAACGAGCAGACGCTCCTGAAACATGTCAAGGCTGTGAGTGGCATCACCGCGTGTTTGCTGGGCTGTCTGATCACTGTCTGATCACTCCCGCGGCACCAAGGATCCAGCACCTCCTGCTCTACAGAACGATCCCCTTGTGATCTTTCATGGGGACTCTCTGACCTGCCCCCACCTATGCGCGGTTGGATTCTACCACACACGTACAACATGAGAGCCTGTGGGTGAGCATGTCTGCATAAACTGCAGTGTCAAACCTCGTATCGTTGGCCAACCCATTACCTCTGCTTTATCTGTTGCCGGCTTTATCCTCTTACCAGAAGCGCTTGCCTGGATTGCTATTCTGCTTGCTTGTATGTGCTACACACCTATGCAGGACAGAACTGCCTCTATGACTGGCTTGCTTGTTTGCCTTTCTGCTGATGCTGTTGCACGTCTCATGAGTTTGCTGGGACACTAAGGAAGCATCATTGAACTGCTTCACTTCATATATATTTATATTGGTGCCCATTACATGAACAAGGACTCAGCTCGCATAGCTCTTGCACTGCCTTGACCTTTCTGGACAGTCCTAAATTGCATTAACAAGGGCATTACCTTCTGGATCCGAAAACAATGCATGAATAACGTGTGCTCTGTTGTAGACTTTTTTGCTGACAAAATAGCCCCCACAAGCGATTCTAGGGGTGCTATATAAACAAGGCCTTGACAAACTAATGGCTGCATGATGTATAATGTTTGGTTGGATGGGGGACTCGTTATAGATTATAGAGGGGAGTTGAGATTGGGTGCTGCGGGGTTGGTGGTCAGGAATACGGTTTACGCAATTTTAATGACATTTTCTATAAATAACATTTATATAGTTTTTCATAAGCATTGTCTCTTTTGAGGTTTGTTGGTTTGTACCGTCCACTATTCATTTTTCCTTCCTAATTAGTTTTTGTTCTAGGCTCTGGCTGCGACCCCCCTCACTGCCTCTCTTCTCCATAAGCCGTACCTGCGATGAGCTATGGACCCCCAGCCTGTGTTTCCCCAAGTTTCCTCTTCATACCCATGTGCAGTGTTTAAGGCTCACCTGTCTTGCCAGCGTGAACCCTGTCCTTCTCCGGTGTCAGCAAACGCCTGTACCATGTGACATTAGCGCATGTAGCGGCATACCTACATGCACCATTGTAACATGGTACCAGTGCTTGTGCATACCTGGACACTGGAGGAGGCCAGTATTTGCACCAGCTTATGAAATGTAAGCCTTCAACACTGCAAACGGGCACAGGGTGACAGACGGACACATATACTCTTGAGGGGCAACAGCAGGACGATATCCAATAGATTGCATGCTGAAATCTACTGGGAATGAATGTGCAGTGTGTGAGCAGGCAATAGATCTCTTACTGATCAGATTAAATCTATCTAATCCGGTTGCACTTTGTCTGATGTATGGCCACCTTAATGCTAGCCATATCATACATGGGTAGATAAAAGCCCAATATGGCAAGAAGCCAGTCTATGTGTTTAAAAATTAACTGGATAGAAGTTTCAACTCTACTACCTTGTCCATCTGATCTTGATTAGACTTCAGCAGAAACAGAATTGAGAATGAATCAAGCCGCTAGTCTTGTACCACTCCTCCACCCACCCACTTCAACAGATTTTACAACATGCTCATTCAGCCTGTCAATTGATAAACTGCCCAAAACAGCTTATTAGGCATGTTGGGGCCAATAGATTTGTGCTTACTGTCAGTTTTTGAAACTCTTAGCTACCTGCAGAAGTGAAAAGTTATTAATGTTTAAAAGAATGGCATTAAAAATAGACTTGTACAACACTATTCTATATTTATGGCAGTTTTTAAAATGAAAGTGGGATTTGCATTTGAAATTCACCTTGCATCAAAAAAAAATATGATTTAAAACAACATACAGAATAAACCATTTTGTTTTATTTTATCAGTGCAGGTCTTGTGCTGCTGGCCTGTGAATAGCTAATTCATTGAATGACAAGACAAGGCGGACACAGTAATACTTATGTTGTGTTTTTCTCCTGGCGGACTCAAAGCACTTCAGAGTTGCAGTGACCAGGAACATTAGCATGCCTTGTGTCACGGAAGAGCCGTGAGAGAAGAAAACACAATCACAATCGGTTTCCTGCACCGATTGTCGTTACCAACCCAGATCAAAATCTTATGTTTAGGTTCAGCAGGCAGTCAGCCTGGGATCTCTGGCTTTTATAGCTGCTAGAGGAACTCTTTTTATGAAGCCCCTTTTGTCTCTGACTTTCCCAAGGTTTGTTTAATTAGCAAAGAACAAAGGGTTTCTTCTCACAGGCAGGTCACAACTAAGTGTGAACCTGCCCTTTGAAGGATACCATTTCGGGATTCCAGCAGAACTGAGCCTTCAACACAGCAGTGCTTAGACACAGCGGAGCCGTGTAGCCAGCCTTAGAAATACATGGAGTACATGATTTTTAGCCTGCTTAAGAAATACCGTGCCCAGGACAATTATGGGAGTTATATCATTGGATTCGTGGTGTTTTGATGGACATTTTGATACCAGTGTTGGGGGGCCAGGGTTAAGCCGTGACAAAGTATTAAGCCTCTCAGAAACTAAACATAATATGGCAGCCAAGTTTGATGTCATATGAACTGTCATATTCTGAAGAATATGAATCTGTGTGCGGGAAGCGTAAGCTGAGATATGAAAAATGTCATATTTAGTGGGCACAAGAAACCCACCCAGGAGGTTAACTGCACCCTGTCCAGCCCCTGGGCTGAACCTGAGACCCCACCCAAAAATGTGGGTCATTCAAAAGAACTTGCCAGGGACTCTTCCCTTAGTCCTCCCTTGTGTACCATCACCTGATCAAGCCAGCCAGCCAGGGGACCATGTGGCTGGTGGCCATTTGCCTGAACGGAAACAAAGGACATTTTCCATGCGCTCAGAATTCCCAGAAAGGACATATTTTCACCTGACTTTAAGTATACGTATTTTCTTCCTTTTTTATTTTCATACTGCGCTATTATTGTCTCTATAATTGTTGATTTTAATGATCTTCTATATATATTCATTATTTATATTGCATTTATAATAAAAGACTTCTAAAAAGTCATTTATCTGTTCAGCTACCCCTGCTATTCAGCCGCACAAAGCAAATCCTAGCTTCTGAAGAGTCGCTACTACTGTTGATAGCTAGATAAAATAGAGTGTGTTTAACCGTTTTATTTGCAGGTATGAGTATCAGTGTAGTTAGGTCTCCTACCCTTCTGTAGGAGTGGTGGCAGTTATACCCTGAAGTAGTGTGTAATTTGTATTACTGTAACTCACAAGCTCCCTTCTAGTCTGTCTGCTGCCAAAATTCCAGCGGTTTCTGCGCACTGATTGCAAGTACATATTGCATGGTCTGTGTGCTGAAACCGATTGGAATCCATTGTGCGGTCCGGCCACTAGGGGGCGTGTGACACCTTGCCCAAATACACCATATTGTTTTACATACTGGCTTTAGCCAGGATTCAAGCCCCATGTCAAAGGCAACACCCATAACTTCTTAATCCTATCTGGACAACTATAGTCATGCTTATAGGAGTGCTAAAAAAACAAAAAAAGGAACACTTCCTGGAAAACAAAGCTAGCCTTAATTACAAATAAATAAGTTAATCCTTTCTACCTCTCCCCCCACCTCAGTTACCAGACAAACACAATACAAAAAAATACAAACAGTTATATTTTTTAAAAAATACATAAGTAGTTACCTTAGGGAAACTGCTTTTTTTAATGTGTATGTAATGAGGTTATATTACTGTTATGTTAGCAATAGAGATGGCCTGAATGGTTTGCCCGCAAACTTATTCGTGCGAACTTCGGTGGTTCGCGAACGAACGCAAACTTTATGGCGGTTCGACCCACCCCCTATAGTACATCATTAGGGTCAACTTTGACCCTATACATCACAGTCAGCAGGCACAGGATAGCCAATCAGGCTACACTCCCTCCTGGAGCCCCACCCCTCTTATAAAAAGCAGGCAGCATCAACCATTTCACTCACTGGCTGCAGTAATTAGAGAAGGGAGAGGCAGAGATGCTCGGATGTGCCTTATCCACGAATTCGTAAATCCGCGTGGTTGCAAAAAAAAATCCGCATTCGGCCCCGCCGCATGCGGATTTTCGTCCGCGTCCACGCAACCACGCAGATTTTTTCCCGTGAATGGCGTAATCACGCGCGGATTCACGCCCGGAGGCGGATTTTCTTTTAACGTTAATAACAAAGCCCCCATACATGCTACAGTCCCCCAAATAGCATGGATTATCGAGGTGATAAGGGGCAACATAACTTCAACATAAAAAATTCCCCCCAAAAAATTTTTTCTCGAGAAAATGGATTTTAAAGTGAAATCAACACTTTAAATGGGGCTATTAATTGGTAATAAGTGGTTTTAAAAAGGGATATACGCGTTAAGCAGTCAAAGAGGTGAAGGCGAGTTCCAATGGCACTTGGCGGCGAAGGTACCGCTGGAGGAGGATGAGTGGCTGACGGCAAAAAGGCTCCAGAGAGGTTTTTGTAATTTTTTTTTTTTTTTTTGCAGCAATTAGCAATGACATCGCAGCAGAGTTGTCAGTGGACACGGGCAGTGTGAACGCAGAGTGCAGTGGTGGTAGCGACTGAGTCAGGAGAAGGACTATGCGGGCGGTCAGTTCAGCAGCACAGAAGGACCACGGCAACATACTGGTGGTAGTAGTAGCAGCACACCGTCATAGTGCTGGCCAAAAAATTAAATGCACCCGGCGACCCGGGCAGTGTGAACGCAGAGTGTAGTAGCGACTGAGTCAGGAGGACAAAGCGGGCGGTCAGTTCAGCAGCAGCAGCACAGTAGTAGTAGCACAGCGTCATAGTGCTGGCCAAAAAATTAAATGCACCCGGCGACCCGGGCAGTGTGAACGCAGAGTGTAGTAGCGACTGAGTCAGGAGGACAAAGCGGGCGGTCAGTTCAGCAGCAGCAGCACAGTAGTAGTAGCACAGCGTCATAGTGCTGGGCAAAAAAGTAAATACACCCGGCGACCCGGGCAGTGTGAACGCAGAGTGTAGTAGCGACTGAGTCAGGAGGACAAAGCGGGCGGTCAGTTCAGCAGCAGCAGCACAGTAGTAGTAGCACAGCGTCATAGTGCTGGCCAAAAAATTAAATGCACCCGGCGACCCGGGCAGTGTGAACGCAGAGTGTAGTAGCGACTGAGTCAGGAGGACAAAGCGGGCGGTCAGTTCAGCAGCAGCAGCACAGTAGTAGTAGCACAGCGTCATAGTGCTGGCCAAAAAATTAAATGCACCCGGCGACCCGGGCAGTGTGAACGCAGAGTGTAGTAGCGACTGAGTCAGGAGGACAAAGCGGGCGGTCAGTTCAGCAGCAGCAGCACAGTAGTAGTAGCACAGCGTCATAGTGCTGGCCAAAAAATTAAATGCACCCGGCGACCCGGGCAGTGTGAACGCAGAGTGTAGTAGCGACTGAGTCAGGAGGACAAAGCGGGCGGTCAGTTCAGCAGCTCAGAAGGAGGACCATGGCAACTTACTGGTAGTAGTACCATAACACCAAAAAATTAACCAAGGTAGGCACTAGGCAGGTAGTAAATGTCTTTATAAAGGCAGGCATAGTTAACAACAGCACATGCAGCAGCCACTTCATGTCCCCCTGTGTCCGACAATAGGGGCCAGGAACTCACCTTCCACCCAAGCCTGGTTGATTTTCAGGAAGGTGAGTTTGTCCACAGAGGCGTGGGAGAGCCGAGAGCGCTTCTCTGTGACCACGCCACCGGCCGCACTAAAGCATCTCTCTGAGAGGACACTGGAAGGAGGGCAGGATAGGAGTTCCAGGGCGTACTGGGAAAGCTCGCTCCAGATGTCCAGTCTCTTGACCCAGTACTCCAAGGGGTCCACGGGGCTGTCGGTGTCATTGAGCCCGCTGGATGACCCCATATAGTCAGACACCATGGTGGTCAGTCGTTGCTTGTGCTGGTTGGTGGTGGATGCTGTGGCGGGCACCTCTGTTCTGGGCTGCTGCACTGCATACAGGCTCTTGCTTAGGCTCTTCAGGTCTCCGGGGCGCCAGTTGCTGCTAGTGTTGGGCGAACAGTGTTCGCCACTGTTCGGGTTCTGCAGAACATCACCCTGTTCGGGTGATGTTCGAGTTCGGCCGAACACCTGACGGTGCTCGGCCAAACCGTTCGGCCGAACACCTGACGGTGCTCGGCCAAACCGTTCGGCCATATGGCCGAACTAAGAGCGCATGGCCGAACGTTCCCCGAACGTTCGGCTAGCGCTGTGATTGGCCGAACGGGTCACGTGGTTCGGACCCGAACGCGCTCTGATTGGCCGAAGTGTCACGTGGTTCGGGTAAATAAATACCCGAACCACGTCATATCTCCGCCATTTGTCTGTGGGTTTAGCTTTGGGTAGGCAGGCAGGGTAGTTCGCGCTCCAGCCACGCTAGCCAGGGTCCCCCCCAGTCATTGTGTGTCGCTGCTGGGAACAGTAGTACACCGCTCGTTCAGCCACACTATATAGCATTCTGTGTACTGTTCTGTGTCTGCTGGGAACAGTAGTACACCGCTCGTTCAGCCACACTATATAGCATTCTGTGTACTGTTCTGTGTCTGCTGGGAACAGTAGTACACCGCTCGTTCAGCCACACTATATAGCATTCTGTGTACTGTTCTGTGTCTGCTGGGAACAGTAGTACACCGCTCGTTCAGCCACACTATATAGCATTCTGTGTACTGTTCTGTGTCTGCTGGGAACAGTAGTACACCGCTCGTTCAGCCACACTATATAGCATTCTGTGTACTGTTCTGTGTCTGCTGGGAACAGTAGTACACCGCTCGTTCAGCCACACTATATAGCATTCTGTGTACTGTTCTGTGTCTGCTGGGAATAGTGGTACACCGCTCGTTCAGCCACACTATATAGCATTCTGTGTACTGTTCTGTGTCTGCTGGGAATAGTGGTACACCGCTCGTTCAGCCACACTATATAGCATTCTGTGTACTGTTCTGTGTCTGCTGGGAACAGTAGTACACCGCTCGTTCAGCCACACTATATAGCATTCTGTGTACTGTTCTGTGTCTGCTGGGAACAGTAGTACACCGCTCGTTCAGCCACACTATATAGCATTCTGTGTACTGTTCTGTGTCTGCTGGGAATAGTGGTACACCGCTCGTTCAGCCACACTATATAGCATTCTGTGTACTGTTCTGTGTCTGCTGGGAATAGTGGTACACCGCTCGTTCAGCCACACTATATAGCATTCTGTGTACTGTTCTGTGTCTGCTGGGAACAGTAGTACACCGCTCGTTCAGCCACACTATATAGCATTCTGTGTACTGTTCTGTGTCTGCTGGGAACAGTAGTACACCGCTCGTTCAGCCACACTATATAGCATTCTGTGTACTGTTCTGTGTCTGCTGGGAACAGTAGTACACCGCTCGTTCAGCCACACTATATAGCATTCTGTGTACTGTTCTGTGTCTGCTGGGAATAGTGGTACACCGCTCGTTCAGCCACACTATATAGCATTCTGTGTACTGTTCTGTGTCTGCTGGGAATAGTGGTACACCGCTCGTTCAGCCACACTATATAGCATTCTGTGTACTGTTCTGTGTCTGCTGGGAACAGTAGTACACCGCTCGTTCAGCCACACTATATAGCATTCTGTGTACTGTTCTGTGTCTGCTGGGAACAGTAGTACACCGCTCGTTCAGCCACACTATATAGCATTCTGTGTACTGTTCTGTGTCTGCTGGGAATAGTGGTACACCGCTCGTTCAGCCACACTATATAGCATTCTGTGTACTGTTCTGTGTCTGCTGGGAATAGTGGTACACCGCTCGTTCAGCCACACTATATAGCATTCTGTGTACTGTTCTGTGTCTGCTGGGAACAGTAGTACACCGCTCGTTCAGCCACACTATATAGCATTCTGTGTACTGTTCTGTGTCTGCTGGGAACAGTAGTACACCGCTCGTTCAGCCACACTATATAGCATTCTGTGTACTGTTCTGTGTCTGCTGGGAACAGTAGTACACCGCTCGTTCAGCCACACTATATAGCATTCTGTGTACTGTTCTGTGTCTGCTGGGAACAGTAGTACACCGCTCGTTCAGCCACACTATATAGCATTCTGTGTACTGTTCTGTGTCTGCTGGGAACAGTAGTACACCGCTCGTTCAGCCACACTATATAGCATTCTGTGTACTGTTCTGTGTCTGCTGGGAATAGTGGTACACCGCTCGTTCAGCCACACTATATAGCATTCTGTGTACTGTTCTGTGTCTGCTGGGAATAGTGGTACACCGCTCGTTCAGCCACACTATATAGCATTCTGTGTACTGTTCTGTGTCTGCTGGGAACAGTAGTACACCGCTCGTTCAGCCACACTATATAGCATTCTGTGTACTGTTCTGTGTCTGCTGGGAATAGTGGTACACCGCTCGTTCAGCCACACTATATAGCATTCTGTGTACTGTTCTGTGTCTGCTGGGAATAGTGGTACACCGCTCACCCGTCACTGTATAGCATTGTGCTCTGTGTCGCTGCTGGGAATAGTGGTACTGTATAGCATTTCTGTACTGCCACTGTACTGCTGCCAGTCAGCGTGTACTGTAAGGATAAGTGAAATGAGGAAGAAATCCGGTGAAAGAGGGAGGGGCAAGGGAAGAGGTGTTTCCCCTGACGGTTCACGTACAGGCCACAGGGGAGCACCCAAGAAAACCCACTCAATACCGCCCATGTTGTCCAGGACAACAACCCTCACAAATCCAAAAGAACAGGACCAGATAATTACTTGGATGACCTCTCAAGCGTCCAGCAGTGGGTTAAGCAGCACCAGCACATCACGCACGAGGTCCGAGTCCTCAGCCAGTTACAAGGAGCCAGTGGGCACAAAGCTGACACAACCGGCAGCGACACCACGCACACAACTGCCAGATAACCAGTCCGATGAATTACCTCAGGACACAATGGGGTATTCGCAGGAGCTATTCCCAGCCCAACAAACTTCCACCTTTCAAAGGTCAATGGAGGAACAGCCAGAAATGTTGTGCCTGGATTCACAACCGTTAACTGTGGGAAATGCACCGCGCACTGAAATACAAGGCGAGTCCGAAGAGGACTCGGAAACCCAAATCCCAGAGCAATTTGGGCAGGAGGGGTTGCAATTGCAGGAGGTCGGCCGACAAGATCTGGAAGACGACGTTGGAGTGTGCTGCGCAGAGGTTGTTGTGGGGAGCTCTACTCCACGGCGGTGGCCCACAATGACATATGACGAGTTTGAGGAGATGGAAGAGGAGGGTATGGACAATGTGGACAGAGACCCAGATTTTGTTTGTGAACGAGAACATCGCCGTCGTAGCAGCAGCACAGATGAGTCTGTTGAAGAACACACTGCTGCACGAGTTCGCCTTGTGCCACAAGGTAGGCGGCGCGCAATTTCAGGCACCACAAGCGTGGAAGTTCAAGTGAGAGGCAAAAGAGGAGCAAACAGAAATCGCCAGCAAGGAGGCAGGTGCTCCAAAGTCTGGGCTTTCTTTGAAGACTGCACTGAGGATGTTACCATGGCGATTTGCAAGGTGTGCAAGACCCGCCTGAGCAGGGGGAAAAATATTAACAACCTCTCCACCACCAGCATGAGCCGTCACATGCTATCCAAACATCCCACTCTTTGGGCAAACGCGTCAGGACAGGGTACCAGAAACAACACTGCCTCCCTTGGGTTCACCAGACTCACCACCAGACCCGCCTCAGCAGCAGCAGTAGCCCAGCCATTGCGTGGTTCACAACATTCACAAACATCAGACGACGCTGACACTGTCACTTTCCGGAGTAGTGCTCTTGAGGTCTCCCAGTGTTCATCAAACACAACAACCAACAGCCCTTCCGTGTGCAGCGCTACGGTTCAGTTGTCTGTGTCGGAGATGTTTGAGCGCAAGAGGAAATTGCCAGCAAATGACCCCCGGGCCGTGGCAGTAACAGCCAGCATAGCCAAGCTTCTGGCCTGCGAAATGCTGCCATATCGATTGGTGGAGACAAACAGCTTCAAGGGCATGATGTCAGTGGCCATCCCACGTTACGTGGTTCCCAGCCGCTACCACTTTGCACGCTCTGCAGTGCCTGAGTTGCATGAGCACGTGGTCAGCAAAATAACCCGAAGCTTGAAGAATGCCGTTGCCTGCAAGGTTCACCTCACCACTGACACCTGGACGAGTGCGTTCGGCCAGGGTCGATACATCTCCCTTACCGCGCACTGGGTGAACCTTGTGGAGCCTGGCAGCGATTCCTCACCTGCTACGGCACGGGTGTTGCCCACGCCACAAACAGCTGCACCGCCGTCCCTCCCACTGGATAACAGCAGCACCTACCTCTCTGACTCCTTCTCCTCCAACGCATCTCAAAGCTGTACCTCATCCGGAAACTCTAACCCAGCAGCAGTAGGATCGTGGAAGCAGTGCAGCACAGCTGTTGGCATGCGTCAGCAAGCGTTGCTGAAGCTAATCTGCCTTGGGGATAAGCAGCACACAGGGGAGGAAATTTGGAGGGGAATAAAGGAACAGACGGATTTGTGGCTGGCACCGCTGGACCTGAAACCGGGCATGGTTGTGTGTGATAATGGGAGTAATCTCATTCGCGCTTTAAGGTTGGCTAAGCTGACACACATCCCTTGCCTGGCGCACGTGATGAACCTAGTAGTTCAGCGGTTCCTGAGGACATACCCAGGCGTGCCCGATCTGCTGTTGAAGGTGCGTCGAGTGTCCAAACATTGTAGAAATTCCAGTACTGCTTCGGGGGCACTCGCCAAGATGCAGGAGCGCTTCAATCTCCCCCACCATCGCTTGCTGTGTGATGTCCCTACGCGCTGGAATTCTACGCTGCACATGCTAGCCCGCTTTTGCGAGCAGAAGAGTGCAGTGGTCCAGTACATGACGGCGCAGTACCGAGGCGCATCCGGCCAGCTGCCAAGCTTCTGTGGATCCGATTGGGCCAACATGTTGGACCTCTGCCAAGTCCTCCAAAATTTTGAGCAATCCACGTTGCTTGTGAGCAGTGACAACTCTTCAGTCAGCATTACCATACCACTGCTGTGTTTACTGAAGAGGTCGATGTTAAAAATCAAGGAAACAGCTGTCATGATGCAACTGGGGGAATCTGAAGGAGAAAACGATCAGCGTGATGGTACCAACATCAGGCCATCCGCCTCAGGGAACGCTGGCCCCAGCAGCTATGACGAAGAAGAGGAGGAGGAACAGCTGGAGTTGGAGCAGGAATTTCATGCCACCACTGACGAGGGCCAGAGCGGTGCACGTTGGACTTCCACAATTCAACGCGAATGGTCAGCAGAAGCAGACCAGGAGGAAGGTGACGACTATGATGCATCACAACAACTATCACAACGCTCACAAGAGGATGATGAGGATTCTGGTAGGACTCTGGCACACATGGCTCAATTCATGCTAGACTGCATTGAACGTGACCCACGCATTGTGCGCATTCTGGACAACACCAATTACTGGGTTTATACCCTTCTGGATCCACGGTACAAACACAATGTTCCAAAACTGCTTGAAGAAAGAGTCAGACAGGTCAAAATGGAAGAATACCAGCAGGCCCTTGTGGAGACTTTAGAGAGGAGATTGACATCCTCCCCCTCCTCTAGCCAGTTGTACGCAGACAGACTGACTTCCGCAAACCCAGGACGACCAGGAGGGCAGCAAACAACGCAAGCCGCAGCTAGTACCCAAAAGGGAATGGTATCGGCAGTGTCCTTGGAGTGGGAAAATTTTCTGACACCCATGCAGCCGCAGCCCACTGAACAGCAAGCGTGCAGATCCACCTCCAACACCGATCGCCTGGAGAAGATGGTCAAGGACTACATGTCAGATGGCGTAGCTGTGTCGAACCATCCATCTGCACCCTTCAACTATTGGGTATCGAAGCTAGACACCTGGCACGAACTGGCAATGTACGCAATAGAGGTGCTGGCTTGCCCGGCAGCCAGCGTTATGTCGGAACGCTGTTTCAGTGCTGCCGGAGGCATCGTCACAGATCGGCGTATCCGCCTCTCTACAGAAAATGCAGACCGTCTGACTCAAATTAAAATGAATCAATCCTGGATTGGAAATGACTACGCAACACTCCAGGACCCCAACCAAGTAACATGACCAATGAACATCTGGGATGGTGTTGCGTTTCCGGGCCCTGTTTATTGAACCTCTCATCTGTATTACATTTATGACTGCATGGCGGCAAAAAGCATTGCTGCTATATCCGCACGCTTTTTGTCCACATGCAAGGCCTGGGTTGTTGTGTCTCACAAAGCGTGGCCTTCTCCTCCTGCGCCTGCTCCTGTTCCATCACGTCTGCTGCTGCTGGGTTAGCGTTGCCGCGTGGTCCCTGTTTATTGAACCACTTATCTTTATTACATTTATGACTGCATGGCGGTACAAAGCCTGCTATCCGCACGCTTCTTGCCCTCATGCAAGGCCTGGGTTGTTGTGTCTCACAAAGCGTGGCCTTCTCCTCCTGCGCCTCCTCCTGTTCCATCACGTCTGCTGCTGCTGGGTTAGCGTTGCCGCGTGGTCCCTGTTTATTGAACCACTTATCTTTATTACATTTATGACTGCATGGCGGTACAAAGCATGCTATCCGCACGCTTCTTGCCCTCATGCAAGGCCTGGGTTGTTGTGTCTCACAAAGCGTGGCCTTCTCCTCCTGCGCCTGCTCCTGTTCCATCACGTCTGCTGCTGCTGGGTTAGCGTTGCCGCGTGGTCCCTGTTTATTGAACCACTTATCTTTATTACATTTATGACTGCATGGCGGTACAAAGCCTGCTATCCGCACGCTTCTTGCCCTCATGCAAGGCCGGGGTTGTTGTGTCTCACAAAGCGTGGCCTTCTTCTCCTCCTGCGCCACCCTCCTCCTGTTCCATCACGTGTGCTGCTGCTGGGTTAGCGTTACCGGTCCCTTTTCCTGGAACCTCTTATATGTATTACATTTATGACTGCATGCCGACAAAAAACATGTTACCTGTGCAAAGAAAACAGACATTTCCCGCATTTAAAAGACAGTTTTCCCTTTGAAACTTTAAAATCGATTTTCTCAAAAACTATAAGCTCTTTTTGCTAATTTTTTTTTCCTCTTGTACCCACTCCCAAGGTGCACATACCCTGTAAATTTGGGGTATGTAGCATGTAAGGAGGCTTTACAAACCACAAAAGTTCGGGTCCCCATTGACTTCCATTATGTTCGGAGTTCGGGTCGAACACCCGAACATCGCGGCCATGTTCGGCCTGTTCGGCCCGAACCCGAACATCTAGATGTTCGCCCAACACTAGTTGCTGCTGCTGCTGCTGGTGGTTGTTGTTGTGCTGCTAGTGGCAATGGCAGGCACCTCTTGCTGGCTTGGCAGAGCAGTTACAGTGGGGGTGGAAGGCTGGGGGAATGCTTCCAGTAGTCTGCGCACAAGGGCCTCCTTCAACTCCCTTGTGCGTTGCTCGGTGGTGGATGGCGTCATTAAGTCTCCCAGCTTCCCCTTCAGACGGGGATCAAGCATCAAGGTAATCCAGATGTCCTCCCTTGAACGCATCTGGATCACCCGGGGGTCCCTGCGAAGGCAGCGCAACATGTGCACAGCCATGGGAAACAAGTGGGCCCTGCCAGCAAGATCTTCCTCGTCCTCGCCATTGTCCCATAACGCATGCCTGTCCTCTTCCTGTGCCATGTCGTTGTCCTTCTCAAACCGCCATCCACGTACAACGCCTGCTGCACTCTGCTCCTCCTCCTCCTCCTCATTCAGGTTAGGGACCTCCAACTCTTCCACTACCTGCTGTGAGCCCTCCTCTGAGCTGGACTGTGCTGCCATCTGCTCCTGTTCTTCCAACTGCCTCAGGGCTTCATCCCCACGCTCAATTAAATTGTCCATTGCCTGCTCCAGTAGACAAACCAAGGGCACCCACTGGCACACAGAGGCCCGCTCCTCACTGACCATCTTGGTTGCCTCCAGGAAGGGACTCAGCACCAGGCATACTTGCTGCATCAGTGTCCACTGAGTGGCAGTAATCATGGGGACTTGCTGGTTGCTGGGGACACTTGGGTCTAGCATGTAGGCCCTAAGAGCCAGCCTGTGCTGACACAGCCGCTCCAACATGGCCAGAGTCGAATTCCAGCGAACTGGCATGTCGATGATCATCCGGTGTTGTGGCCTTCCATACTGCTGCTGTAAGGTGGACAAGAGTGCAGAGGCAGTGGCTGACAGGCGGAAAAAGCGTACCACCGCCCGGGCATCCTGCAGCAGCTCGCTCATCCCCTGGTAGGTGCACAAGAAGCGCTGCACCACAAGATTGAGCACGTGGGCCAAGCAGGGGATGTGCTGGAGGTTTCCCTGCTGCACTGCTGCCACCAGGTTGGCCCCGTTATCGGCTGCCACATACCCCACTTCCAGGCCTCTGGGGGTCAGCCACCTCCGCTCCTGCTTCCTGAGGGCGGCCAGGACGTTGGTGGCCGTAAGCCTCTCCTTCCCCAGGGTCACCAATTTTAAAAGGGCTTGGCAGTGCCGAGGCTTGGCGCTGCTGCTGCCGAGGCGGGCTTGCTTTCCGGGTGCTGAGGGAGTGTCGTGACAGGACCCTTCTGCATCCCCCCTGATCCCGCGTGGTGGCACCACTAGCTGGGCTGATGCACTCTTGTCCTCCCTCCCTTCCATCAGTGTCACCCAGTGGGCCGTAAAGGACAGGTAGCGACCTGTCCCAAATCTGCTACTCCACGAGTCCATGGTCACGTGGACCCGCTTGCCCACAGAGTAGTCCAGGGAACGGGCCACGTTTTCCACCGCAAACTTGTGGAGTGCTGGGATCGCGCTCCTGCTGAAATAGTGGCGACTGGGGACTTGCCACTCGGGGATGCCAAATTGGAGCAGCGTCCGCATGGCGCTCCCCTCCTGCACCAGGGAGTAGGGAAGCAGCTGTGATGCCATGGCCCGGGCCAGCAAGCCATTTAGTTTGCGGATCCGCCTGTGGCTTGGAGGCAGAGGCTTGGTCAGACCCTGAAAGGTGTCGCTCAGCAGGGTCTGACGACGCTGGGATGCAGGGGAGACAGAGGAGAGAGACGAACACTGGCTGCCAGCCTCAATGTCTGTGTCCTGAGCAGCCGAGGTGGAAGAGCGCTTGCGTGCTACTACTGCTGCTGCTGTGGGGGATTCACGACCCTGAGGGAGGGAGGATGCTGCTGCGCTGGTGGGCCTTCTGCTCTCAGGAACCCCTGCCAGCAGTGCCTGCTTCCTCTTAAAGTCCGCATACTCGCGGCAGTGGCGGCTTCTCAGGTGGCCCTGGAGGGATGAGGTACCCATCTTGCTCAGACTTTTCCCACGGCTCAATCTTTTGCTGCATAACCTGCACACCGCATACCTTTTGTCATCAGTACATTCCTCAAAGCAATCCCACACTGGTGACTTTAATTTACTGCGGCCCCCACTAGCAGAGGGTGCAGCGGAGCAATGTGTGGTAGTAGTTGCCGGGGGTTGCATGGTGGTGGTTCCGGCTGAAGCAGTGTCCTGTCTACTTCCTCCACGCCCACTGCTGCCGATGCCCCTGCCCCTGCCTGACATATGGCGATATCCTTGCCTAGGCCGAGGTGACTCGTCATCCTGCTCTGACCATTCTTCCACGGACTCAGCAGGCTGCACATAGTTAGGGTCCACAACGTCATCATCAGCAGCATCATCATAATCCAGCTCTTCCTCTGACTCCCCCGCCTCCTCTTCTGTCCCTACATCCCCAGACACAGACCCCTCTTCTTCATCACCAGAACTCAACAACGCTTGTGATTGTGGCCCGATCTCAATCTCTGCCACATCAGTCCCCAGTAAGTCCTGTGCTTCTTGCATCAGCAGGTTCCCAGATGCCGGACTGAGGGACAGAACGCTGTCATCCTGGGAGGGCTGCTGACCAGTGGGTGCTGGGGTGGATGTCACAACAAGCGTGGGATGTTGGCTGCTGCTGCTACTGCTTGGAGTGGTGCTCACAGTAGAGGTCTGGGAGGAAGTCATGATGTCCATGAGTACGTCAGGTTCCATTTGCTCAACCACCACACGGGGACCAGAAACTTTAAAATATTTGGACAATGGCGTCCGCTGACTCGGCCCAGGCTTTGCTGCCCCCTTTTCTGCTGCATCACGACCACGTACAGCTGGGCGTCCTCTCCCTGGACGTGGAGCAGTCCCAGAAGTGGCTGAGGCAATTGAACTCCCTTTCCTCTCACCCCGCGAAACCCTGCCAGACATGTTGCTAGTAATGAATCACTGGATGCAGTGGGCACAGTACAAGGTCACTGAAGGATGCAGTGGGCACAGCACAAGGTCACTGAAGGATGCAGTGGCCACAGTACAAGGTCACTGAAGGATGCAGTGGGCACAGCAGTGGGCACTGGATATACAACTAGGTCACTGAAGGATGCAGTGGCCACAGTACAAGGTCACTGAAGGATGCAGTGGGCACAGCAGTGGGCACTGGATATACAACTAGGTCACTGAAGGATGCAGTGGGCACAGTACAAGGTCACTGAAGGATGCAGTGGGCACAGTACAAGGTCACTGAAGGATGCAGTGGGCACAGCAGTGGGCACTGGATATACAACTAGGTCACTGAAGGATGCAGTGGCCACAATACAAGGTCACTGAAGGATGCAGTGGGCACTGGATATACAACTAGGTCACTGAAGGATGCAGTGGGCACAGTACAAGGTCACTGAAGGATGCAGTGGGCACAGTACAAGGTCACTGAGGGATGCAGTGGGCACAGCAGTGGGCACTGGATATACAACTAGGTCACTGAAGGATGCAGTGGCCACAGTACAAGGTCACTGAAGGATGCAGTGGGCACTGGATATACAACTAGGTCACTGAAGGATGCAGTGGCCACAGTACAAGGTCACTGAAGGATGCAGTGGGCACAGTACAAGGTCACTGAAGGATGCAGTGGCCACAGTACAAGGTCACTGAAGGATGCAGTGGGCACAGCACAAGGTCACTGAAGGATGCAGTGGCCACAGTACAAGGTCACTGAAGGATGCAGTGGGCACAGCAGTGGGCACTGGATATACAACTAGGTCACTGAAGGATGCAGTGGCCACAGTACAAGGTCACTGAAGGATGCAGTGGGCACAGCAGTGGGCACTGGATATACAACTAGGTCACTGAAGGATGCAGTGGCCACAGTACAAGGTCACTGAAGGATGCAGTGGGCACTGGATATACAACTGGGTCACTGAAGGATGCAGTGGGCACAGTACAAGGTCACTGAAGGATGCAGTGGCCACAGTACAAGGTCACTGAAGGATGCAGTGGCCACAGTACAAGGTCACTGAAGAATGCAGTGGGCACAGCAGTGGGCACTGGATATACAACTAGGTCACTGAAGGATGCAGTGGGCACAGTACAAGGTCACTGAAGGATGCAGTGGGCACAGCAGTGGGCACTGGATATACAACTAGGTCACTGAAGGATGCAGTGGCCACAGTACAAGGTCACTGAAGGATGCAGTGGGCACAGCAGTGGGCACTGGATATACAACTAGGTCACTGAAGGATGCAGTGGGCACACAAGGATGTCACACTGTGTAATGAGATGCTCATATGCCAGCGAGCGAGCGAGCAGTGGGCACTGGGCACGGCACAAGGTCACTGACAGAATGAATGAACAGCGCTGGCAGAGAGTGGCGGCGCTGGCGGTGTGACTGGCTGCCTGCAAATAGTACAAGTGTATAACTGTCACTGGAATATACAAGTGAACACTGCAGCTGCACTAACCTGCCTGCCTGCACTCCTCACACAGATAATCCCCACTCCCACTACACTGCAGCACTGAACCTGCCTGCACAGCACTACACACAGTTAAATAATCACTAGACTCCCACACTCCCACTACACTACACTGACTACAACTAACTACAGCAATCACTCACTGACTAGCTAACTGTGTACAGTATAAGAGCAGTGTTAGCAAAAAAAACGCTTTGTTTTTAACACAATAAATGCACTTGCTCAAACAACAATGGCCTGGAGATAATCCTCTCAGCACCACAGTCTAGTAGCAAGGACAGAGCTTTTCCATCATGGCCGCCGCTTTATATTCAGGAGGGGAGGGCATAGCTCCCCTCCTGTGATTGGTTGCTAGGGCCTGGTTGGGGCACTCTGATTGGCCTGCAATGTGTCACTTCCGCATAGTTTGACGCATTTCCGCAAACCACGACTTCAGCCCCGGGTTTCACGAGCGTGAATGCGGATTTCTGTCCGCATTCACGCGAAGCCGAAGTAGATTTTCGTGGTTGAAAATCTATTCACGGATTTTCGTGTCCGAGGCGGAATGCGTCAAAATGGTCGTGAATCCACGCGTAAGCGTGATCACGACCTGGCGTTGAGCACCACTGGGGAGAGGTGCTGCAGAGACATTAGGGAAAGCTTAGTTAGGCTACAGTTAGGCTTGTTAGGTTGCTCTTTTTTGCTGATATTTATTGCTAAAAAGCACTCCTCATCCTCAACAGTTCTTTTGAGAGCTATTGTTGTTCTTGTGATATATTTTTTTGGTGTGTGTTCCACAGACACTTGTGTTGCATATACAGCCCTGTCAGTCAGTCTTAGCTGCTGGACCTTGGCCCCTTGGTAATTCCTGCTGTGCCACTGCCAGGCCCAGCACATTCAGTGACTACCTGTGTGTGTGAGACAGCTTCACATTTGTAATACCCATCACTGCATATACCTACCTGTTGTTCAGTGCACCCACCCACCTACCTACATGACCACACGCAGTGTCACTGCACCTGTTCACGGTGCCTGTGTGTGTGGGGGACAGGTGCACATTTGTAATACCCATCACTGCATATACCTACCTGTTGTTCAGCGCACCCACCTACCTACGTGAGCGCATGCAGAGTGATATTTAATACCACCAGTCACTGTACCTGTTCACGGTACCTGTGTGTGTGTGTGACAGCTGCATTTTGTAATACCTATGACTGCATATACCTACCTGTTGTTCAGTGCACCCACCTACCTACGTGACTGCACGCAGTGTCACTGCACCTGTTCACGGTACCTGTGTGTGTGTGTGAGAGTGTGTGTGTGTGTGTGTGTGTGTGTGTGAGACAGCTGCACATTTGTAATACCAATCACTGCATACCCACCTGTTGTCGTTCAGTGCACCTACCTACCTACCTACCTACGTGAGCGCACGCAGTGTTATATACCACCAGTCACTGCACCTGTTCACGGTACCTGTGTGTGTGTGTGAGACAGCTGCACATTTGTAATACCAGTCACTGCATACCTGTTCACTGCACCTGTGTGACCGCACGCTGTTTTGTATACCAGTCCGTGCATACCTGTTAACTGCACCTGTGTAACCGCACATTGTTGTACCAGCAGTCACTGCAACCTGTTCACTGCACCCGTGTAACCACACATTGTTGTACCAGCAGTCACTGCAACCTGTTCACTGCACCTGTGTAACCGTACATTGTATTAGCCAAGTCAGTGCATACCTTTCATTTCATCCCCCCCAATAAGGACAAAACAAGAGGCAGGCCACCTTGCAGGTCTGTTCGAGGTTGCGCTGTCGTGATTTCATGCAGCCCTCGACCAAAGTACAGTGTTCAGAAGAAGGCACGTGCCATCAACCCCCAATATTGTCAGGACGTAGTTGACTATTTAACACAGAACACCTCATCTTCCTCAGCTTCCGCACGGAAGCGTGACATATCTTCCTCCTGCTGCTCTGATTCTGGCACCCCACGTAACACTCCGTCGGCAGCCATAACCGAAGTGCCATCATCACAGGGCTCAGCGGTGTGGACATTTTTTTGTGTGTCTGCCTCAGATGAGAGCAATGCCATCTGTACTCCCTGCCACCGAAAATTGAGCCGTGGAAAGACCAAGACCCGCGTAGGGACAACTACCTTACGAAGGCACATGATTACAAAGCACAAACTGCAATAGGATGACCACCTGAGGAGAAGCAGCACACAAAAGCAAAGCCACACACCGCAGTGGAAGATACCAGGCCGCAATTATTTCTCAAAAAAGGCGATACCTAAACTGTACCGTGATGTTGAAAGGCAAGTGGTGACATCTCTGGCACACAGAGTTGGGTGAAGGGTCCATCTGAACACAGATGCCTGGTCTGCAAAGCACGCTCTGGCCTGCCCGAAGACTTAGTCAGTCCCCACACACAGCATCTCTGCCTGCACGCCGTGTGACTGTCTGCCCCAAGACTAAGTCGGCCCCCACACAGCATCTCTGCCTGCAGGCCGCTTGATTGCCTTCTCCGCCACCACCAACAGGGTCCAGGACTCCAGGCAGATTCCTGAATTTGCTATACAAACTTTTCTGGTGCGTGTACATGCCTGCCTAATTTTTCTGGCTGCACTGCAGCTGCAACAACAAAACAAAAGGCATGTACATGTGTCAATTCCCCTTCGTGATCGTTACCTTGCCGCTGTGAAGGGGCTTGCGTATCACAATGAAGCAATGACCGCCCAAGATAATAAGGTTGTTGCTTCATTGTGGACAGACCAAATTCGATCAGCTGGACAGTCACTGTTGTTCTGTCATTGAGCTACCTCATATGGGCTTGAAAACCGCCATGGCCTGCACTCTCGCCATGGTGCGCACCAGTCCAGCACGGCCGTCACTACACAAACAGCTGTGTGCAGTGCATTACACAGTGAGTCTGGTGTGTCAGTGTGAAGCAGTACTCTAATTACACTCCCTGATTGATGTATACACATGTATACACATGCAAGATGTTTTAAAGCACTTTAGGCCTCCAATTTAGCATGCAATCTGATTTCTGACCTTAAAACGCTGATTTGCGTCAAATCCAGATTTTTCCCTGGGACTTTTGGCGTGTATCCCACTCATCCATGCAAAAAACTCAGATGTTAGACCCCTTGAAACATCTTTTTCATCACTTTTCTGGCCAGCATAAATGTTACTAGTTTTCAAAGTTCGCCTCCCCATTGAAGTCTATTGTGGTTCACAAAAGTTTGCGCGAACTGAACTTTTGCGGAAGTTCGCGTTCAAGGTTCTCGAACCAAAAAATTGGAGATTCGAGCCATCTTTAGTTAGCAAATAAGGTATTGTAATTAGAGACAGGACACAAAAAAAAAACACAAGACAGAAAAAAGACACCTTTATTTCCAGATAATGTATTGTCGCCATACATTGAACTAGGAACATATTGTAAATGTTGTGAAAGCCGAGACTAATGGGTAAATAAAATGTGTGGGTTTTATTTATTGCTTATTTTAAAACTATACGGCATGGAATTGGAAAAATTGGGTATTTTTTTTCCTTATATTTCCCTATTGAATGCATAGAAAATAAAGTAATTCATGAAAACAAGTATCATCCCCCAAAAGCCTAATCTGTGGCGAAAAAAAACAAGATATAGATCATTTAGGTATGATGAGTAGTAATAAAGTTATTGGTGAATGAATGGGAGGAGCGCTGACAGGGGAAAATTGCTTCCCTCCTTGCGGTGAAAACACCTTGTAGGCTGAAGTGGTTAACCAGTACGCTATCCACCTAATTATTTATTGTTTACAATGACTTTACCTAGTGTACACACACTAGATAAGGTTTTCCTAAGATGGCTGGTTGCAGCCACCTTCCTCCTGCTCCATGAGGTCCGTGGAGTCCTCAGCCCCTCCATTCTGCTGCTATCTGGCCCGGTAATTGGGCCAGTCACGGCCAGTCGTGCCCCTTCAGCGCATGCACCCACTTGTCACGCACTGCGCAGGTGCAGAGCATGGTTGGCCTGATTACTGTGCCAGATAGCAGCAGAGCGGAGAGGTCGAGGAGGACGGCGATGGACAGGTCGTCCAGGTAAGTATAAATACAGGATTTCGGATTGTTTCATTAAAGCAAGTATGAACTGAAAATTAAGAGTCAAAATAAACATGCACACGTCATACTTACCTCCCATGTAGTCTACTCATTATTCTTCTTCTCCTCTCCTGCATCCTGTTTGTCCAATGTGATCAATGGAATTCTCCTTCCTCCAATTTGACAATGGCCGTTACCCCATGGCATCTTCCTGGTCAGCACTCTGTTAAACTATAATACTACCCACTTGAGCCATAGAGAAACATGAATATTACCTTGCTCGTCAGTTGTCCTTTCAACTGACAGCAACTGATATGTTTCAGTTCTGACAAAATCTTGTCAGAAATGGAAAGAATCGTTGTAAGAAGGAAATAGTGAGCTTCTGAGACGAACTGTCGGCAAGGTAAGAATGTAATATTCAGTTGTCTCTAGTAAGGCCACATCTGGAATATGGAATTCAGTTCTGGGCACTAGGGCTGCACGATTTTAGGGGAAAATTGAAATTGCGATTTTTCACTCAGAAATTGTGATTTCGATTTTTTTCATGATTTTTTTTTCCAAAGCAAGCTTTAGCACTAAATTGCACATATATGCAGGTGGAGCCGTCTGTGAGGAAGCTGGGCTGGGGGGCAGTTAATGTGCGGCGTATTGCGGAGTGCTTGAGCCGGGCAGCGGTTTCGGTTTTAAACCGCAAAACCGTGCAGCCCTAACACACGTTCTGACACACAGACACACGCTCTGACACACAGACACACGCACAGACACGACACACGCACAGACACGACACACGCACAGACACGACACACGCACAGACACGACACACGCACAGACACGACACACGGCACACACACACGCACAGACACGACACACGCACAGACACGACACACGCACAGACACGACACACGCACAGACACACGCACAGACACAGACACACGGCACAGACACAGACACACGGCACAGACACGACACACGGCACAGACACACACACGGCACAGACACACACACGGCACAGACACACACACGGCACAGACACACACACACGGCACACACACACACACGGCACACACAGACACACACACACACACACACACACACACACACACAGACACACACACACACAGACACACACAGACACACACACACACACACACAGACACACACAGACACACACAGACACACACACACACACACACACACACACAGACACACACAGACACACACAGACACACACACTGGCACACACTGGCACACACACAGGCAAACACTGTACACTCATCTCCCCACCCCCACCTCCGTGCAATCACACAGTTAAAAAAAAAAAGTTACTTCACGGGGCAGCCTTTGAAGTTTCCTGGAGGAAGGAGGGGGGGAGAGCATCCCACACTCTCTCGGCTGGAGCTGCCTGTTCTCTCCATAGAGCTGTTCCCTGTCATCCTTTTCAGGGAGGGAGAAAGCTGTGGATACAGCAGAAACAGCTCTGCTTGAGCGGCCACACTCTCCTGAGTCTCCCGGCGGCATAAGTTGTGCACAGCGCCCCTCCCCCGTCGCAGGGGCCGTGAGGTCAGCAGATACGCTGTCTCACTCTCTGGGAGATGAAGTGCAGAGCGGGGCAGCATAGAAGCCAGGGATTAGCGTACGCCGGTGGGAGGTAGCAGAGCGGGGCGGCAACACAAAAAACCGAAGCTACTGTCGATCTCAAGATCGTCTGCATGTGAATCACGGTTTCGGTTTTAAACCGCAAAACCGTGCAGCCCTACTGGGCACCACATTACAGGAAAGATATTGCAGTTTTAGAGCAGGTGCAGAGACGAGCAACAAAATTGATACGTGGGATGGAAGGTCTCACTTACCAAGAAAGGTTAGATAAACTGGGTTTATTTAGTCTACAGAAAAGATGCCTTAGAGGGGAGCTAATTAACATGTATAAATACATCAGAGGGCAATATAAAAGCTTGGCAGATTAGCTTTTTGTCCCTAGGCCTTCTCAAAGGACTAGAGGACATGATCTGCGCATGGAGGAAAAACGTTTTAGCCATTTATTTATGAAAGGGTTCTTTACAGTAAGAGTGATTAAGATGTGGAATGCATTGCCACAGGAAGTAGTTATGGCAAGTTCTGTACCTGCATTTAACAGGGGCTTAGATGCTTTCCTTGCGTTGAAAGACATCCATGGCTACAATTACTAGGTAATGCCCAATGACATTGATCCAGGGATTTTATCTGATTGCCATCTGGAGTCGGGAAGGAATTTTTTTCCCTTTTGGGGCTAATTGGACCATGCCTTGTAAGGATTTTTTGCCTTCCTCTGGATCAACAGGGATATGTGAGGGAGCCGGCTGGAGTTGTACTTTGTTCTCTGGTTGAACTCGATGGACGTATGTCTTTTTTCAACCCAAATAACTATGTAACTATGTAACTTGCAGGGACATCATGTGTTTTTCTAAATAATTGTATTTGGTTCAGGTTCATTTTAAACATATATTAGTTACAATGTTTCCTTGCACATAGTTTCATTCCTAAAAATGGGTTTCTAAAACAACACTGTGCACTATATATGGTATAAAAATATTGCTAAATCTTTTTTATGTACAGATAAATATTTTTTTGTAATGTGATCATAAAGTACACTTTGTGCTTCTTTTAGTTTGAAACCAGCAGGCTCTGTTAAAATAAATTAAAGTTGTGCTCTTTGTTAGAATCCATTAGCTTTTGGTGATCAGATGCGGCTGCAGATTACAGGAATAGAGATGTAGGCCTGTGTGAGTTTTATTTGCCACTAGACAATCAGTAAGCTGATGAAGTGGAATGCGAATTAGCTTAATGGAAAATCTGTGTACAATAAACCAGAAATGTGTTTCCCTGATGCTGGTGGAAAAAAGGCACAGAGTCAGGAGGCTGAAGCACACTATTACATCTCGCTCTATAAACATTTGACCTAGCTATTGTGGACCTGTGTGGTGCAGTAAAATAACAGCAGACCCCACAAGGTACTGCTGTCTAAACATTTCCCCTAGCTACATCCTTGTATACGTATTATATGGAAAGCACCAATGGCGTAGCTAAGGCACTATGGGCCCCAGTGTAAGTAGTACATTGGGCCCTCCCAAGCACTCTATACATAACAATTGATACAGCACACCAAAACCTGTCAAGGGCTGCCACAGTGTCTGAGGTGCAAGAAGTAGATGGGGAGCAGTTTTTTAATGATCACTACTACTTAAAGCATCCTATGGAAGTGATTATTACCAGCACAGGACCAATTAAGCGCTAACACTGCAGTTGAGGGAAGGGCCCCTTTGTGATCGCAATTACTGCACCCCCTATTGCTACGCCCGCCACTAAAAAACACAATGAAAAGCAATGAGCCATTGTCAATACACCTTCCAAAGACAGTTTATTGCAGAAGAGTCACCTGGATGATTGTCTCATTTGGCTTTCTGTTGATAGTTATATCTCCACAGTACATTTGAATAAATTATCCCTGAGACAATATTATAGAGGTACTCATTTGCTTTCATAGACGTGCTTCCCGTATGTAAATGTATGTAAATATTCAGTAGGAGACCTTTGGCAAGTCTCCCTAACACTGCTACTGCCTATAAAGCGCGCCCTAGTGGCTGCTGCTCTGGCGCTTTGAGTCCGCCAAGAGAAAAGCGCGATATAAATGTTATTTGTCTTGTCTTGTCTTGTATTTGGATCCGTAAATTGGGGGCGTTGGGTATTGGGGGACTCAATTTAGATTATGATTTATCATTCTCCATAGGCTGATTGTGAGTTTTACTGTAGTAATGTTCATTGTTTTTATTCATTTTAGATATGGGTACAGTGCTGGTCTCTATTCAATTTTGGACTAAGGTAAAACATTTTCAATAAAGTTTTTGTGTAATTTTGAATATCAATTTTTAGATTTTTGTATCTATGTAATTTTTACCCCCCTTGTGGTGGTTATCCACCCCATATTGGTTTTGATCACCGTTAGGTTTATGCCTTAATGTTTTGAGATCGATATCCCATAGAGTTGTTGCCAATTGTTACTATGACGACTTGGTGGGCGTACTTCTCTGGTGGGCGTGGTTCCTAGTGTTTTGTGTAACGTAGGACGCGCCCACTTAGTACGTATAGACGTCCGCAATAGACGCCGCATGTTTGTTTACATGCGCTTAGCGGGCGTCTTTCTTTCTTCCGCATACGTCATGGCGTATTATGCGTACTTAGTTCCGCATACGTCATGACCACGTGTCATGAGTTTGTGACCATTTGATTGGTCGGCGGCACTTCAGGAGTGTGGGGCTAAGTCTATCCACCCCGTCCATATGGTTGGCCATATGTGGGAGGCCCCTTTGAGGGTGCCTCGCGCGGATTGGCTGACTCTATTTTTACACAATTTATCTCTTATGGCTGTATTGAACCTGGTGGTGTTTCAACTATATGGTAAGGTGCTGTTAGCGCTATGCAGAGTGTATTTTTTGGAGTAAGCGCTTGAGATATACAATGTCTAATAGGACTTTTTCTGATAAAAGGGGAGTTTTTTTCTGATACATCTAAGTCTTCCATCAGGTCCTCTGGTGACATAATGTCCGGTGATTGGATGATACCAGCGCTGCACTTTGATTGGTTTTTAGACCTTATATAAGCACATGATTTGTATGTGGTTTTTATGCAGTGTTGAACAACTTGATAAAGAGCTTGGTTGCTCGAAACAGCGGTCTGTCGTTGTACCCTCTGCCTTGTCTCAAGTGACCAATAAAGAAGCTATAATTTACTACATTGGTGCCTGCAAAACCTATGTTCCTGTACTTGACGGCTCCAGTGGTGTGGAAGACCGACTGCCTGGGCACATTATCTCCTATACATGGGTGCTGTCCCAATCACACTTTTTGGACTTTATTGATATACACCACAAAGGGACTGAAGCACCATGGGAGAAAATAGATCAGACACCGTTTCTGATGTCTTCTCGTTCACAGATGAACAAGCTACGAGGATACTTGCACTTACCGATGGAGAAATGGTATTTCTACAGGCTCCAGACATGAAACCACTGAAAAGGGAGCTGGAACATTTGAAAAGACATAGAATCGATTTGGATCTCCATGCTCGTACATTGACTGAATATTGTCGCAACAGAAGGATCCCTCGTTCTATTAGGGCTCAAGTAGCCCCACAGTTATTTACAAGGGACGTAAGCTTTTGCTCCATAGGAACGCATCTTTAATAAAGCCTCCTTTGATGCGATGTTGCACACGATTAATAAGATCCTTCATGAACTTCCAGCCCTAGACGTAAAGATCTTTGAAACGCTGGGCAAATTGAGACCTCTTTTATCTGAGGATGAATACAAAAATTATACTGAAATCCTGGAGAATACATTGGAACTGTATACGAAATCGGTAGAGGAAATTAAGAGATCTAAATATAACCGTGATGTCTCTGACTACCAGACTGGTTTTGTTTATTCGTGGCAGAGGATGGTTCCTGTGAATTCCAGATGATTTAGGGGGCGACCAAGAGGGCCAAGAGGTGGCAAACGAGGCTCGGGAAACTCGGGCCCCAATTCTTCTGAGAGCGATTTTTTTACCGGGGTCGAGGGATCCCTCTCCATCAGAAAATGGAGGCGCAGGGGCGGCAAACGATACCGCCGTCAGCAACATAGGCTCCAACAAAAGAGGTCACCGCAATTTGAACACTCAGATGACCCTACGCCAGAGGAAGAATACTTTACCAAAAAGTTAGTGGTGAATATCTCTGGATATAATCTTTCGAAACTTGAAGAAAAGGTCTTGAATTATGGACTGTCCTTTAGCCCAACGAACTGTCCGAACTTTTTCCTACTTGAACAGGAACTTTTTAGGTTCTATAGAAACATCAAGCTGACAGCTTTTTTCAGTTTACTGCCGATACCCACACAGGAGGAATCATCTGATAGTGTGGACAAATTACCTTTATCCTCTACAGGTTTACGTTTAAAAAGCACCTTTACGCCCCCTAATAATGCACTGGTGCACTTGTTCATCTCTAATGTTGATAAGGACATCAAGGTCATTGAAAAAGACTTTACACAAGATAGTGTCAGATTCAATCTCACTAAAGGGGAAATTAGAGCTTTGCATGATCTTCAATCTAGAACTGATATTGTTATCCGCCCCGCAGACAAAGGCGGGGCAGTAGTTGTTTTGGATGCAGATTACTATCGGGGGGAGATTCAAGGACAATTGGGTCAAAAGGATGTGTATAGGAGGGTGGAGGGTGATCCACTTTGTACAATACAGGCTCGTATTAAAACACTGGTTCTAGCAGCATTTGAGAGTGGTAGTATTGATGAAAAGTTATCAAAATTTTTGATCAAGGATCATCCAGTGACCCCAAGTTTTTATACACTGCCCAAAATACATAAAAATCTTGAGTTCCTGCCGGGCAGACCAATAGTCTCCGGCGTGGACTCAATATTCGTCCCCTTGGCTCAGTTTCTAGATAAAGTCTTGCAGCCCCTAGTTCAACTAGATTCATATATAAAAGACACGTCTCATTTTTTGGAGAAATTATCTACGATGGATGACCTTGGTGAAGAGATCTTACTGGTTACTTTGGATGTTGAAAGCCTCTACACCTCCATCCCACATGATGGAGGTGTAGAGGCTGTAGATTGGTATATGATGACGCATCTTGACCTCACGAGAGAGCAGCGTGAGTTCTTAAATGGTCTGCTGAAAATTGTATTACACTGTAATTACTTCAAATTTGAGGAGAGATTTTATATGCAACAGAGGGGAACTGCGATGGGGTCGAACGTGGCCCCCTCCTATGCAAACCTTTTTATGGGTTTGTTCGAGGAAACTTTTATTTACTTAGATGATCTTTTCCGCCAGCACGCGAAGTGCTGGTGGCGCTATATTGATGACATATTTTGTTTGTGGGCGGGGCCGCGTTCGACCCTTGACCAGTTCCTCTCTGGTGTGTTGAAGCGATTCCCCACCATTAAATTAACTGCCCATATAGATTGTGAGAGGGTCTCCTTTTTGGACACTGTAGTGTACAGAGAGGGGAAAGGTTTGGGGACAGATCTCTTTGTAAATTCATCCATTACAGACTAAAAATGCAATACCAAATAGTCAATTTAAAAGAATTACCAGAATCGTTTCAGATGAACAACAACAGCATCACCAACTAAACAACATGAAGAAAAAATTTAGATCTAGAGATTATCCGGTTCACACTCTATGTGACAGGGGTAGGTCGGGGAGAACCAAAAGTGGTGGTCCCCGGCTTCCCTTTGTTTCCACCTTTAATACTTGTAGCCCGCAGATAGGTAGGATCATTCATAAATACTGGCATTTGCTGAGGAAAGCATTTCCACGTGTCCCAGAATTTCCTTACCCTCTTCTATCGTTTAAGAAAGCTCCCACTATTAGGGATAAGTTGGTCCATACTAGGCCCCCTATGGGTAGACCCAGGGAGGGCAGGAAAGGAACATACCCATGTCTTAGTTGTCATCTTTGTAACTTTATCACTAGGGGGGATGTTTTTAGACATCCCTCTAAGGGAACAGTTTTTCATATTAAAGAGCACTTTGATTGTAATTCCAGCTTTGTCACCTACATGTTGAAGTGCACGTGTGGTCTGGCATATATAGGTAAGACTACTAAACCCCTTAAAGTGCGCCTTTCGGCACATAAATCTACTATCAGGACCCGGGACACTTCACATGTGGTGGCAAGGCATTTTACTGAGACTGGACACAGTTTGTCGCAACTTAAGGTACAAGTGATAGATGGGGTACCTATAGTATGGGGGGGCGGGGTGCGATAGAGAAAAGGAACTCTCTAGACGTGAGGCATTTTGGATCTGTAAATTGGCGGCGTTGGGTATTGGGGGACTCAATTTAGATTATGATTTGTCATTCTCCATAGGCTGATTGTGAGTTCTCCTGTAGCAATGTTCATTGTTTTTATTCATTTTAGATATGGGTACAGTGCTGGTCTCTATTCAATTTTGGACTAAGGTAAAACATTTTCAATAAAGTTTTTGTGTAATTTTGAATATCAATTTTTAGATTTTTGTATCTATGTAATTTTTACCCCCCTTGTGGTGGTTATCCACCCCATATTGGTTTTGATCACCGTTAGGTTTATGCCTTAATGTTTTGAGATCGATATCCCATAGAGTTGTTGCCAATTGTTACTATGACGACTTGGTGGGCGTACTTCTCTGGTGGGCGTGGTTCCTAGTGTTTTGTGTAACGTAGGACGCGCCCACTTAGTACGTATAGACATCCGCAATAGACGCCGCATGTTTGTTTACATGCGCTTAGCGGGCGTCTTTCTTTCTTCCGCATACGTCATGGCGTATTATGCATACTTAGTTCCGCATACGTCATGACCACGTGTCATGAGTTTGTGACCATTTGATTGGTCGGCGGCACTTCAGGAGTGTGGGGCTAAGTCTATCCACCCCGTCCATATGGTTGGCCATATGTGGGAGGCCCCTTTGAGGGTGCCTCGCGCGGATTGGCTGACTCTATTTTTACACAATTTATCTCTTATGGCTGTATTGAACCTGGCGGTGTTTCAACTATATGGTAAGGTGCTGTTAGCGCTATGCAGAGTGTATTTTTTGGAGTAAGCACTTGAGATATACAATGTCTAATAGGACTTTTTCTGATAAAAGGGGAGTTTTTTTCTGATACATCTAAGTCTTCCATCAGGTCCTCTGGTGACATAATGTCAGGTGATTGGATGATACCAGCGCTGCACTTTGATTGGTTTTTAGACCTTATATAAGCACATGATTTGTATGTGGTTTTTATGCAGTGTTGAACAACTTGATAAAGAGCTTGGTTGCTCGAAACAGCGGTCTGTCGTTGTACCCTCTGCCTTGTCTCATGTGACCAATAAAGAAGCTATAATTTACTACATTGGTGCCTGCAAAACCTATGTTCCTGTACTTGACGGCTCCAGTGGTGTGGAAGACCGACTGCCTGGGCACATTATCTCCTATACATGAGTGCTGTCCCAATCACACTTTTTGGACTGTATTTACATCACTGTATTGTTAGGTCAGGTCAATCACTGCCTTTATTACATTTTTTACGTTACACAAGCATTACATATGAAATAAGGCTAACTATATTCTACGTTCTTTAAACTAAAAGTATTTGCAAATATTCAGCTTCATAGGTAGCCTCAGGTGTCTGCACACACACCTGTGTGACCGCACGCTCTTTTATATACCAGTCCGTGCATACCTTTCACTGCACCCGTGTGACCGCACGCTGTTTTATATACCAGTCCATGCATACCTTTCACTGCACCTGTATGACCGCATGCTGTTTTATATACCAGTCCGTGCATACCTTTTCACTGCACCTGTGTGACCGCACGCTGTTTTATATACCAGTCCGTGCATACCTTTCACTGCACCTCTGTGACCGCACGCTGTTTTAAATAGCAGTCACTGCATACATTTCACTGCATCTGTGTGAACGCACGCTGTTTTATATACCAGTCCGTGCATACCTTTCACTGCACCTGTGTGACCGCATGCTGTTTTATATACCAGCAGTCAGTGCATCCATTTTTACTGCACCTGTGTGACTGCACATTGTTATACCAGCAGTCACTGCTGGTATTGCCTTTTTAGAGAAATAATTGCAGCCTGGCATCTTCCCCTGTTTTGTCCCAATTGCCACAAATTTACTAAAGGCCTCAGAGTCCACCAGCTGGTATGGTAACAGCTGGCGAGCTAACAGTTCCGCCAAGCCAGCTGTCAGATGCCAGGCAAGGGGGTGACTGGCATAAAGTGGCTTCTTCCGCTCAAAGATTTCCTTCACAAACACCTGGCTGCTGTGGGCAGAGGAGCAGGAACCGCTCAAGGTCAGAGGCGGAGTGGAGGAGGGTGGCTGTGAAGGTGCAAGGGAGAAAGCAGCTGAAGATGCTGCACCTGAAGGAGAAAGTGGAGGCGGAGGGTGGCTTTGTGTTTGTGTGCTGCTTTTCCTCGTAAGGCAGTTGTCGCTACATGGGTCTTGGTCTTTCCACGACTCAATTTTTGGTGGCAGAGAGTACAGGTAGCATCTCTCTCATCTGAGGCAGACACACAAAAAAATTCCTCACCGCTGAGCCCTGGAATGATGGCACTTTGGTGGTGGCATCAGCAGCTGACCTTGAAGGGCATGTTGGCTGACTGTCCATAGGTGGCGATACATGCCGCCGGACACTGCCACGAGCTGTTTCTGACGACGAGGTCCCCCTGCTTCTTTCAGCAACTCGTCTCCTCCTACTCTGGCTGCTTTGCAGCTGCAACAACAAAACAAAAGGCATGTACATGTGCCAACTCCCCTTCGTGATCATTACCTTGCCACGGTAAAGGGGCTTGCGTATCACAATGAAGCAATGACCGCCGGCTGTATGAGTGTCTCGGGGGGGGGGGGGGCACACCCAAGATAATAAGGTTGTTGCTTCATTGTGGACAGACCAAATTTTATCAGCTGGACAGTCACTGTTGTTCTATCATTGAGCTACCTCAGCCCAGCGACCATATGGGCTTGAAAACCGCTACGGCCTGAACTCTCGCCATGGTGTGCACCAGTCCAGCACGCCCGTCACTACACAAACAGCTGTTTGCGGTGCGTTACACAGTGAGTTTGGTGTGTCAGTGTGAAGCAGTACTCTAATTACACTCCCTGATTCATGTATACACATGCAAGATATTTTAAAGCACTTTAGGCCTGCAATTTAGCATTCAATGTGATTTCTGCCCTTAAAACGCTGCTTTGCATCCAATCCAGATTTTTCCCCGGGACTTTTGGCGTCTATCCCACTCCGCTATGCCCCCTCCAGGTGTTTCCCCTTGAAACATCTTTTCCATCACTTTTGTGGCCAGCATAAATGTTTCTAGTTTTCAAAGTTCGCAAAGTTCGCCTGCCCATTGAAGTCTATTGCGGTTTGCAAAAGTTCGCGTGAACCGAACTTTCGCGGAAGTTCACGAACCGAAAATCAGAGGTTCGGCCATCTCTATATATGACAACTTAATTATTGTATGGCTACTTAAAGGGTACCTAAACCAATGAGTTTCACTTACCTGGAGCTTTGACCAGCCCCAGGCAGCATTCCTGTGCCTGGGCCGGTCCTCTAGGATCCTCCGTTCTCCCGCCGCGGCTAAGTTTTGTTCTTCAATGACTGGGTGTCCGCGAGCCACTGCGCCTACACAGCCCCTCCCACAGGATTTCTTGTATCTCTGCAATTATGTGAGAATCTAATTTATCAATGTTTGTTACAAGATGTACTGTGTTCCCTTAAGAGGTTGTGGCTTTTTTCTGATTGAGTGGGTGTGAGTTTCCCTCCCCTCTCCTTCAGCTATAAAGTCCCCGCCTCTTTTAGAATTTGTATGACTATGATTAAGGGCAGATTTGAGCCCGATACGCGTTAGTCTTCTTGGCCTTGTTTGTGTCAATTTTTGTGGCTTTTTTCAATAAAATTACCAGCTTTTATCACCTCACTGAGATTGCGGATCCTCCTTTGCTTGATGTTATCTGTGGCCTGGCCCACCTGATCCTGCACCGGTGGAGTGTCTTGCTGAGGGTTTCAGAGCGTTTGGCTTTCTACCTACACCCTCCCACAGGATGGCAGCATGTATGATGTCTGAGATGCACTGGACACCGTATAACATGCACTGGACACTTGCACACAGCTACTATCGCGCACCTGATGGAGCAAGTCGGCCCAACATCTTGCAGCACGCGTGATCGACAATGCGACCAATTTCAGGACCAAAATTGGTCACATTGTCTGTCGGGCATACACTGTGCTCTCTGTTTACCCTCTGTGACATACGTCCCCCACTTGACTATTCAGCAAATCCACTTACAATAAAAGAAAAAGAGAACTTAGTTTTCCTGTGCTTTTCTTTTCAGCTGTATGCAAAGCACTTGAAACTTAAAGCCCATAATTAGAAATGAAGAAAAGAAAAATAAAGAAAGATAAAAATACAGATAGACTAAGGCCTAAGCATTTGTTCACTGACCATGCTTTTCAGATGTCAAAGCATTTTACATCTGATTTTCCTTTAACGACTTCCGGGTTTCGGGTGGTTTTGCTGATCTGTGCTGCGGGGGCTCTTCAGCCCGCAGCACAGATCAGATAGCAGGCAGGGCGATCAGACTTCCCCCCTTTTTTCCCCACTAGGGGGATGTCCTGCTGGGGGGGTCTGATCGCCACCGCTCTGCTGTGCCTTGTGGGGGGGGCTCCTCAAAGCCCCCCTCCGCAGCGCTATTCCTCCCTCTGCCTCCTTCCCTCCCCTCTTCATTATGGGCTGCGTAGGACGGAAATCCGTCCTGCGCCGCCTCAGATAGGCTTCAGCCTATCAGATGCCGGCGATCCCCGGCCAATCAGAGGCCGGGGATCGCCGATCTCCTCTACGGCGCTGCTACGCAGAAGCGCCGTATGTATGTAAACAGCGGGGAAGATCTTCCCCGCGTGTTTACATTTACCCTGCGATGAGCGGCCGTTTCCATGGAAACCGCTTCAGGATTCAGGGGCGTACTTATGCGTACGCAGAATCCTGAAGTGGTTAAAAAGTAATTATTGCCTTTAGAAAAAAACAAACAGAAAAACAATGCAATGGCCAACCAAACAACAAAATGTGCTGTGCATGGATATGCAGATGTAGTTGAGACCACAGAAACATTAAAATGCTGTCTCTTCGGCCCGGTTCACATTAGCGTTCCCTGTCCGGATTTTCCTGATCTGATCCGGACCGTATAGTGTACAAACGGAACATACGTTCCGCATAGCAATGCAAAGTCTATGCGGACGTTCACACGTGTCCGTTCCGTACAGTATGGAGCCGAACCGGATCTGGACTCCGGACACTTTTCCAACATGCGCTATTTTTTGGGTCCAGATCTCCGGCCCACGCACGCGGACCAGAGCCGGACCTGAGCCTGACAGCACCATCCGGAACACAGAAACCAATGGGGAACAGAAGGCACAGAACACACTGTCTACAAAAACCTGACGTTCTACCCCACTTCCTATGCGTATCCAAGCGGCCATTTTTGATGGGGACACATGGGCCAAGCATGTCTGGAGTGGAGCAGCAGTGACAGACGTGCTGGAGCTGTTTGGCAGAATGACAGAGGCAGAGGCGTAGCTAGGGTTTTCAGCGCCCAGGGACAAAGACTATTAATGCGCCCCCTAAGGTGAAGGGTCGTGACCAAATGTGGGCGTGGTTATGGGTGCTCCACATTTGGCCACGCCCCTTCAAATGTACATGGAGGTTAGCAGGCTCACGCTCACCCACCCTCCCTCAGTATGTACCTTCCAGCATGTTCCAAGACAAATTCAGCAATCATGAGCCCCCCCCATCAAGACAAATTCCACATTTATGAGCAAACATGAGGCCCCCAACATGACCAACTCAGCAATCATGAGGCCCCCAACAAGACAAATTCAGCAATCATGAGGCCCCTAACAAGACAAATTCAGCGATCTTGAGGCCCCCAACAAATCATGAGGCCCCCAACAAGACAAATTAAGTAACCATGAGGCCCCCAACAAGACAAATTCAGCAGTCAGGAGGCACATAAATAGACAGCATTTCACATAAATAGGCAGAATGCCCCCTTAATATGGTAGACACCGCTCACCTGGCAGCAGTTCCCCAAAATACACTCAATCTGACAGCAGTGCTTCCCCAAAAATAGGTAGCCCCAGGTCTATAGGTGTCCCCAGAATAGGTGGCCAGCAGTATAGATGTCCCCAGAACAGGTAGCCAGGGGTATATGTGCCCAGTATATGTAGGCAGGGGTATGTGTTTCCAGTATATGTAGCCAGAGGTATATGTGCCCAGTATATGTAGCCAGGGGTATATGTGCCCAGTATATATAGTCAGGGGTATATGTGCCCAGTATATGTAGTCAGGGTTATATGTGCCCAGTATATGTAGCCAGGGGTATAATATGTGCCCAGTATATATAGTGAGGGGTATATGTGCCCAGTATATGTAGCCAGGGGTATATATGCCCAGTATATGTAGCCAGGGGTATATGGGCCCAGTATATGTAGCCAGGGGTATATATGCCCAGTATATGTAGCCAGGGGTATATGTACCCAGTATATGTAGTTAGGGGTATATGTGCCCAGTATATGTAGGCAGGGGTATATGTGCCCAGAGTAGGTAGCCAGGGGTATATGTGCCCAGAGTAGGTAGCCAGGAGTATATGCCCAGTATATGTAGTTAGGGGTATATGTGCCCAATATATGTAGTCAGGGGTATATGTGCTCAGAGTAGGTAGCCAGGGGTATATGTTCCCAGAGTAGGTAGCCAGGGGTATATGTGCCCAGTATATGTAGTTAGGGGTATATGTGCCCAATATATGTAGGCAGGGGTATATGTGCCCAATATATGTAGGCAGGGGTATATGTGCCCAGAGTAGGTAGCCAGGTGTATATGCCCAGTATATGTAGTTAGGGGTATATGTGCCCAATATATGTAGGCATGGGTATATGTGCCCAGAGTAGGTAGCCAGGGGTATATGCCCAGTATATGTGGTTAGGGGTATATGTGCCCAATATATGTAGCCAGGGGTATATGCCCAGTATATGTAGTTAGGGGTATATGTGCCCAATATATGTAGCCAGGGGTATATATGCCCAGAGTCGGTAGCCAGGGGTATATGTGCCCAGAGTAGGTAGCCAGGGGTATATGCCCAGTATATGTAGTTAGGGGTATATGTGCCCAATATATGTAGCCAGGGGTATATGCCCAGTATATGTAGTTAGGGGTATATGTGCTCAGTATATGTAGCCAGGGGTATATATGCCCAGTATATGTAGTTAGGGGTATATGTGCCCAGAGTAGGTAGCCAGGTCAGGTGTCCCCCTCCCCAGCAGGAGGGGAGCAGCGCAGAGAAGAGGAAGAGCTGCTCTCCCTTCCTCGCTGTCCCCTCCAATGTCCGGGTGGCTGGCAGCGGCGGGCGCAACTTACCTCCATCTTGTCGCAGCGCCGGATGGATCTGCCACTACTCTGGTCTGGTCCAGACCAGAGTAGCGGCTGCGCACCCGAACTTCCGGCCGGCGCTGGAGCGAGACGGAGGTGAGTTCCGCCCGCCGCTGCCAGCCACCCGGACATTGGAGGGGACAGCGAGGGAGGGAGAGCACCTAAGGTGAGGGAAGGAGGGGGAGATGGCCCCCCTTCCCCACCGTCCGCACAGCTCTCCCTCTTCTCTGCGCTGCTCCCCCCCGCAAAAAAAAAAAAACCCAAAGCGCAGCTGGGCGCCACCTTCTGCTGACCCCAACATTTTTTTATTTAAATTTCACTATTTTTTGCCCACGGATCCGGATGGCAGCCTGATGCATGCCTGATACAAACGGACCGGATCCGGATCGGATCCAGATCGGAACCGTACGGTTCGGATCAGGATTAGGTCCTGATCCGATCAGGATCCGATCAGGATCCGGTCCGTTTACTTGCCAAAACGCAAGTGTCAACGGGGCCTTCTTCTATCTAGCAGGACATCAACATAAGCTATTTTTACATGATAATGCATGCATTCAGTCACAACACCAAAGTAAACAAACAAACAAAAATAATTTGGTATTTGGCTTTTCTGACTGTAAATAATTAAATTACAAGAAAACAATATATTTAAAAAGCGCTGCAGTCCCCTGCTAATTACATAGAATTCAAAGCAAACTCAAAATATATTGTCTAGCATACTCATAGTCGAATGACCTACAATAGTATTATTATGATTTTATATATCAATGAAACATTCTGCAGCACTTTACATGAAACATAGTCATGTCGCTGACTGTTCTCAGATGATTTCACAATCTGATCCTACTATAGCCCTAGTTGAATGTCCTACTACCATGTTATTTTTATGTATTTATACAGTATAGCATTGACATATTCTGCAGCACTTTACAGACTACATAGTAATGTTACTGAACTGACTGGGTGATGGGACTCATAAACCTCCAGGGTTGGACTATCACACTGCATTTTTTGTTTTTCAATCCAGTAAATAAAACACAAATTTGAGTTCTAAAAAATGTATTTTACACAACAAAAACAAATCTTCTGTGCCTGTAAAAAATATTCCTTAAAGGGATACTTAAGTAAAAAAAAAAATAATGATTTTTACTCACCTGGGGCATCCCTCAGCCACCTGAAGCTGTATATGTTATATGTTATACGCTATAGCAGCATAGAGGGCGATATAGCGGCTGGGAACACGGAGAATCACTCGCGTTCCCAGCCTGTCGGCGGCTGTCGCTGGACCCGGAAGTAGCCGCCAGCGGGGACAGGAGGATCGGAGCGAGGCTGCGAGGGCACCATACAGCTTCAGGGGGCTGAGGGATGCCCCAGGTGAGTAAAAATGTTTTTTTTTTTGGACTTAAGTATCCCTTTAAGGCATATGCATGTGAATCATTTGGTAATACCAAAATGATATAATCTATGCACAATTTACACATGTTAACGTATGCACTTACTGTAATTAGGTGCTAAGTTAACGTAGCAGTCACTTATCATCTATATATCTATATATCAGTTAGTATATAATATACCTTATGTATACCTTTTATACATTTATGAGATTATGTTTATTTGATGCCTTGGTGAACTGGTAGACCTGAAATCAGGATTATTTCTACCAGCAGTGGTGTTCTTGTACGCTGAAACATTAATAATTGTTGTCACTAGTCTTACTATGGAGACTGAACCTTTTGCTTCCTCAGATTCCTCAAAGAGAGCTGTGAACCATAAAAGATATTCAGGAGAAGGCTGTCAGCATCCATCTATGAAAACAGCATGATAGCATATTATCTGAGAGAACAGTACAAAACCACCCCGCTCTATGCTCTTTACAGATTTAGAAAAGATACAAAAAGTACAGGAAATCTATTTATTATACAATTGATGCATCTAATGCTTCTTCTAATGCCTAGCATCCGGTTTTACTGGTACCAAAATCAATAAAAAATGTCATTGTTACATAAGCATTTTTTTTTTAAAGAAACCCTTCTGGAAACCATAACACTGGTGTATACCTTGAGATACCCCGATTTCTCCCTCCTCTTTTTTGTCTCATTGATCGATTACTCTGTACAAAGTGGGAAGCAAAGCTTATTGCATCCCTTCACACCTCAGCTGCTTCACTGGGTTTACTGCAATGACAAATTCATTCTAGAGGTGGCAGGGATTCCGTGTACACAAGGCCTGGAGAAATCACTCCTACTGTAGATCTCATTGTGAAGCGAGGCAAAATGAAACACAACGAGCTACCGAGCAGTGATCTGAGAAGGCACCAGAGTAACCAGTTATGTCTGTGTAATCAGTTTGTTAAAGTACTTGAACTATCTGGAGTTAACGGGATATGGAGGCTGCCATATTTATTTTCTTTTAAACAATACCAGTTGCCTGGCAGTCATCCTGATCCTGTGTCACTAATACTTTTAGTCATAAACCCTGAACAAGCATGCAGCAGATCAGGTACTGTGACTCAGATGACTCAGGTTTCACGGGATTAGCCATATGCTTGTTCAAGGGTTTTGACTCAGACACTACTTATGCCAGGCAACTGGCTTGTTTACAAGGAAATAAATATGGCAGCCTCCATATCCCCCTCACCTCGGGTTCCCTTTAAGCCAAGAAGAAGGGTTGTATTTTGTTTTGGGAAAGTCAGTTTGATTGTCACATTTGATCGCTTTAAACCTACCTAATAAAATACAAGTGTCCCTGCGTCCCATGTCCCTGTGTCAGTGCTTTTGCACTACTGCGCGTGTCCTCCACTGTCACAGCTGTTGGGAAAGGACGCAGGATGGGACAGGAGGCAGGCAGGTGGACATGCATGCGCGTGGCTGGTGGGTGCGCACAGCGGTCAGGCCAGTGCACGCGGCGTTGACAGACCAAGAGCCTGTTTTTAAACAGGCTTAGGTCACTAGTTTGTAATAAAGGCTCACCGCAGTAGTCACAGGTATCAAGACTGTGGAAGTGATGGTTTTCTTTTCCCTCCTGGATGAACTGCAGTTTAAATAAAACTGCAGTGAACATGGGATTGCTGAAGACTAAGCCATGCTATAGCTATATACATGTTTTCTATGCTGTGGTACTTGCTGTTTGTTTGTGTTGCAGGTGTGTGGAGAAGAACCTTAACTCAGGATGCTGTTGGCAAGCAGAAAGGTACAAGGGAGCCAATCAGGAGCAGAGTGACAATGATTGGTGCCTGTGTTTCCCTCCAAGCAGGGCTCGTCCAATCACAGGCTGGAGTGGCAGATCATAATTTCTCCTCACAGATTGACACTTGTCACTTGAGACAGATCAGAGCGGCTGCCCGCCCGCCCATCCCTTTTTAAAAAAAAAAAACCAGAAGGCGATATTTTGTTGCGATTTCATTTTGGGGGTAGTTGGGAAAAAACTGGACTTGGACTTGATGGTGGGTTTGTATCGATTGGTCAAGAGTCCACAGACCGTCAATCGATTATGTTGTTGTTTGGTTACGGTTTGTTATGGTATTAAAGTTTTTAAAAACTAATGTGTTACAGTGAAACGTTTTTGAATAAAGTTGGTAACAATTTTATTTAACAATGGTTTACCCCCCCCCCAATAAAATGAGGCCGCGGCCTGTTAAAATGCCAGTGGTTGTGTCTGTGATTTATTTATAGAATTAAGTTTGATTGTTAAGGTAATAAGGTTTATGTCAAATGCAATTCCATGTGAAACAGCCAGTCCTGCAGTGAATGCATCATGTGATGAAAGCATGGGCACCATGAAATACTCCTCAATGTCATCTTCTTTCCAGTTCACGCAATGGATGCATGGAGTGAGGTGTGAAATAATAAGAGCAGTTGCCTTCAGTGGAGCACATTTACCTCTTTTTCAGAGGCCATTGGAAATGTTATCATCCCTGCACAATGTAAGTGCAGTAGGACAATGGGACAATATTATCAGTGGCGTAGCTAAGGAGCTCTGGGCCCCGATGCAAGTTTTACATTGGGGCCCCCCAAGCACTCTATACATAACAATTGATATAGCGCACCAAAACCTGCCAATAGCAACTACAGTGTCAGACGAGCAAGAAGGGGATGGGGAACCGTTTGTTAATGATTACCACTATTCAAAGTATCTATAGAAGGGATTATTAGAGGACCAATAGAGAGCTAATTCTGCAATTGAGGAAGGGCCCCTCGGGGCCCCTCTGGCTCAAGGGCCTGATGCGGTCGCTACCTCTGCACCCCCTATTGCTACGCCCCTGAATATTATCTGCATTTATCAAAGGTTCTGCACCATCCTGGTGCTGGTAGTTAGAATGCTGTGTTGTGTTTCACTTGTTGATGGCTTAGTATGCCTGAAGGATGTCAAATCTCCACCATCTACTAGGAGTTAGCTTTCTGCACTTCTTAGTAATCCTGGGATTTGAACAGAGGCGCCAACAGGATAAAATATGCTAAAAACTTTAAAATTGCTGAGGAGGCAGTGGTGGACTTACCTCCTCAAAGCAGACATGAAACTGTCAATTTTCAGAGCTTTAGATTTATTAATATACTCCAAAAACAGTCGCAACACGTTTCGCAGGTGTGGCCCCACTTCATCAGGCAATAAGGGATGGAGCATACAGCAACAAGTGTCTATGTCTCAGCCTAGCGCCTCTGTGTAATCCTGCTACTCTTCTAAATGGGAGTGAGCAATACAGGTAGGGTCCCAAGTGCTCACACAACCTGGGACAACCACCCGCAAACTACACCTCGAAGAAAAAACAGGGTAGGCAGCACCCCAAGTGGCTTAACCATCTGGAAAAACCACCCACAGCTACTCAAAGTAAAACAAAAACAAGACTGGTAAGTGCTCATTACCAGCACATTAATATTATGTGCTGGTAGCACTGTGTACCAGGACTATATATCATTTATGGCTGCAAAGCGTTTTGAGTCCCATAGACAGCAGCAGATTACCCCCCATTCCCTCTCCTTGTTCCATCTTTTATGTTTCTTTCTATGGGTGCCCAACCTTGTATTTTTATTGTATTATTGCTTAACCTATTTTGGTTCCTGGACGTAGAAACTACGTCCAGGAACCATGCGCGCTACCGTGCGCTCCCGCGGCCGATCGCGCACGGGCACGTGCACTCCCGGCCGCGGATTCGGTAGCCAAGGAATCAATGTATCGGGCTATGGTGCCCGATCACTGATTCCTCTCCCCCGCTGAAAAAGGGACAGCTTCTCTCGGAAGCTGCGCCTTTTCTGGCTGTTACCTCCCCGATGAGTCACTCTAAGCGTGTGTTACGCTTAGAGTGACGTCATGTAAACAAACTCATGGCTGCCATCTTGTGGCCAAAAAGTAAAACTACAACTGTAAGGGAAAAAAAAATAAAAATGAACACACATTTACATTATAAATCTATTGTTTACCTCCCACCCTCCCAAAACTACCCAAATAAATTGTTTACTATAAAAAAAACATTACAATAAAAAAAAATAAAAAAAATAAAAACATGTAAATATTTACCTAAGGGTCTAAACTTTTTAAATATCAATGTAAAGATGAAATATTTCTATATTTTTTTTTTATTTTAAACTTGTAAATAGTGATAGATGCAAAATGGAAAAAATGCACCTTTATTTCCAAATAAAATATTGTAGCCATACATTGTGATAGGGACATAATTTTAACGGTGTAATAACCGGGACATATGGGCAAATACAATACGCGAGTTTTAATTATGGAGGCATGTATTATTTTAAAACTATAATGGCTGAAAACTGAGAAATAATGAATTTTTCAATTTTTTTCTTATTCTTCCTGTTAAAATGCATTTACAGTAAAGTGGCTCTTAGCAAAATGTACCCCCCAAAGAAAGCCTAATTGGTGGCGGAAAAAACAAGATATAGATCAGTTCATTGTGATAAGTAGTGATAAAGTTATAGGCTAATGAATGGGAGGTGAACATTTCTCACGTGAAAACGACGGAACGCGAATGGGTTAATGCACCGTTGTTGTTTACTATACCACCACCAGACCTGTAGTGCCCAAACCAATTCCAGGTACAACCCCCATTATACTTGGTGAAATAAATTTGATTCCGATACTGATACCAAACTCCTTACACACAGGGATGCACAAAACACAGTACTCTGTTCATATAGCTGGCGCTTTTTGGTCATTGTCAAGGGACAGATGGTCATTTGTCACAAGGAAGTGAGTCAGAGCCTATGCTAGATTTGATTTGTGGATGGTCTTATAACAGCCAGGTCTGCTGGGCCTGGAAGACCTAGTCCAGATCAAGCATCTACTCAACACTATTCAAGAGTAGCAGGACACTTTTTAGAGACTAGTTCCATAATATTTTATGATGTTGACCGTAATGGATATTTTGCATAAATAATTTCATTTTTCCACAGCGAAACTACTACTCTGCGAAATCTGAGTTTATCACTAGTCTTTTAAGGAACATTTTCTTTATCAGCAAGGTTAAGAAAACAAGTGAAAAGAAATATATTTAAAAGAAATATGTAATACTTTGCGCTATGGAGATAAGTAAAGCTCACAAAACAAAGTTCATAAAAGCTTATTCTGCAAAGACAAGTGCAGTTTATCTGAAAAACAGCCTTAGGTGTAAGCTGATGGAATTACTGGCTTGTCATGTAAAGGAGAGGAGATATTAAGCTCTGCTTGTCTCAAGGCTACAGAAAGTAAAGACATTTATAGGAGTTTTTACAGTGGCTTCTTTACTGCTGTAACAATATAAGATTCTGCACAGAGGTCTTGTAAGTGTCTATCTGATCCAGAGCATTTTGTCTTTAATGTATTCCAAGCTTTGTCTCCAAGTCCTCACTTTCTCACTTTTATATGTAGAAGACAGAACGACAAAAGTATGTGTGAAAATGTCCTCTCCTGTTATAGAAACTCTTTTTGCCACAATATATGTTTATTTGTAGTTATTTTCCTTGTAAACAATGTAGTAGAAATGACTTCTATTAAATCTCTATGTTTACTAGCTCTCTAAAAGCAAAATGGCTACATGAACACGTTTTACTTTACTTTCTCAAGCCCAAAACCACATTACTAATAAGGGCAATATTGGAATGCAGGTTTTTGTGTGTTGCTGGGAAATCTGTGAATTGAGGTTGGGTTAAATTGAGTTTCTATAGGAATTCTATAGCCCAGAGTAAATACCAGTGTGCATGTTATGAACTGAGGGCAGCATGGGGGTTTAAAAAGCACATATTATTGCCTCCATGTCATATCTGTATCGTAATCTATTTTAACCACTTCAGCCTTTTTTTTAACTTATGCATATGAGAAATTTTCACATTTCAGCACTCCTCCCATTCATTCACCAATTACTTTATCACTACTCTCATCACATCTAAATGGACTATGGCTTCAATTCATCAAGCATTACCGCATTCGGTAATGCTAAAAACAGCTGACTTAAGGGAGCACTTTAGAAAATGTTAATTCATCAAAGCTGTTACCGAATGAGAAGCTGAAATGACACAGCAATGAGATAAATTACCGACATGTGCTCAACAAATGTTAATTCATCAAGGTTCCCACATTCGCTAACACATTCGGTGTTTATCTCAAGCTCTCCCCTGTCGTTACAGGCTTCGAAAGCCTTCTGTGTGAATGTTTTCATGATTAGCAGGAGCAGGCAGCCAATAGAAACAGCCCATGTTCTCCTGCAAGTGCCGCTGATAGGTCACACAGGCTTCTCCACACAAGCTTTCAGACCCCCCAAGCAGTGAGCAGAGAGAACGGGTCAAAATATATCCCCAGATTCCCTTCGGTGGTGTAACCCTTTCAGGCCCTGTTTGATAATGCAAAGATGCTGGTGGTGAAATCGCCAAGCATGGCATTTGTAATGTCTCCAGGAAGTTCATCTACGTTGTGGCAAATAAATAAAATGTTAAGAAAGACTGATGGACAGATTCAGAGCAGCAGAGGCAGTACAAGTAACAGTAACTATAACACGTTTACATGTAAAGGGATGTCTGGATGCCTTCTATTGTTATCAGCTTGTAACAACACAGAGACATTCCAAGCTGCTCTGCACCACTCTGCTGTTATCGAACAGCCTTTGATGAATTGAAGCCTAGTAGTTCGGTAACTTAACGAACCTCTACCGCACATGGGAAAATATTGATGAATTAGCACAGTGAAGTGTAAAATACCGAATGCGGTATTTTAAGGACTGGGGTTTTGTTATCGAACACCCTTTGATGAATTGAAGCCTATATCTTGTTTCTTTCACCACTAATTTAGCTTTTTTGGGGCGGTATATGTTTTAGTATTTACTTTATTTTCTATGCATTTAAAGGAAAAAAACAAAGGAAAAATTAAAAAATACACATTTTCTCTATTCCCATGCACTATGGTTTCAAAAACAAACAACGCTATCATGCATAACACCCACACGTTTTATTTGTTCATTTGTCCTAGTAATCCCAGCATTTAAATTATGTCCTTAGTGCAATGTTACTTGTGCAATGTATGGGGATAATATATCATTTTGAAGTAAAGTTGTATTTTCTGTGTTGTGTTTCTTGTTTTCACTTTGTACCCTAGTAATAATTACAAGCCCTCATTTGCAAAAATAACAGTAATATACCCTCATGGCATACATATTAAAAAAAGCTGAGTCCCTAAGGTAACATTTTATGTATTTTGTTTTACATTCTGTCACTTTGTTTTATTTTTACAAGCTTTTTATTTTGGTACTGAACATATGAAAATAAAAAAGTATTGCTTTTGATTCAATTTGTTACTAAAAGTAATTTACAAGACATAAGCCTCAAGCCAAAGAAACCCTAAAATCTATTCTACCACCACGGTTAAAAGTCATCTGATAGCTGTCTGGGCATCCTCCTGCATGCCATTAACGACAAAGTGTCCACGTGGCTTTGGACTGGCCATTTTTTTCCACAAACTATTTTAGCGCCATACTTTGTTTGCATAGCCCCAGAAGAGTTTGGACAGCAGGAAAAAGCCACACATGTCACCATTATGCAAAGCTAACATCCAGGGCCAAAAGCAGAGATGTCGCGAACCTCCGATTTTCGGTTCGCGAACCCTGTTCGCGAATTTCCGCGAAAGGTTTGGTTCGCGCAAAAGTTTACGAACCGCAATAGACTTCAATGGGGAGGCGAACTTTGAAAAATAGAAAAAATTATGCTGGCCAGAAAAGTGATGGAAAACATGTTTCAAGGGGTCTAACACCTGGAGGGGGGCATGGATGAGTGGGATAGACACCAAAAGCCCCGGGGAAAATCTGGATTTGACGCAAAGCAGCGTTTTAAGGGCAGAAATCACATTGAATGCTAAATTGCAGACCTAAAGTGCTTTCAAAGATCTTGCATGTGTATACATCAATCAGGGAGTGTAATTAGAGTTCTGCTTCACACTGACACACCAAACTCACTGTGTAACACACCGCAAACAGCTGTTTGCATAGTGACGGCCATGCTGGACTGGTGCGCACCATGGCCAGAGTGCAGGCCGTGGCAGTTTTCCAGCCCATATGGTCGCCGGGCTGTGGTAGCTCAATGATAGAACAACAGTTACTGTCCAGCTGATCGAATTTGGTCTGTCCACAATGAAGCAACAATCTTATTATCTTCTTGTATGTAGGTAGGCATAGGTAGGAGTCCCAGTATAGGTAGGTAGGCATAGGTAGGAGTCCCAGTATAGGTAGGTAGGCATAGGTAGGTGCCTCAGTAGTTAGCTAGGCATAGGTAGGAGACCCAGTATAAGTAGGTAGGCATAGGTAGGAGTCCCAGTAGTTAGCTAGGCATATGTAGGAGACCCAGTATAGGTAGGTAGACATAGGTAGGTGTCCCAGTAGTTAGCTAGGCATAGGTAGGAGACCCAGTATAGGTAAGTAGGCATAGGTAGGAGTCCCAGTATAGGTAGGTAGGCATAGGTAGGTGCCTCAGTAGTTAGCTAGGCATAGGTAGGAGTCCCAGTATAGGTAGGTAGGCATAGGTAGGTGCCTCAGTAGTTAGCTAGGCATATGTAGGAGACCAAATATAGGTAGGTAGGCATAGGTAGGTGCCTCAGTAGTTAGCTAGGCATAGGTAGGAGACCCAGTATAGGTAGGTAGACATAGGTAGGTGTCCCAGTAGTTAGCTAGGCATAGGTAGGAGTCCCAGTATAGGTAGGTAGGCATAGGTAGGTCCCCTAGTATAGGTAGGTAGGTAGGTGTCCCCGTATAGGTAAGTAGGTGCCCCAGTAGTTAGGTAGGCATAGGTAGGTGTCCCAGTATAGATAGTTAGGCAGGGCCTGGCTTGCTCAGTAATAACAATTACCAAGGTCCAGCTGCAACAGATAGGGCTGTATAATGTCAGTGTCAGTGAGCAACACACACAAAAAAAACACATCAGGAAAACATTATCTCTCAAAAGAGAGCTGAGGGGTGCTATTTTAGCAATAACAATCATCCAGGAGCAAACCAAGAGCCTAACTAATCTTTCCCTAGGAGAACAAGTCTGCAGCAGCTGTCCCTAGTCTGTCTAGCAGGCACACGAGTGAGTGTCATGGCCAGCGAGCCTGCCTTATATAAGGGGGGTGGGACTCTAGGGCTTAGTGTAGCCTGAATGGCTACAATGTGCCTGCTGACTGTGATGCAGAGGGTCAAAGTTGACCCTCATAGTACATTATGGGGCGAATCGAACTTCCGCAAAAGTTCGCCTGTTGCAGGCGAACGCGAACCCCCAAAGTTCGCCTGGAACCATTCGCCGGCGAACCGTTCGCTACATCTGTATTCAAAAGTGGGTGTTTTGTAACCTACTGACTTGCGTAATTTTGCTGAAACTTTCCCAAGTTTGATCATAACTTTAAAAATGACATTTTTTTCTAATAATTGATTGCGTTTGTCACTACCTATTTTTTATGTGACAGGGGTTTAACCTATAAGACACACCAAAATTAATTTTACAACTCATTATGATTAAAATGAGGTCATATATTGTCATTTGATAACAAACTGGATGCACAGCAATCCATTATTCTCAAGGTGCGCCTATGGCTTTTTTACAAGCCATTTTTTTTTTTTGCACTAATTGTTACAGTGCCATTCTTTGCATAGCACTAGAAGAGTCAGGACATCAGAAAAAGGCCACACATTTCAGAATTATGGAAAGCTAACAACCAGCAGTATTTAACCCCCCTGGCGGTATAAAAAATTCCACCAGGAGGGAGCGCAGCAGTTTTTTTTTATTTTCTTTTTCTTATATCATGTAGCGAGCCCAGGGCTCGCTACATGATAGCCGCTGCTCAGCGGCATCCCCCCGCCCGCTTCGATCGCCTTCGGCGATCTCCGATCAGGAAATCCCGTTCAAAGATGACGTCACCGACGTCGGGATGTCATTGGGAGTCCCGAACCACCCCTCAGCGTTGCCTGGCACTGATTGGCCAGGCAGCACACGGGGTCTAGGAGGGGGGGCCACGCGGCGCGACGGATGGCGGTGATCGAGCGCGGGGCGGCGGCGATCGGTGTGCTGACGCAGCTAGCAAAGTGCTAGCTGCGTCCAGCAAAAAAAAATTAAACAAATCGGCCCAGCAGGGCCGGAGAAAACCTCCTGCACGACTTACCGCCAAGGAGGTTAAAAATGGGTCTTTTATAAGCTACCGACTCGTGTAGTTTTGCTGAAACTTTCCCAAGTTTGAACATAATTTTGAAAACAACATTTTTTTGAGTCATGGATTGAATTTGTCCCTACCTAATTTTTATGTAACAGGGGTTCCAAACTATAAGACACATCAAAATGTATTCTACAACTCATTTTGATTAAAATGAGGTCACATATATGTAATTTGATAATAATTATTATTATATTATAATCCATTATTCTCGAGGTGTGCCTATGGCTTTTTTTTGTAGTATTTTTTGCACTAATTGTTACAGCACCATTCTCTATTTGCATTGCCCCAGAAGAGTCAGGACATCAAAAAAAAAAGGCCACAAATGTCACTATTATGGAATGCTAACAACCAGGGCTATTCAAAAGTGAATATTTTTTGTAAGCTACTACCAACTTGTGGAGTTTTGCTGAATCTTTTCCAAGTTTGATCATAATTTTGAAAATTATATATTTTTTTCATGATGGATTGAGTTTGTCCCTACCTATTTTTTATGTGACATTGGCCCAAGCTATAAAACACATCAAAATTTATTCTACAACTTATTATGATTAAGATGAGGTCACATATAGGTCATTTGATAACAAACTGGATGCACAACAATACATTATTCTCAAGGTGTGCCTATGGCTTTATTGCAGTTCTTTTAGATAGGGACTGGTTAGTGTTTAGAGTAGGTGGTGAGTGGTTAGGTTTAAGAGTAATTAAGGGGTGGTAAGGGTAAGGCATAGTTAGTGGAGGGTTCAGGTGAGAGTTAGGGTATGGTGGGTGATAGCAGAATATGGGTTAAATTACCAATATTCTACTATAGTGGGTAATAAAATATCAGAAAAATTACCAATTTTCTATTACCATTATTTCATACCCATTACTGTCATTTTTGCGCCAATTTTTCCTCATGGTGCAATTATAGATATTCCCTGTTTATGCTTAACACTACACTAACTTTCCCCTATCTATGCCTAACCCCAGCCACCCCACACAGACTCCTAACACTAATCCTCCCCAATCTATACGTAATACTAATTGGTGCCACCATATGCAGTTATAACAGTAAATTTGGGTGTCAGAGTCGCCCGATAAAATAACGGGCACAAGACCACCCACTACAGGAACTGCAGCTACAAATAACGGGTGTCATGATGCCCGCTATTTTTATATTTATAATGGCTATATTTATAACGAGTAGTTTCTATAGTGGGTGGTCTCGCCAGTCATATTTTATTAGGCACGAGATAAACAGAGGAACACCAAGAGCCCCAATAGTGTAGTATGTATTGACAAAGGGGATAATGACAAAGAGTAATAGTTGTTATACTCACAAGCATGGGTCACCAATAGGCAACCACTGTAAAGGCAGGTGGGGAGATTATCCTGACCCCACTCAGGAATAAGAAGTCACTCTCTGTAGATAGTAGAAAAGGGTCGCAACCCTCCACCCAGGGTGGATACAATATTATATAGGAGAGAACAGAGGCGCCAAAAGGATAAAAGGGGTTTTAAAGGAGCTTAAAAGCCAAAAATTTGGTAATTAGAGGAGGCAGTGGTGGACTTACCTCCTCCAAGCAGACACAACACAACTGTACATTCAGTCTATTTATTAACGAACTCCAGATAAAACAAAGCAACGCGTTTCACGGGTCAGTGCCCGCTTCCTCAGGCAATAGAAAAAGGAGTTACAGCATCTAGCAAAACAAACAACACTCGGCACCTCTGTTTGTTTTGCTAGATGCTGTAACTCCTTTTTCTATTGCCTGAGGAAGCGGGCACTGACCCGTGAAACGCGTTGCTTTGTTTTATCTGGAGTTCGTTAATAAATAGACTGAATGTACAGTCGTGTTGTGTCTGCTTGGAGGAGGTAAGTCTACCACTGCCTCCTCTAATTACCAAATTTTTGGCTTTTAAGCTCCTTTAAAACCCCTTTTATCCTTTTGGCGCCTCTGTTCTCTCCTATATAATATTTTATTGGGCGATTTTGGCGCCCAAATTTACTGTTATAGCTGATTTGGCGATGGCGCCTATGGTGGCACCCAAATTCATCAGCGCGCACAGCTGCTCCTGCCACCTCAGAATACAGATGTGAAGTAACAGAGAACTGCTGTGAGAGAGACACAGTTAGAGAGAGGCAACACTTGTGTCTGCGAAAAACACTGCCATTTTCCTATGGTCAATTTTCGCACAGTTGTACATGCGTCATCCACCATAGACTGTCAGCACCTGCTATGGGAATTGTATGCAAGTTCCAATTTCATGCAGCAGGGAATCAGTTTTCTTTACTCATGCGAATTGCGGCCCAGAAAACGAATGTGCGTGTCGCCATTTAAAAGCACTGTGTGTGATTTTGCATTGCGCAAGAGCGCACATGTTTTTCAACAAAGCTTTATAGTTACCTAACTTTGTTACATGTTTTTATGAAAGTTATTGTTATATGTTATTATTGTTCTATGTTATGTATTGTTAAGTATTGTTATATATTGTTACTGGCTGTAACAGTCATCTTTCAAATATAAGCTAACTACCAATGTGAAGATGGATCAGGGATCAGCGGCGAACAGCGATCGTTAACCAATCCATCTTCACTACCACAGTAACAAAGTTGTGAACGATCATTTAATCGTGATAAAGTTATCACAGCGAGCAACGGGATCTGAATGAACGGTTGCTCAGTGATCTGTCGTAACGGTCGCAAACGCCACACTTTACTAAACATCGTTTGACTAATTTGCGTTAAACGATACTAAGCGATATTGCAAAAACAATCATTAATTGTAAAAAGTCACCCGTCATGAAAAAAAGTCACTTAAAATGTAGCATCGTGGGTATGGACCTTAAGGCACACTGATTTTTCAGGGATCTCATGATCCCTTGCACCAATCATTTCCTTGGGGGGACTTGAGCAACTTTTTTTTTATTATTATTATTATTTTTCTATTTTTTTATTTTTACCACTATTTTTTTTATTAATGAACGCTGTTACTAGAAGTAACAGTGTTCATTGAGGGCTAGGAGGACACTGACTGGCCAAGGGATCACATGATCTTTTCGGGACCAACCAATGCAGCCACAAGGGTTAAAGGGAACCAGAGAGGATGCAATATACATACCTGGGGCTTCCTCCAGCCCCATACGCATGGATCGCTCCCACGCCGCCGTCCTCCGCTGCCTGGATCCGCCGCCACCGGGTCCCGTCATTGCCGCGAGTCGGCAAGTCGGCCGGCGGACGCGGCCAATTCTCCGCATCACAGGGTGCTCTCCCCATACAGATACGCATGTGGCTGCTTACTGCGCAGCCTGTGATGCGGACAATTGGCCGCGTCCGCCGGAAGTGACGGGCCCGGTACCGGCGGATCCAGGAAGCTGAGGACGGCGGCGTGGCAGCGATTCAGGCTTATGGGGCTGGAAGAAGCCCCAGGTATGTATAAAATCTTTTTCTTTTTTCACCCCCCCGTTCCTCTCTGGTTCCCTTTAAGGGATAACATGATCCCTTTGCCCAATCAGCGTGCAGGTCTGGGGTCACGTGCATGTGCGCGTGGTCACATGTGCACGCACCTGCAGTTACAGGAAGTAAATTACTTCCTGTATGGTGGCGCTATTCAATGACTGCTGTTACTCTTGTAACAACAGTTATTGCGGATTGGGGGGGGCGCCGATCAGGTAGAAGGACCACATGGTCCCTTGCCCTGATCATTCAGAATCGCAGGCAGCAGTTTTAGCGCTGGACGTAGCTACTGAACAACACGCATTTTGGAAGTAGCAGCTACGTCCATTCATCAGAAGTGGTTAAAAGGGGGATGAAACTCGAATTTCACCAAAATGATGTTGCCACAGAGAAGGCATCCTTCAGCATGTAGCAATACAGCCATATGAATATTGATAAGACTTTATAGTCATAAACTGACCTTAACTTTATAAAACTAAATATATCCTTAACATGCAGGGACATGATTTGTGTTTATTAAAATGCAAGAAAAACCTGATAAATTAAATAAAGGTTTTTCTTGTTTCTCTATACATGAAACCTTTATACTGCATTTACCAACAAATAATATAAAATGTAAAGGTGCCACCAAGGTCCTACATCTCTCTATTCAAGTTACTGTACAATGGATAGCTATTCATAAGAATGCTGCATTAGTCACCTACACACTATAACTACGCAGGTATTTTGCTGGCTTGGTGATAGACTCATAATTAGTTACGTCTAATACATTTCTTTGTTAACAATTTCTTCAAATAAGGAATATGCTCCTGTGTAAATTCTGAGACAATTAAAGGTGGCCACACACCATGCAATCCTTATTGTACTATCTAATCTTATCAGTTTACTATAGGGACCAGAGTTTCCCTTTAAGAGATATAAGCAAAAATTATATAGATAACAGAAAGATTAGTTAATTTTATGCACATTAACTTTCACAGGAGTGAAGAAGCTTGTCTGAAGCCTCAGCCATTACCAAAGATCAGTAGGCAGTGCAGAGGGGTGCATGAAAAAAAGGGCGCCAGGAAAAAAAGGCCCATCTAGATAACAAATTGGCGCTGGTGGATAATGAAATCTGAATAAAGATAATCATTGTTAAGGAAATTGGTTAACAATAAATACCGTTTTAAAACAGATGGGAGTTGATAACGAATTGTTACGTAATTCAACAATGTAACTTAACCCAACCCTACTCTCACAGAACCCTCCCCTGGTAGTGCCTAAAACTAACCACCCCCCAGTGGTGCCTAAACCTAACCTCCCCTGTTGTGCCTAACCCTAACCACCCCCCTGGTGGTGCCTTAACCTAACCCCTCCGGTGTTGTCTAACCCTAGCTGCCCCCTGGGTGGTACCTAACCCTAACCACTCCCCCTCCAGAAACACCCTTTTACACATAGAAATAATAATATCTTTGATAATGTAAAACCTGCACATACAAACAAAATAATATGACAAAAAGTATAACGTTGCAAACTTCTAAAATGATAACATACTTCAAAAACTTGAATGTTCTAATGTTGTTAACAATATTTATCAGGCGCCCGTTTTTCAGCTTTTTTCGCCGTATTAATGATAAATGCATAACAGTCTATGGCAGCGCGCTTTTTGTCCACTAGCCACTGGCGCCCTATTTTTCCTGTTACCGTGCAGAGACCAGTTGTTTGTGAAGATGCTGCCATAATTACCCAGTCAATTCCATCAATATCTATTGTAGCTATTCCCAATAGCCTGTGAGCTGTGCATTAGCTCAACTGATCACACAAAGATATGTTTCTGTACATCTGACCATGTTAAGGATATTTTGTTTTTTTATCACTGTCAGGATAATGCACCATCCATGATATCAGTGAGTAAGTTTAGTACTGTGTCAGGTGAAACTAATCTCTCCTATGTGACCTTGCAGTTAATGAACTAAAAGCAGTAATTTAATGATCATCATCAGCCATGAGAAACTGCAGTAAGTTTACTGCCCATGTTCAGGCATAATTGTTTTTTTCTTAGAGATTTGTACACAATCTACATAATTGCAGGGCTTGCTTGAGTTTGTGTAGAAGCTCCTTGATTAACTGATTCTAAATAAATTTGTTTTTAAAGTAAACCAGAGATTAAGAAATAGAACGAATCGATACATACCCGGGGCTTCCTCCAGCCCCATAAGCACATGTGAATCCATCACTGTCCTCCCGTGGTCTGCCGTTCAGCTGCAATCAGCCTTGGTAGCTGGCTCAGTTGCGTCAGTCCGGGTCTACTGTGCATGCGTGGGAGTCCTGCGCATGCACAGAAGTCAGACAGAACGGCAGACCTCGGGAGGACAGTGATGGATAACACATGTGCTTATGGGGCTGGAGGAAGCCCCGGGTATGTATTGATTTATTCTATTTCTTAGTCTCTGGTACACTTCAAGTACTTGGTCAGGAGACCAAATGCTGGACTGTAACGGTTGTGGAATTCTCTCCGTCATCAGCGCACAAGACGTGTGCGCTGACACTGCGGAAATCCTCCACAAACGAATAATTTGCGGAAACCCAGCAGAAGGTGCAATGCACCTGTAGAGGGAAATTCCTGTCGACAGGGGGAGCTGTGGAGTGCAGAGGAACAGCTCCTCTGCCCTAGCACACACGCCAGACAGGAATTGCATGAAGGGACGGAACGCAATCGCAAGAGAGGCGATTGAGAATGAGCACAGAGACAGATTGTATGTGTGTGCACCAAACTAGTCGCCAACCCATGACGGTGCACACACCACAGCAGATATGAAGTAGGAACGCGATCGCGAGAGGTGCGATCGCCAGACATGACACAAGGTTATAGCAAGGCAGAGCACGAGAGTAGCAAAGGCACAGCAAATCATACAATGAGGAGATACGGAAAATAATAAACGCTAGCTAAACGCGAACACCGCACTCATTCGCAACAGTGCACGCGTTTATGCGCGGTCTCCACGTGATAAGCACAATAGAGACAAGCACGCCTAAATAACCATCGACAGACAAACATGAAAGAGAGGACGCGAGCGCTTGCTTAACGGTTACCTCACCAAGCCTCCAGCAAGCGTTCGTAGCAGACAAGACAGACACACGAAAACAGGAACAGGCGGGAGATAGGATCCACAGCACTAGCGAAAAGAGGTCAGTGTGATCCAGGGAGACAGAACAGAAGGATCCACAGCACTAGCGCAGGATGCTAGTGCGATCCAGGTACAGAGTGGCAGAACAGAAGGATCCACAGCACTAGCGCAGGATGCTAGTGAGATCCAGGTACAGAGTAGCAGAACAGAAGGATCCACAGCACTAGCGCAGGATGCTAGTGCGATCCAGGTACAGAGTAGCAGAACAGAAGGATCCACAGCACTAGCGCAGGATGCTAGTGCGATCCAGGTACAGAGTAGCAGAACAGAATGATCCACAGCACTAGCGCAGGATGCTAGTGCGATCCAGGTACAGAGTAGCAGAACAGAAGGATCCACAGCACTAGCGCAGGATGCTAGTGCGATATAGGGAAACAGATCAGAAGGGGCTACCAGTAACAACCGCTGTTCCGGTTAGCACCCAGACACACAGAACGATTTCCTGTCGACCACCACTGGGACAGGACAATTGCAACAGACAAACAAAACAGATAAGCAATCCTAACTGCACTAAGGAAACATGCCCAGTGCAGTTTCCAGGGATTACTCTAGGCTAAACTTCAACAAAGAGCAAGGCTGACACTCCCGGCGAGTGTCACACAGGATCTAACTCTTATGACCAGCCACTTACTGTGGGAAACATAGCTCTTTATAAAGCAAGCCCACAGGGGATGTGGCTAGGCAATCTGCATGACAAACATATGCAAATTCCTCAGCAGCAAGCTGCACAACTGACAAAAGGTCTCTCTTCCAGAGACCTGCAGAATGCAGACCCAAACAGTGATCAAAAGGCTGCCTGCCTGCACAGGCAGCTGAGCAGATCATCACAGTACCCCCCCCCCCCCTAGGGTCGCATTCCAGACGACCCTCCAAACTGATATCAACAAAAGACTCTAACTGAAGACTCATGAAGGTCAGGACAGCCCGACAAGGCCCAATTTCAGAGTCAGTCCAGCCGAAACCGACCTCATCGGAAGCAAACGCCACCGATACATGTCCATCAGTACTACCAGTCTCAGCATAACACTCATCAGGACTGTGAACGCCAGAGAAGAAGCCATCGACACCCTCCAGACAATACCCACCACCTTCCAAGGAGCGTCGGAAAATACCAAACCTGCCACAATACCTGTTCGAAGTGTCCCTTACAACACAAAAGCCACCGTTGATCTTATCCAGGACACCAAGCAAAATCTCTCCCGGAATCTCCCAGAACCCTCCGAAGCTCCACAGAGATCCCAAGAGGGCAGAACAACCACCAGGCTCACACGGAGAACCACCAAGCCCTCCCATGGAACCAATGACTATTCTGGGTTCAGAATTACGAGGACACCCATCAAGATCAAGACTTTCAGGGACCACTTCAGGGCATGCAAGCAGGCAGGCCATATCAGAGCATGTCTCCACCGAGGAAGCATCTGAGCATGCTGGTAACCGAAGCACACTTGGGCTTTCTGGGTCACAGAGCACATTGGGGTACACCAGCACAGGAGAAACCTCAGAACATGTCGGGGAACTGCCAACCTCAGAGTCTGGCACGACAGGACCAAAACCAGTACCGTGCAGAGAATCATCATGAGCAGGGGTCCCAAGCACTGGACTCTCAAAAAAAAAACTCGTACTCAGGCTTAGAAGTCTCTGTAATGGTATGTGACAAAAACTCATCATTGACTACACACGACTGATGCTCCACCAGGGCTGAAAAAGTAGTCAGCACAACAGCAATGCCTACTGAAGTGGGAAACACCTCAGAAGGACTTGGGGGGCAGGAGACATCTCATACAAGTTCTGCACCCTTTGGGAGGAACTCGGAGGTCTCCAGGACATCAGACAAGACCTCAGGAACATCATTTTTCAAGTTTTCTGAGAAGGATTCTGAACTATCCATGTTACAGGGCAAAACTGGAACTTTATTTTGTGAACAGGGCAGATGTCCCAGGGCAGATTCCACCATAAACTGAGACTGAATTTCATCATCATGAGCGGAACGTACAGGAATATTTACTGGAACACACACTGACTCCCTAACTTTAATCTCGCTGCACCCAGAATTCTGCGTAGCAGTCAAACTAGCTTGCAACTCCAAAACTGCAGAAAAACAGGTGAGTATAGTGGCAATACCTAGACGAGCCTCTAGGGACACTGCAGGAGACTCTAAACAAGGCCATCTTAACTCATCCAGAGTACAGGGTGCAGAATCAGCATTTTCCTCAGAACAAGAAAGGGACTCACAAATGTCAGTGTGATTGGACATTATATTGTCATTCATGGTACAGGGCAGGCTCAGAGAAACTTTCTCTGGACCCAGCAAAAATGTTTCAGAGTCAGATTCGCAAAACCGAAGTGCTGTCTCACTCTTAGATTCGGCTAAAAATGTCAAATCCGAGGAGCCAGAACGCAAAACTTGCGAATCAAAAATCGCTTTAGGTTGTGAAACTGACGCTTCCATAGCGCAAACCTCCGCAATCTGCGGGGCAGACTGTAAGGTGTTCAGGACAGAGACACTGGAGCAACTGTCACCAGGCAACGGGCCCTTACAGGTGTGAACAGGGTGTGACAAAGACGCATCTGCAGTAGAAATTGTGACAACATCAGGAAAAACTTTATTAGACATATTAATTTTACTTTTGATGCTGCAAAATTTAGGAATTTTCCCCATGGCAGGATCACAGATGGAAGATCTTAAAGATCTGTCTCTAAATGACAAGGGGTCCCACATATCCTTGAGAAAACTGGCACATTCATGCTGATCACAATCTGCAGGAACATCAGAGAAACAGGCATCAGATCGCACAGATTTAAACAGCACGCAGTCAGGAGAGAATCCTCCAGGATTCGCACAGGAATCAACCACAGTGGCGTACCCACTCACTTCAGATCGCACAATGTCACGACTCACATGCTTTACCCCAGAAAGGCAGGAACAATCATCCGACAACAATGTCTCTTTATTGGAATCAATTGGTTGGTGTGTGTGCAACTCATCCAAAATCGTCTGCCATACATAAATCATCAGATCCACATCACCCTCGTCACATTCATCGGAATCAATCAATAGGTACATAGAATCGAGACAATCATTCAAGACATCTTCGCTTTTTGCGATGTAAAAATCGCAAAAGGCTTTCCAATCAAAATCAAATTCCTCCATCAAGGCCCCAATGTCCCATGAGGCAAATGGAGGTTTAAACAGGCCAGTATCCAGATAATCTCCATATGGGTGGATTTCAGGAACAAGAACAGATTTTTTAACTGCTTTAATATAGTGTGCGATCCTACCTATAGTAGGATCCACATAAGCTTTGGATTGAGGCAAAAAACCCGGAGACAGATCAACATCATTATGATACTGAATGGTTTTGCATGGAAGGAAAAGATCAGCTGACTTATCAGCAGCTACACATTCAATCAGAGCAGGTGGTAAGCCAGGCAATCAAAACCAGTGAGAGAATATCACTGCAAGAAACTGATACAAATTATCATTCCACAAATTGTTTTTTAGCACATCATACGCCCAGGTGAACAAATCGTCTTTTAAGAGCACATAGGCAAACTGAAGAGCCGACGTAGACAGATCAGCAATCTGAAAGGTGGGATCCAGGCAAAACCTCACACATTCAGAGAGAAATTCCGCTTTGGTCTCTGAGTTTAGCCTTTTAAAGCTCTTAAGGACACAGGACCCATACTCGACAAAATCGTACAAATCAGAAATTCCCTCTACACTGGGAATTTTGGTTTGGCTGGTCATACTGTAACGGTTGTGGAATTCTCTCCATGATCAGCGCACAAGACGTGTGCGCTGACACTGCAGAAATCCTCCACAAACGTATAATTTGCGGAAACCCAGCAGAAGGTGCAATGCACCTGTAGAGGGAAATTCCTGTTGACAGGGGGAGCTGTGGAGTGCAGAGGAACAGCTCCTCTGCCCTACCACACACGCCAGACAGGAATTGCACGAAGGGATGGAACGCAATCGCAAGAGAGGCGATTGAGAATGAGCACAGAGACAGATTGTATGTGTGTGCACCAAACTAGTCGCCAACCCGTGACGGTGCACACACCACAGCAGATATGAAGTAGGAACGAGATCGCGAGAGGTGCGATCGCCAGACGTGACACAAGGTTATAGCAAGGCAGAGCACGAGAGTAGCAAAGGCACAGCAAATCATACAATGAGGAGATACGGAAAATAACAAACGCAAGCTAAACACGAACACCGCACTCATTCGCAACAGTGCACGCATTTATGCACGGTCTACACGTGATAAGCACAATAGAGACAAGCACGCCTAACTAACCATCGACAGACAAACATTAAAGAGAGGACGCGAACGCTTGCTTAACGGTTACCTCACCGAGCCTCCAGCAAGCGTTCGTAGCAGACAAGACAGACACACGAAAACAGGAACAGGCGGGAGATAGGATCCACAGCACTAGCGAAAAGAGGCCAGTGCGATCCAGGGAGACAGAACAGAAGGATCCACAGCACTAGCGCAGGATGCTAGTGTGATCCAGGTACAGAGTAGCAGAACAGAAGGATCCACAGCACTAGCGCAGGATGCTAGTGCGATCCAGGTACAGAGTAGCAGAACAGAAGGATCCACAGCACTAGCGCAGGATGCTAGTGCGATCCAGGTACAGAGTAGCAGAACAGAAGGATCCACAGCACTAGCGCAGGATGCTAGTGCGATCCAGGTACAGAGTAGCAGAACAGAAGGATCCACAGCACTAGCGCAGGATGCTAGTGCGATCCAGGTACAGAGTAGCAGAACAGAAGGATCCACAGCACTAGCGCAGGATGCTAGTGCGATCCAGGTACAGAGTAGCAGAACAGAAGGATCCACAGCACTAGCGCAGGATGCTAGTGCGATCCAGGTACAGAGTAGCAGAACAGAAGGATCCACAGCACTAGCGCAGGATGCTAGTGCGATCCAGGTACAGAATAGCAGAACAGAAGGATCCACAGCACTAGCGCAGGATGCTAGTGCGATCCAGGGAAACAGATCAGAAGGGGCTACCAGTAACAGCCGCTGTTCCGGTTAGCACCCAGACACACAGAACGGTTTCCTGTCGACCACCCCTGGGACAGGACAATCGCAACAGACAAACAAAACAGATAAGCAATCCTAACTGCACTAAGGAAACATGCCCAGTGCAGTTTCCAGGGATTACTCTTCAACAAAGAGCAAGGCTGACACTCCCGGCGAGTGTCACACAGGATCTAACTCTTATGACCAGCCACTTACTGTGGGAAACATAGCTCTTTATAAAGCAAGCTCACAGGGGATGTGGCTAGGCAATCTGCATGACAAACATATGCAAATTCCTCAGCAGCAAGCTGCACAACTGACAAAAGGTCTCTCTTCCAGAGACCTGCAGAATGCATTGCAGACCAGAACAGTGATCAAAAGGCTGCCTGCCTGCACAGGCAGCTGAGCAGATCATCAAATGGACACTTTCTGAACCAAAGACTTTCATTGTTATAGGCTTCTACAATGTTCAACAGATTCAGGCTGTGCCAGGCTGCTTACAATCTGAACAGTGAAGATAGTGCAGTTGTCTAGTGTTAGTAGTTACCACACCTGCAGAGCCTGGCAATTACTAACCCATTGTGTTTCTCTTAGAGATATCATAATGGTACATGGTAGGCTGGTTCAGCATGTAGTGTTGGTGGTGGTATAGTGGTGAAGAGAGCTGCCTATCAAGCACTAGACCTGGCTTCGATTCCCGGCCAAGGTATGTAAGCTGGCTTTTGAAATCCTGAAATTCTTTGGAAGACAAGATCCTCCTCCGAGGGAGGAAGGGAGTCTGTCGAGTAGACATTCTTCTTATTAGGCAGAAATCAGTTCTGTGGGAAAAAAAATTTGAATTCTGTACAATTCCGCGAAATTTCATATTTTTTTGCGGAAATTCTGCCATAGTGATATAGCCATTCCATTCCGTCACAACGGAACGGAATCATCAAATTCCGGCCGGAATCACGGAATTCTTAATTCCGTGTAATCCAGCGACCATCCCTACATTTTACATTGCGTCCCTTAAAGCAAACCTGAAGTGATGATGAATTGTATGTGTAGTACGGATAATGAATAGTTGCATAATAGTTGAATAAATATCTCATACAGTGGTTGAAGGGGGTCCCTGGTGGGCTCCTCTCTTCCAAGGGCCACCGCGTGGTTCCAACCAATGCACCTCCAATTGCTATGCCACTTGCTTTAAGCTTCAACTTAAAACACATAAATATATCTTCCTTACCTTTTGCTGTATCCATTGTATTAATAAAACCCAATCAACTTACTTTTGATCCAGATTAAAATGTATGGTTTCATGAATGCTCCTGATTGGTTCTTTTCAGTATTTTAGCTTTGGAGAAGGGGCCTTGAGCAAATGCTAGAGATGTAGAAAGCCATTAACCCTTTCCAATCCTATATCGGACTATGTCTGACATTGGCATTTGCCCTCCTAGGACCAATGTTAGACATAGTCTGACATAGGGATAACTGGCTGCCACTAGAGGGTGCTGTTGGCGATAAAATCTGGCACACTGCTATCTCCTTCTGATCAAAGTGTCAGACTACTTCCGACACGCTAATAATTGCTGACTACAGCCATTGCACTGCCTTCTGCCCCTCCGCTCGGCCGCTCAGGAGAAGATGTGTGTCATTCTATCAGAGGAATGGCAGTACATACATTATCTGAAAAGTCATTCCTGCCGAGTTTGTGTGTCGAAGAAAATGAAGTGGACAAGCCACTGAAGACTAGACACAGTAAAAATGGTCAACTTTCAATGAGCCTATACAGCAGCACGGGTTCGTTCTGTATGTCCACTGGTTTGCCCTGGGAAAAAGTCCTGCAGTGACCCGTGGACCTAGTGTAAACCAAGTCAAAATAAATACACCAAGTAGTGGTGTTAGACTTAGAAGGTGGACTAAAATGTCATTGTTGTGATGAAATTGTTTTTTACTGCAGTATCATTTTTGCAGACTATTTTGAATTGGATTTTTGTGTTTTTAATGGAGGGCATTAAAATATTATTGTTTTTAAACTGCTCGCTGTGTGTGGAAACGTAGTTGTGAAAATGGAAACACGAATGGATGCCAGAAAACTCTGCATGCGTCGCATGCGGCTAATAGGAATACATTGTATGAGGATGGATCTGTGAATGACGCTAAGCGGCAAAACAGAAGCAAATGTGCGCCCAGCCTATATTTAATCCAGTCTCTCTGAGTCTCTCTCTACCCCTGTTTCTCTCTCTCCCTCCCTATTTCACTTCTTTCGTCTCTGCTGCAAAATATTCATGTATTTGTATACATACTAAATGCTATTTTAAAAATATGTTTCAATTACTGTTTGCATATAGGATGCGTTTCTCAAATATAGTGAACTTTAAGGAGAAAATGCATGCTGGGTCATTACATACAGCATCTTTCTACATCTCTGGAGGCAACATGTAATAACATAAAGAGACCTCAAGACACAATATTCTACTGCAGAAAACACCATCTATTTTCTCCAAGGAAAGCTGACCTCATCTTTTGATGAATGTCACCTCAGATAGCACATATCATGGCAAGGCATCCATTGCCTCATTAGAACATTATATACTGCTACCTGAGCATCATTGCAGTATAAAACAAACTAAATTTTAAAAATTGTGTATTTAGGACTCTGATGTATACTGTAGGTTTTATGGATAACCCAATTATATATACAATGTTCGGCCTCCTCTTGAATATCAAAAAGACCAAGATCATGACAACAGTAGATGACGGCAATATCAAGATGGCAGTTGACAATGTAAAGATTGAGTTTGTCCAGGAATTCACCTTCCTCGGCTCTCAGATCAATCGAAATCGTGATTGAAGTCATGAAATAAAACGTTGGATAACCCTCGGCAGAAATGCGATGGTAATGAACCAAAGACATTAGCATTACGACCAAATGTAGACTGGTTCATGGCATCATTTTCCCCATGGCCATGTATGGTTGCGAAAGTTGGACCATAAGAAAAGCAGATAGAGGAAACATGGACTCCTTCGAGTTGTAGTGCTGGCGACGGTTGCTTCGCATTCCATGGACAGCAAGGATGACGAACAAAAAAGTATTGGAACGTATAGGACCAGACATGTCTCTGGATGGCAAGATCACCAGACTCAGACTCGCGTATTTCGGCCACATGATGCGATCAAATTGCTTAGAGAAAGACCTAATGCTAGGACTAATCAGTGACTAAAGGCCACAAGGCTGCCAGAGAATGCGTTGGTTTGACACCATCAAAGCTGACACAGGATTGAGCTTAAGTCAACTGGCAGAAATGGTACAAGATCGGACAGCATGGAGAGAGCTAACCCATAGAATCGACCAAGAGTCGGATACGACTGAATGGATAACATCATCATCAATTATATTTAGAACTTGTGGCTGGTTATTTGCTTGGTTTACAAAGATTTGATGGAAGTTTCCTGTTGTACCCAGATATTTTTAAAGCTCTTTCAAAAAAAAACTGTACTTTTGCAGTTGAGTCATTAACCCAAAGCTTTTTTTTTTTTTTTTTTTTTTTAAGGGTATAACAATTGAGTTTACCAGAGTGAGGAATTTACTAAACCTACTAAAGCTTTAAAATGGGGGAGAAACCGAGAGCCCAATATGGTGCAGTATGTTAATATGGAGAGATCTGTTGTGAATAAATGAGATGATTATACTCACAAGGATGGGTCGCCACAAAGGCAACCACTGGAAAGGCCGGCGGGGAGAATTGTAACCTGACCCCGCTCAGGTTAAAAAGTCGCTCTCTGTAGATAGGAGAAAATGGGGATACACCCCTCCACCAAGGGTGGACTAGATAATAAAAGTGCCTTTTGGAGTTACTAATAAATGTTACTTTAGACTGTAAGTAACCTGTCCATTGTCCGGCCTTTTTTTCAGAAGGGAGGTGAGTCCACCCACTTCCCCCTTTTTAACAATTTTAACTAATTTTATTCTGCTTGGTGCCTCTGTTATCGTATTTCAATATTACTAAACCTACTGACAGGGATACTGCATGCTTGTTTCAGGTGTGTGATTTAGACCCTACTGACCAGAAAGATCAGCAAGACTGCCAGGCAACTGGTATCAAACTATCAGTTAGCTAAAATTCTAAATGTCACATATATTTCCAGTAATTACTAGCAATTAGCAATACAAAGAAAAAGAAAAAAGGACAGAGTAGAGTCACGGTGGGCATTACTATGGAGGACTATGCCCAGCACATCCAGCATACAGAGACATACTGTACCTTATTAGCAGTAAAGCAGTGAGGAAAATGTGCTCAAAATGATAAAAAGCAGAAATATAGCTTCAACTAATGTATACATAATCAACACATTCAGCTCTGTATGTGTCCCGGTCTATGTGTGTCTCTCTGCCACGCAGTGTAAAGTAAACAGTTTACAGCCATGGAGAAGAGTAAACTAGCTACATATTACAGCTCTGCCTCCCCCTCCCCCTGATGCCGACTCAACAAATTTGTTACACTCAGCTAGTATAATCAAAAAGCTTTTTTTTTCACATAGACTGTGCTGAGAGACCTCTGAAAGGGTTTCTAGTGTGTCTGGCTAAAAGCTCTATAGGAATATGGGGTTTACAGAAAAAAAAGTTTCTTTGACAGCGTTCTTTAGAAGGAAATAAATATGGCCACTTCCATAGGTCTCACACATCGGGTTCCTCTTAATGATGCAGGGAGGTGATTGTATACCTAAATTTTAGGTGTTTTTGTGGCATTAATAAATAAAATATTGTTGATATACAGTGGTGTGAAAAACTATTTGCCCCCTTCCTGATTTCTTATTCTTTTGCATGCTTGTCACACTTAAATGTTTCTGCTCATCAAAAAACGTTAACTATTAGTCAAAGATAACATAATTGAACACAAAATGCAGTTTTAAATGATGGTTTTTATTATTTAGTAAGAAAAAAAACCTCAAAACCTACATGGCCCTGTGTGAAAAAGAAATTGCCCCCTGAACCTAATAACTGGTTGGGCCACCCTTAGCAGCAATAACTGCAATCAAGCATTTGCGATAACTTGCAACAAGTCTTTTACAGCGCTCTGCAGGAATTTTGGCCCACTCATCTTTGCAGAATTGTTGTAATTCAGCTTTATTTGAGGGTTCTCTAGCATGAACCGCCTTTTTAAGGTCATGCCACAACATCTTAATAGGATTCAGGTCAGGACTTTGACTAGGCCACTCCAAAGTCTTCATTTTGTTTTTCTTCAGCCATTCAGAGGTGGATTTGCTAGTGTGTTTTGGGTCATTGTCCTGCTGCAGCACCCAAGATCGCTTCAGCTTGAGTTGATGAACAGATGGCCGGACATTCTCCTTCAGGATTTTTGGTAGACATTAGAATTCATGGTTCCATCTATCACAGCAAGCCTTCCAGGTCCTGAAGCAGCAAAACAACCCCAGACCATCACACTACCACCACCATATTTTACTGTTGGTATGATGTTCTTTTGCTGAAATGCTGTGTTACTTCTACGCCAGATGTAACGGGACACGCACTTTCCAAAAAGTTCAACTTTTGTCTCGTCGGTCCACAAGGTATTTTCCCAAAAGTCTTAGCAATCATTGAGAAGATTTTTAGCAAAATTGAGAAGAGCCTTAATGTTCTTTTTGCTTAAAAGTGGTTTGCGCCTTGGATATCTGCCATGCAGGCCGTTTTTGCCCAGTCTCTTTCTTATGGTGGAGTCGTGAACACTGACCTTAATTGAGGCAAGTGAGGCCTGCAGTTCTTTAGATGTTGTCCTGGCATCTTTTGTGGCCTCTCGGATTAGTTTTCTCTGCTCTCTTGGGGTAATTTTGGTCGGCCGGCCACTCCTGGGAAGGTTCATCACTGTTCCATGTTTTTGCCATTTGTGGATAATGGCTCTTACTGTGGTTCACTGGAGTTCCAAAGCTTTAGAAGTGGCTTTATAACCTTTACCAGACTGATAGATCTCAATTACAGTACTTTTGTTCTCATTTGTTCCTGAATTTCTTTGGATCTTGGCATGATGTCTAGCTTTTGAGGTGCTTTTGGTCTACTTCTCTGTGTCAGATAGCTCCTATTTAAGTGATTTCTTGATTGAAACAGGTGTGGCAGTAATCAGGCCTGGGGGTGACTACAGAAATTGAACTCAGGAGTGATAAACCACAGTTAAGTTATTTTTTAACAAGGGGGGCAATCACTTTTTCACACAGGGCCATGTAGATTTGGAGGTTTTTTTTCTCACTAAATAATAAAAACCATCATTTAAAACTGCATTTTGTGTTCAATAATGTTATCTTTGACTAATAGTTAACAGTTTTTGATGAGCAGAAACATTTAAGTGTGACAAACATGCAAAAGAATAAGAAATCAGGAAGGGGGCAAATAGTTTTTCACACCACTGTACATAGTGGTGCTGTCAATTGGACCATTTTTTCTTTTTTTCTTTACAACAGCAGAAACCTCAATGTTTTTAAAAAGAAAGAATTGTGTGCCAAACTTTGAATGTCCATCTTGCACTTACAAGGACCACAGCCCAATAAAAAAATTTGAATATACGGTAAATCATCAGTTTTTACATCAAGAAACTCAAGCTACCTGCAGACTCCCACATTACAGTTGTCTGTAACCACACCTATCTGTTAAAGGGGCACTATTGTGCAAAGTTGTAAAATTTTAAATATGTGCAAACATAAACAAATAAGTACATTTTTTCCAGAGTAAAATAAGTCAAAATGTGACTAAAGTGGGAGGTGTGTGGTGTGTGGTGTGTGTGTGGTGTGGTGTGTGTGGTGTGTGTGTGTGTGTGTGTGTGTGTGTGTGTGTGTGTGTGTGTGTGTGTGTGTGTGTGTGTGTGTGTGTGTGTGTGTGTGTGTGTGTGTGTAGACAGGTTATTATTCAACTTAACTGCTTTCGGATTACGCTAATCGAAATCTATGCCCTGTTTGGGAGCTGTTATCCCTGCCTGGGCGTAGATTTCACTCACATCCACCATGTGCTCTCACCGCTCCCACTGATCACGCTGCTCTCTCTCTCCCCGCAGTCAAATCCCTCTGCCATCAGGATAACGCCAGAGCTCTGTAAGCCAGTCAGGAGCCAATTTCATTGGTTTATGACCCCGTGATCAGCGATCACAGGTCAGGAGCCAATGAAATCGGCTCCTGACCGGCTCAACAGTAATTTAAAAAAAGTAATCTTCATTTCAAAAGTTTTATTAAAGAAAAGCTTACATAAACATCCCATCAGTAAACAGAAAATAACCCCCACTTGGGGGAACGATATTGAGAATGTCTTCCAAATTTCCAGACAAATAAAAAAAATAATAATCTTATATGGAAATATTATGTCAGCTTAGCTTGCATAAACATCTCTGGAGATGAAAAAATATAAGTATTCTCATTCAAGATTTTCCCTTAAAGTCAAGACTAATAATTTTTCATCATTTTGGTTGGTCTTTCATCTGTCATATCTTTCATCTTTTTAACACTACTAAAGCTATTATGAAGATAGTGTTTCACAGATCGGAAAAAGCGGACTAAGGGTTTTTTGTAATGAGACAGTTTTGTCCAGTTTGGCTGAAACGTTAAGTAGCATTTCCGAAAAAGGGATACGTGTGTGTGTGTGTGTGTGTGTGTGTGTGTGTGTATATATATATATAATATATACCCCACAGGAAAATGTTTATTTGGCTAAAGATCTTTTAGACATACATGCAAAAGCAATGCAGACCATGGCCTACAGGAGCTTGTACTCGAGGGGGAAGACTGAACATGAAAGAGAGAAAGTATCTTATATCATAGTGGCTGGATAGTGAACTAGTTAAAGGATACCCGAACTGAAATGTGACATAATGAGATAGACATGTTCATGTACAGTGCCTAGTACACAAATAACTATGCTGTGTTCCTTTTTTTCTTTCTCTGCCTGAAAGAGTTAAATATAAGGTATGCAAGTGGCTGACTCAGTCCTGACTCAGACAGGAAGTGACTACAGTGTGACCCTCACTGATAAGAAATTCCAACTATAAAACATTTTCCTAGCAGAAAATGGCTTCTGTGAGCAAGAAAGAGGTAAAAAAAGGGGAATTTCTTATCAGTGAGAGTCACACTGTAGTCATACTGGTAGGTGATCAGAGGCGCCAGCAGAATAAAATTAATATAAAATTGTTAAGAATTGCCGGGAGGGAAAGTGGTGGACTTCCCCTCAATAATTAGACACCAAGGTCTGTCATCGAATCAGACAAATACATTTATTCAATAGTACCCCAAAATCTGCAACGCGTTTCGTGGGAGCAGACCCACTTCTTCAGGCAATAAAACGGGGACAACAAACACTGTGAACAAAGGACAGAGGGTATTGCTATAAGATTGCCGCAAATAACAAACATACAAAAGAAAAAAAAATCACAAAACGATGATATAGCAATGATCATATATCAAAAATCAGGATAATGGTAATGTAACAAAAGTAGGGACTAAATCCATAGGTGGCACATGAGCTAAGTGGAGTATCCAGACGTATATATAGGGGTATCAACATATGTACAGACAGTAAAAGTTGATGAAATTATAATAACAACAATAAGTATAAAAGATAGGGACAATAACTATATATACTAAGTTCATACGTTTGCTAGATCAAAAGCCATAACAATGTAAAACAGGATGGTAATATATCAATAAAAGAACAAAGATCAAAGTTGGCAATTAAATTTGTACAGAAGATAAAAAGGATGAAAAAATAGGGATAATAATTATGTGTTAAATACTTAAGGCATTAAAAACAATTTATATATATAAATATATATATAAAAAAGTGTATATTGCTGAAGGAGTGTCCCAATATAGGGTGGAGACATGTGAAGGTCATGATTGACCCTATTTTTCCGTCCCTAAGACATGAAGGGACGGGAAAAAAGACTGTAGTCAGTTCCTGTCTGAATCATCCACTTACATACCTGATATTTAACTCTTTCAGGCAGAGAGAAAAAAAGGAACACAGCATAGTAATTTGTGTGCTAGGCACTGTACATACAGTACACGTCTATCTCATTATGTCACATTTCAGTTCGGGTATCCTGTAAGGGCTATGCCTTTGAGATGGGAAATCAGGGTCTGAATCTTGGCTAGGGTCAGTACCTATTCAGTAAGAAAAGTCCTTGGGCAAGGCTTCCTAACACTGCAGGGTGGCCTCTTGAGCACACATTAGTGGCTACAGCCCTTCTTGAGTGCTTTGAGTCCAGCAGGAGAGAAGCTCTATACAAATGTTAAGATTATTATTATTATTATTATTATATGGAATAAGGGAGATAATTCCTGAGAGGGTGATATGGGGGGTTCATTTGGGGGGAGATGTGATGCTGTATATGGAAGAAAGGCTGCTCGATATAGAGGTTGAACATGGAAGTAATGACTACAGATGCTATTGACAGAGGCTTCTGAACATGAGGAGCTGAATATGGAAAGGATGGGGGCTGTACATGAAAGAAGGGTTGCTTTGCACATGGAATAGGAAGTTGGAACTACAGCTGGCATAGAGGTGCAATACGTATAATCATAATAACACTTTGGCACACTTTATGTGCGTGCATGAAAAAAGGGTGCCGTGAAAAAAGGGCCCAACTTGTTAACGAATTTGGTGCCAGGTATTAACGAAATTTGCTAACGAGAACCATCGTTGTCAAGCTTTATTAACGATAATTACTGTTGCAAAAACAAACGAGAAATAATAACAAATAAATAACGTTACATTTTGTTACGTTTTTCATCAATACTGCTTAACCAAACCCTACCCTCACACAGAACCCTCCCCTGGTGGTGCCTAAAACTAATCACTCCCCTAGTGACGCCTAACCCTAACCATCCCCCCTGGTGGTGCCTAACCCTTACCACCCCCCAGTGGTGCCTAACCCTATCCACCACCCCTCGTGGTGCCTAGCCCTAACCACTCCCTCTGCAGAAACACCCTTTTACATATATTAACAATAATACCTTTGAAAATGTAAAATCTGTACTTATTAACAAAATAATATGACAAAAACGATACTGCTGTTAACTTCTAAAACGATAACTACCTCAAAAACTATAATGTTGTAATGTTATTAACGAAATTTTTCGCGGCTCCCTTTTTTCAGATTTTTTTACCGTATTAACGAAAAGTCTATGGCGGCGTCCTTTTCGTCCACCCTCAGCCAGCGCCCTTTTTTCCTGATGCCCTTTATTTCGAGCAGACATTCCAGTGCAATGGCTATGGCATAGAGAAAGACAAAAGAAAAAAATCCTAGTGTTCACTACTAAATGAGTATTAAATGATAAAAAGAATTGTGCTACAACAAATAAAAGTATCTTTGGTGGAGCACTCATTTCAATCAGTTTACTAGTAAAAAAGTTCAATATTCACTAAGCGCTCATCTAGGTCTTTCCACAAATACACCAGTCCAGTGTCCCAATGAATGATTATTGTTGATGGTTGTGCCTCCTGCCCCTCTGTCTACATACAGTGATGCCTTCACCGCACCTCTCAGGAGTAGAACACCCCCAGAATTTGTCCCAGGATCAGTGAGTCTAATTACATTTTCAGGGCAATCCTGCATTTGTGGGTTTATTCCTCTGTGAGTCCTCCTTCACTTCTTTCTTAGATGGCCTTTTACCCAAATAATACTATTTTGCCATCATAGCATAAAACAGTTTCTCAAAATAAAATAAAAACATCCATTGCACAATGCAGGGAGCATTTCACTCTTTGCTCCCACTTTTGAATGTTTGACTTTCCATAGAACATGATCCCAAAAAGTTTGGGGGTAAGCCAGGTGTTGGCGGCAGGTGTTAGACTACTAATGTTAGACTACTACATAGTAAGTAATAATGTTTCTCTTGATTAGCTATGGTTTTTTACTTTAAACCAATCTGTTTCTAATGGTGGAATCATAAATGATGATATGAACTGAGCTGACTAAGGCCTTTTGTTCCCTAAATGTACATTTGCATTTTTTCGATACTTATGTGTTTTCCTATGCAGCCCCGTTTCTATGGGCGTGCAGGCCGTGCGACCGCCCTGAGCGCTGGGGGGGGGGCGCCGTGATGGAGCTGGGAGCTGGGGCTTCACTGTCTGGGACTCAGCTGCGGGGAGGGCAGCCTGACTTCTCCCTCCCTTCCTCTCCCCGGGCCGCCCTCCGTGCTCCCTCCTCCACTGCAGAGTAAGCGCAGGGAAGCCTGGTATTGAGAAACTCCCCTCCCTGCTCGTTCCAATCACCGGTTATTTGACGCTGGTCTCCTCTGCATAGCCCTGCTGATACACGCTCTACTTCCTGTTAATCAGGAACCCTGGGTGCAATTTAGCCTACAAACTGCCGTTTCCATGTGCCCTGGTAGTAATGACGCTAGGATTACCACTTCTCTGGAGCTATCAATTCTGCAAGGCTGGCAGAAACCACACTGTCTGATTTCACTTGTTGTCATAGAAATTCGAATCATTGGTTGACTGAGCGACTAAGGGGGCAATTACTTTTTCAAATTAGACATTTGGTGACCTTTTTTTTTTCAATATGCATGTAATCATTCAAACATTGTGCACTGCATTTACTCAAGGCGTCTTTTGTATCATACAAAATTTGTTCATAGATTAAACACAATTAGATGTTATAAATAAGCACAAATTGAGGTATTCAAGAGCAAGGCAAGTCAGTGCTGGGCCGAAATTACGCATGCGCGTAATTACGCACCGTAATTTACCGTTATTTTACGCGTAAGTGCTACGCGTAATTTACGTCTTACGCGTAAGTATGTACGCGTAAGCCGTAAAGCGGTATTGTAATTACGCCGCCTACCGTAATAGCGTAGGTATGCGTAATTTTACGGCGAATTACGCGTAATTTTACGCGTAATTTCGTAGGCACAACTCCCCTTCTCTAAGAGTAGCCAATCAGTTATCAAGTTTGTTTGGGAGCTACATCCTAAGCAACCAATAGTATCTTCTCCCGCCCTTCAGTATATAAGCTGTCAGCCATGATCTGTGTTCTTTGTGGGTTGCTTTCACTTTCTGAGGAGAAGGAGTGAGACAGAGAGTGATACAGTTACACATCCATATTAAGTGCAATTCTATTGCATTTTCTTAGATCTTTGATCTGTGTGATTGTAAGCCTGTGTTAGGAAGTTGATTATTGTAGTTAGGGCTTTGTTTAGGGTTAGAATTCTGTTGTTTAGTGTTAGAGGCAGGGAAAACTGATTATAGGGCTTGTGATTTTACAGTGAAAGCGTGTAGATTGTAGAGACAAGAGAGGGCCTGTGATATGTAATAGAGTGAAATCAGTTAGATTCAGGGATCGTGTGCTGAGAGTGAATTGTATTTGTTTTTTTTGTTTTTTTTTATCATTTTAATTATTTGATTTGATTGAATTTTATTTTCATTTTTTTTGTGGGGGGATTTATTTCAAGTGCGTTGTCCAAAAGCAATTGATATATAATTTGGACTAGCTCTCCAGTCCTCTCCTCCCTCATTACATTGAAATTTTAATTTGATTTATTTTTATTTTATTTTATACGTTTATCATTTGTCACTTTCCCCTACATTTCAATAAAACAATAACGTTTGGCACTTGCTGAACATATTCCCTACAATGTCTGGCAGAGGTGGAGCAGGCCGTGCCCGTGGCCGAGGAATTGAACCCACTGCAAAAAGATGTTTGTTTGACACCTTGACAGGCAGTGATCAAGAACCAGCAACCCAAAAAGTACATCCCTATTTCACAGCAGGAAGGGGACGCTCTGCACCAAGCAGGGGATGCACTGTACCCGGCAGGGGTCAGTCCAAAACTGGCAGGGGACAGTCAGTTGGTAGTGGACAATCAGTGCGAGGTAGTGGCCAATCCTCAACAGGCACAGTGAGGAGTGAAGATGTAACTCCAAAAAAAGTCTACAACCTTACGCGCGATTCTATGATGATGAAGGGCCCACGACGCCCCATTAGGGAGAGCCAGGCTGCTGATATTGTGGAGTTTGTGACGAGAGATAGCGGTTCTCAGTCCCCCAATCTTCAGGCCCTGGAGAGTAGCAGCAGTACCAGCAGCACACCCATGCCTGCTCAAAGATCTGCCACCAACATCCAAAATGAGCCTTCACTTCCATATACTGCACATATTGCAGACCTTGTGGACAAAGCTCTTTCGCAGTCCGACATAAACCTAGAGTCTGATGCCCAGAATTTTTTTAATGAACCTCAGAATGTTATCGATGAGGGATTGGCGGGTGATGATCATGATGACAACTTGTACCATGCCCGCGATCAGTCTCAGTCCTCAATGGGAGAACATAACATCCAGGATGAGGGCTCTTCCAACCTTCTTTCTCCCAATTATCCTGATGATGATGAGCTGGGTTCTTATAAGGGATGTAGTGACGATGATCTGGATAGGGACTATGACCCGCCTGAACATCATGATGATGCCAGCTCAGATGATTCAGAGCCGCAGAGGCTGCATCAGCATACCGTGAGACCTAGTGGAAGCAGTGGCTCCTCTGGTAGGCTTTTTCAAACGAGGCAGCAGCCACAGGCTGAGCCTGCATCTGAAAGCACCCTCTCCCAAATTGTTGTGCCTGAGACTGAAAAAACAGTAAAAAAATCATCTAAGAAAGCCCCAGTTTGGAAGTACTTTACCGTTGATGAATCTGATCCCCACATTGTCATATGCAACATTTGTGGTCATAAAGTGCGTTTAGGGAAGGACTTGTCAAGAGCGGGCACAGGTGGTCCACTCTCCCACATAAAAAAGCATAAGAGAGAAAATCAGCTTGTTCAGGAAGCAATGGGTAAAATACCCCGCACAGTGCCCCATCCTTCTTCCCATTCAGGTTCTGACATCGGCACCCCTTCCCCCTGCCTTCACTCCGCAACACAGTCTGGCAGTAGAGGCCACATGTCAGCTACCTCAATTGCACGTTTCTCGTCAGTGGCTCACAGCACCCAGCCCTTAATTACTGAGTCGATAAGGTCGACAAAGCCACTGCCTTCCCATCACAGCAGGATCCGGAGGTTGAATGGGCTGCTGTCACAGGCTATGGTCCAGCAGTTATTGCCCTACAGTCTTGTAGAGGAGGGTACAGCCATTCGCGAGCTGCTGAGGTTTGGCATACCAGAATGGCGGATCCCCAGCCGCCATTATTTTGCTAGGACAGCAATACCTGATCTGTATCGCCACACTGTGGATAATGTGACCCTGTCCCTTGACTATTCTGTAGGCAACAGGGTACATCTCACGACGGATTGCTGGACCAGCAGTCATGGCCAGGGACGTTATATGTCCTTTACGGCACATTGGGTCACCCTCCAATGTCAACAGGAGGGTTCCAGTCCTGGGGCGGCCAATGAGCTGGTTGCGCCGCCCCGTGGTGTCAAGGGGAACAGTTCCACACTTGCCTCTAGTCATGTCGCAACCGCTACAGCTGAGGCCCCCAGTAAGCGTGCCCGTGGGACTGGCCACAGCAGAGTGGTACATCGACGCTGTCAGGCGGTTCTGGGTTTAGTCAGCGTTGAGCAGCAGAGACTTACTGCACCAAATGTCCTGGCCATTATCAACGGACAGGTGCAGAAGTGGCTGACCCCAAGAAGACTCCAGGCTGGTCATGTTGTATGTGACAACGCAGCAAATCTGATTGCCGCCCTGAATCAGGGCAACATCCCCCATGTGCCATGTTTTGCCCACATACTCAACCTGGTGGTGCAGCGCTTTTTACGCACCTACCCAGGTTTGAGTGATGTGGTGCAGCATGCAAGAAGAGTTGTATCGAAGTTACGTTATTCTTCAAATGCCAAAGATTCGCTGTCTAAATTGCAGGAGAAACATGGCCTGCCCCCCCATAGGCTCATTGCAGACAGTGCAACACGGTGGAACTCCACACTTCGCATGCTGAATAGGTTGTGCGAGCAGAAAAAGGCGGTTGCAGAGTACCTCCGAGGAGGACATGGCACCCAGGGCGCACCTGCCCGATTCACCCAGGAAGAGTGGCGGCTGATGTATCAAGTCTGCCGTGTCTTGTCCCCATTCGATCAGGCTACAACATTCGTAAGTGGGGCACAAGTCTGTATCAGCGAAGTGATCCCTCTCGTGTACATGCTGGACGAGAGTCTGAGTAGCCTGATGGCAGCTGGGGAGGATGCGCTTGATGAGCTTGAACATCAAAGCTTGCTCCAAGCCACCCAGACTCAGGCACATGAGGAGGAGGAGGAGGAGGAGGAGCTTACTTTCACGCGGGACTTACTTGAGGTGCCTGACCATTGTGAGGAGGGAGAGCAGGCCAGTGCGGCATCTGTGGTTCATGGGTGGGTAGACATTGGAAGGCAGGACGAGCAGCAGCAGCAGTCAGAGGATTTTGATGTGTTGAGCAGACCGGATGATTTGGAGGCGCAGGCTCATCTCTTCCCCATGGCTGTTCATATGTTGAAATGCTTACGCAGAGATCCCCGGATCCAAAACATTAAGGAGAGGGATGACTACTGGTTGGCCGCCCTTTTAGACCCTCGATGCAAGGGGAAACTGGGTCAGTTCATTCCAGCAAGCCGGCAGGAGGAGAGGATGCGTGAGCTGCAGCAGGCCCTAATACGTCATGTGCAGGAGGCCTTTCCACAGTCTGAGATCACAGCTATCCCCACTCATCGCACCCAGCAAGTAGCTGAGCCTAGCAGACCCATTCTTCCTGGAGACCTTTTTGGAGCAATGAGAAACTTTTACTTCTCTGAGCGTCCAACAATAACAACAAGAACAGTAGAAGGAAGTTTTCACCAGCGGGTGAGCCGCATGGTCAGTGATTACATGAGGTCACTTGGTGCATCTGACAGTATGCGCACAGAGGACCCTATGGAATTTTGGTCCGCCAGACTGGAAACCTGTCCCGAGCTGGCGCAGTATGCGCTTCAACTTCTGGCATGCCCGGCTTCCAGCGTCATTTCTGAGCGTGCATTCAGTGCGGCAGGTGGGGTGGTTACTGAAAAGCGATCCTGTTTGTCTACAGATTCAGTGAACAGACTGACCTTCTTAAAAATGAATCAGTCCTGGATTGATGGTGAATACTCAGCCCCTGCCCTCAGAGACAGAAACTGAATGAGATCGCTTTCAACTCCCTCTGATATACCTATGTGTCTATAAGATAACATTAAATATTTAATGTTCAGTTGTGTTCCCAACATTATTGTGCACTGCACAATTTGATTCAAAGGTACAGCAGTCTTCCCACTTTTATGGAGCTCTATGGTTAACCCCCCCCCCCCCCCCCCAAAAAAAAAAAACCTTTTATTGATATCATTGCTCACACCGTTACAGTGCACTGCACAATTTCATTTTTTTCTGCTCCTGCTGCAAAAGTATTTCAGTGTTCCTACCCTCATGGAGCACTGCTATGTCCTGCTATGTTTACTGGTGTCCCTGATGTTGCTGCTGTTTTGTTTATTGTTCTTCCACCTTTCCGGTGACTTTGCCTACTACCTGCCACCAAAATGGCTTGGGCTTACTGAGGGTGATGGTCAACTTACTATATGACTGAGCCGCTGCTCCTCTCAGGGCCACAAGCTAGGACTTTGCCTACTACCTGCCACCAAAATGGCTTGGGCTTACTGAGGGTGATGGTCAACTTACTATATGACTGAGCCGCTGCTCCTCTCAGGGCCACAAGCTAGGACTTTGCCTACTACCTGCCACCAAAATGGCTTGGGCTTACTGAGGGTGATGGTCAACTTACTATATGACTGAGCCGCTGCTCCTCTCAGGGCCACAAGCTAGGACTTTACCTACTACCTGCCACCAAAATGGCTTGGGCTTACTGAGGGTGATGGTCAACTTACTATATGACTGAGCCGCTGCTCCTCTCAGGGCCACAAGCTAGGACTTTGCCTACTACCTGCCACCAAAATGGCTTGGGCTTACTGAGGGTGATGGTCAACTTACTATATGACTGAGCCGCTGCTCCTCTCAGGGCCACAAGCTAGGACTTTGCCTACTACCTGCACCAAAATGTCTTGGGCTTACTGAGGGTGATGGTCAACTTACTATATGACTGAGCCGCTGCTCCTCTCAGGGCCACAAGCTAGGACTTTGCCTACTACCTGCCACCAAAATGTCTTGGGCTTACTGAGGGTGATGGTCAACTTACTATATGACTGAGCCACTGCTCCTCTCAGGGCCACAAGCTAGGACTTTGCCTACTACCTGCCACCAAAAGGGCTTGGGCTTACTGAGGGTGATGGTCAACTTACTATATGACTGAGCCACTGCTCCTCTCAGGGCCACAAGCTAGGACTTTGCCTACTACCTGCCACCAAAAGGGCTTGGGCTTACTGAGGGTGATGGTCAACTTACTATATGACTGAGCCTCTGCTCCTCTCAGGGCCACAAGCTAGGACTTTGCCTACTACCTGCCACCAAAATGGCTTGGGCTTACTGAGGGTGATGGTCAACTTACTATATGACTGAGCCGCTGCTCCTCTCAGGGCCACAAGCTAGGACTTTGCCTACTACCTGCCACCAAAATGGCTTCTGCTGACGTAAAAAAAAAATCACCTTTTCTTGTTCAGTTTCTTGGTGTCCCCAACGTTAGGGTGCATCGCACTTTTTAAAATAATTTACCACCTTCTTTTAATTATAGATAGCTGTGTTCCCACTGTCAGGGAGCACTCCTCAAAAAAAAAAAAAAAAAAAAAAATCACCGGTTCCTGTTCAATTTGTTTGGGTGTCCCCACCGTTAGGGTACTCCACACTTTTTATTAGAATTTACCACCTTCTTTTGATTATAGATAGCAGTGTTCCCACTGTCAGGGAGCACTCCTCAAAAAAAAATAAAAAAATACTCACCTGTTCCTGTTTAATATGTTTGGGTGTCCCCACCGTTAGGGTACTCCACACTTTTTATTAGAATTTACCACCTTCTTTAGATTATAGATAGCAGTGTTCCCACTGTCAGGGAGCACTCCCAAAAAAAATAAAATAAACTGAAACAGAATTTCTGGGGGGAGGGTGAAAGGGGTTCAGGTCTGGTTACCTATGATTTTCAGGGGGGAGGGTGGAAGGGGTTCAGGTCTGGTTACCTATGAATTTCTGGGGGGAGGGTGGAAGGGGTTCTGGTCTGGTTACCTATGAATTTCTGGGGGGAGGGTGGAAGGGGTTCAGGTCTGGTTACCTATGATTTACAGGGGGGAGGGTGGAAGGGGTTCAGGTCTGGTTACCTATGAATTTCTGGGGGGAGGGTGGAAGGGGTTCAGGTCTGGTTACCTATGATTTACAGGGGGGAGGGTGGAAGGGGTTCAGGTCTGGTTACCTATGAATTTCTGGGGGGAGGGTGGAAGGGGTTCAGGTCTGGTTACCTATGATTTTCAGGGGGGAGGGTGGAAGGGGTTCAGGTCTGGTTACCTATGAATTTCTGGGGGGAGGGTGGAAGGGGTTCAGGTCTGGTTACCTATGAATTTCTGGGGGGAGGGTGGAAGGGGTTCAGGTCTGGTTACCTATGAATTTCTGGGGGGAGGGTGGAAGGGGTTCAGGTCTGGTTACCTATGATTTACAGGGGGGAGGGTGGAAGGGTTTCAGGTCTGGTTACCTATGAATTTCTGGGGGGAGGGTGGAAGGGGTTCAGGTCTGGTTACCTATGAATTTCTGGGGGGAGGGTGGAAGGGGTTCAGGTCTGGTTACCTATGATTTACAGGGGGGAGGGTGGAAGGGGTTCAGGTCTGGTTACCTATGAATTTCTGGGGGGAGGGTGGAAGGGGTTCAGGTCTGGTTACCTATGATTTTCAGGGGGGAGGGTGGAAGGGGTTCAGGTCTGGTTACCTATGAATTTCTGGGGGGAGGGTGGAAGGGGTTCAGGTCTGGTTACCTATGAATTTCTAGGGGGAGGGTGGAAGGGGTTCAGGTCTGGTTACCTATGATTTTCAGGGGGGAGGGTGGAAGGGGTTCAGGTCTGGTTACCTATGAATTTCTGGGGGGAGGGTGGAAGGGGTTCAGGTCTGGTTACCTATGAATTTCTGGGGGGAGGGTGGAAGGGGTTCAGGTCTGGTTACCTATGAATTTCTGGGGGGAGGGTGGAAGGGGTTCAGGTCTGGTTACCTATGATTTACAGGGGGGAGGGTGGAAGGGGTTCAGGTCTGGTTACCTATGAATTTCTGGGGGGAGGGTGGAAGGGGTTCAGGTCTGGTTACCTATGAATTTCTGGGGGGAGGGTGGAAGGGGTTCAGGTCTGGTTACCTATGAATTTCTGGGGGGAGGGTGGAAGGGGTTCAGGTCTGGTTACCTATGATTTACAGGGAGGAGGGTGGAAGGGGTTCAGGTCTGGTTACCTATGAATTTCTGGGGGGAGGGTGGAAGGGGTTCAGGTCTGGTTACCTATGATTTACAGGGGGGAGGGTGGAAGGGGTTCAGGTCTGGTTACCTATGAATTTCTGGGGGGAGGGAGGAAGGGGTTCAGGTCTGGTTACCTATGATTTTCAGGGGGGAGGGTGGAAGGGGTTCAGGTCTGGTTACCTATGAATTTCTGGGGGGAGGGTGGAAGGGGTTCAGGTCTGGTTACCTATGATTTTCAGGGGGGAGGGTGGAAGGGGTTCAGGTCTGGTTACCTATGAATTTCTGGGGGGAGGGTGGAAGGGGTTCAGGTCTGGTTACCTATGAATTTCTGGGGGGAGGGTGGAAGGGGTTCAGGTCTGGTTACCTATGATTTTCAGGGGGGAGGGTGGAAGGGGTTCAGGTCTGGTTACCTATGAATTTCTGGGGGGAGGGTGGAAGGGGTTCAGGTCTGGTTACCTATGAATTTCTGGGGGGAGGGTGGAAGGGGTTCAGGTCTGGTTACCTATGAATTTCTGGGGGGAGGGTGGAAGGGGTTCAGGTCTGGTTACCTATGAATTTCTGGGGGGAGGGTGGAAGGGGTTCAGGTCTAGTTACCTATGAATTTCTGGGGGGAGGGTGGAAGGGGTTCAGGTCTAGTTACCTATGATTTACAGGGGGGAGGGTGGAAGGGGTTCAGGTCTGGTTACCTATGAATTTCTGGGGGGAGGGTGGAAGGGGTTCAGGTCTGGTTACCTATGAATTTCTGGGGGGAGGGTGGAAGGGGTTCAGGTCTGGTTACCTATGAATTTCTGGGGGGAGGGTGGAAGGGGTTCAGGTCTGGTTACCTATGAATTTCTGGGGGGAGGGTGGAAGGGGTTCAGGTCTAGTTACCTATGAATTTCTGGGGGGAGGGTGGAAGGGGTTCAGGTCTAGTTACCTATGAATTTCTGGGGGGAGGGTGGAAGGGGTTCAGGTCTGGTTACCTATGAATTTCTGGGGGGAGGGTGGAAGGGGTTCAGGTCTGGTTACCTATGAATTTCTGGGGGGAGGGTGGAAGGGGTTCAGGTCTGGTTACCTATGATTTTCAGGGGGGAGGGTGGAAGGGGTTCAGGTCTGGTTACCTATGAATTTCTGGGGGGAAGGGGAGAGGTCTGGCTACCTATGAACTACTGGGGGGAGCAATAAATTATTGCTACATATATTGTTCATACATGTTTTTTTTTTTAATTTTTTTTACACTGGTGCTTTGTCTCGGACATTGTTGATTTAAAAAAATGTTGGGATTGCATCACAAGCAATGTAACACCTACAACTAAGGGCCCGTTCAGATCACAAATGCGGATGGCCATGCGTGCGGAACAAAACGCATACGAACGCACGCCATACGTGTTTGTGTGCGTTGCGTGGCTGATCCCATCACTGAAAAGCAAATGGGACAGCCGCGCGTTTTTACAAAATCTGCATGCAGCATGCGTTCCCGGACCGCACAGGTCCGGAACGCATGCAGTGTGAACATCAGACAGTGAACTCTATGCACTGTATGATGTCGTGCGTGTCGGCCTCCCGCACGTGTTTCCAAAACGCGGCTGGAAACGCGTGCAATCTGAACGGGCCCTAAATAAGCGATAAAATATGTTTCAGAAATGCATTGTTCTAACAATGTCACTGCATTTCTGTTGCAATTATTTAGTCCACTCCAACGCATTGTGTCAGTATGAGAGATAATATAACCAAAAAACAGAAACGTATACTGTTTTAAATAAAAAAAAATATTTATTTTTTTGTTTTGCAAGGTGCAATTTTTTTTTCTTTTTTCAAAAAATAAAAACATTTTTTAAGGTAAATAGCTGTTTGCAGCTACATGTGCTGTGTATATAAACATTATATAACAAAAAACAACAGTTTGCTTTCTTAAAACAGAAATAATTTGCGATGATTCAGGTTGGAGTGAGCTTGAGATGTCTCCCAGTGCATCACTGCTGAATATATGCAAATTATTCATTGTCACCCTTAGGAGATAAACACACCTCTAGAACCGCTGGAATGCAATGATGTGTCAGCATGTTAATTTGTACAGAGCCAGAATAATCCAACATGCATACATACTGTTTCAGATTGTTTGATCCTCAGTGCATGGCATGGATTAATTTGGCTCTATGGAGTAGGGTATGGTAGGTAGGAGCTGCAGTATAGATTAGGTAGGTAGGTGCAGCAGTATACATTAGGTAGGTAGGTGCTGCAGTACAGCTACCATAGGTAGGTGCTGCAGTATACAGTGGTGTGAAAAACTATTTGCCCCCTTCCTGATTTCTTATTATTTTGCATGTTTGTCACACTTAAATGGTTCTGCTCATCAAAAACCGTTAACTATTAGGTCAGTGTTCATGAGTCCACCATAAGAAAGAGACTGGGCAAAAATGGCCTGCATGGCAGATATCCAAGGAGCAAACCACTTTTAAGCAAAAAGAACATTAGGGCTCGTCTCAATTTTGCTAAAAAAACATCTCAATGATTGTCAAGACTTTTGGGAAAATACCTTGTGGACCGACGAGACAAAAGTTGAACTTTTTGGAAGCTGGGTGTCCCTTTACATCTGGCGTAGAAGTAACACAGCATTTCAGTAAAATAACATCATACCAACAGTGAAATATGGTGGTAGTAGTGTGATGGTCTGGGGTTGTTTTGCTGCTTCAGGACCTGGAAGGCTTGCTGTTCTAGATGGAACCATGAATTCTACTGTCTACCAAAAAATCATGAAGGAGAATGTCCGGCCATCTGTTTGTCAACTCAAGCTGAAGCGATCTTGGGTGCTGCAGCAGGACAATGACCCAAAACACACCATCAAATCCACCTCTGAATGGCTGAAGAAAAACATAATGAAGACTTTGGAGTTGCCTAGTCAAAGTCCTGACCTGAATCCTATTGAGATGTTGTGGCATGACCCTAAAAAGGCGGTTCATGCTAGTAAACCCTCAAATAAAGCTGAATTACAACAATTCTGCAAAGATGAGTGGGCCAAAATTCCTCCAGAGCGCTGTAAAAGACTCGTTGCAAGTTATCGCAAACGCTTGATTGCAGTTATTGCTGCTAAGGGTGGCACAACCAGCTATTAGGTTCAGGGGGCAATTTCTTTTTCACACAGGGCCATGTAGGTTTTGAGTTTTTTTTCTCAATAAATCATAAAAACCATCATTTTAAACTGCATTTTGTGTTCAATTATGTTATCTTTGACTAATAGTTAACGGTTTTCAATTAGCAGAAACATTTAAGTGTGACAAACATGCAAAAGAATAAGAAATCAGGAAGGGGGCAAATAGTTTTTCACACTACTGTAGATTAGGTAGGTAGGTTCTGCAGTAAAGATTAGGTAGGTAGGTGCTGCAGTATAGATTAGGCAGGTAGGTAGGTAGTTGCTGCAGTACAGCTACCGTAGGTAGGTGCTGCAGTATAGATAAGGTAGATAGGTAGGTGCTGCAGTATAGATTAGGTAGATAGGTAGGTGCTGCAGTATAGATTAGGTAGGTAGGTAGGCACTGCAGTATAGATTAGGTAGGTAGGTTGGTAGGTGCTGCAGTATAGATTAGGCAGGTAGGTAGGTAGTTGCTGCAGTACAGCTACCGTAGGTACAAATTAACCAGCAAGCTCATGGTGAACCACAACTCATTAGAGTGTGTCAGGGGCTACAATGGTCCAACAAAAATACCCCCCCCCCTACACCCCCACAAAAAAAACCACAAAAAAAATAATAGTTAGGCATCACGCCTGCCCCCGGTGCCCATTAAATTGGCAATAAGCTTGTCCTGCTTGGCCGATTTTTCGCGCAGCTCCAGGACCTGCTGCTTCAGGATACGGAAGTCCCGGACCGGCACTCCTCTCTGATGCCGCCTCACCGTTGCCTTCAGCCTCCTATGGTCCCTCCTCAATTTTAGGTGAGTAGACAGTGGAACTGTGGAAAGAATAGGGAAAATCGGTTACCCTGATTGTAAAATGTATAATCATTGTATCAAGGAAAAAAAAAAAATTAATGTAAAGCTTATACAACAACATTTAGGGCCCTGTTCCACCATAGAAGTGATGCTAAGGCGGCCACCTCGCCGCATCAGTTCCGCATCTCCCAATGCAGAAGTGATTAGAGGAGATGGGACGCAGATGCAGCCCTGCGAGAATATGAAGCATGCTGCAGATTATTGGATCAGTGTACACCGCTCCGCATAACCTGAACGCAATACAAACTATACCACTGCCGTGCAATGGTTTCAGGACACCCGTGGTGTGCCGCATCGTAACGCATGTAATGGAAATGTACCTTGACGAAGTCTCTACAGTGTAAAGCTTGCAGGCTTCTATTCGTTTAAGTTAGCCAATAAATGGTATCATCCTGATCAGGGGTGTAGTCCTTGAAAAAGAGGGGAGTGGACTCACCCTAAAAATCTCTGCGCCGCGCCAAAAAATGGGTTTGGTTAAGCATAGCGTGGGCATGGTCATGGGTGGGGCCAAATATACATGTCCTTAGCAGTGGTATAAAAGGTCTGCCAGGAGAAGTTTGAGCTCTGTCGTAGTGTATCCCCAAAAAGTAGATGTAGTCTGACAGCATTTCACCAAAAATACACATAATCTGGCAGAGGTTCCTCCAAAATACAGATACTATGGCAGTGGTTACCCCAAAATAGACAATCTGGCAGCAGCAGTTCCCCCAACATACACATAATCTGGAAGCAGTTCACCAAAATACGCAAAACCTGTCAGTGGATCACCCAAAATACACGTAACACCCAAAATACATGTAATCTGTCAGCAGTGGTTCACGAACATACAAAATCTGGCAGAGGTTCCCCAAAATACACGTAATCTGCAGGCCCGGCCCTAGACTTTTTGCCACCTGAGGCAATTTTCAAAGAAATCGCCGCCGCCCTCCCCCCCCCCCCCCCCAAGCCGTTGTTGTTGGGGGCCGCCCGAGCTGGAGGGGATAGCGGGCAGGAAGGGGGTATTGGGCCTAGCGGCGGGGAGGGGGGTCGGACCCCCCCCCCCTCCCTCGCCTGGGTCCCCCGTCCTCCGCTCCCCTCTAGCTTTAAAAAGGTCCGTGCTGTGGCTGCAGCTATTCGTAAGAGGCAACGGGCGGGAATTACTCACCTCTTCCTCGTTCCAGGCCAGCGTGCGCTCCACTGACGTCACTTCCTGCGGCGTAGCAGGAAGCGACGTCAGTGGAGCGCACGCTGGCCTGGAACGAGAAAGAGGTGAGTAATCCCCGCCCGTTGCCTCTTACGAAGAGCTGCAGCCACAGCACGGACCTTTTTAAAGCTGGAGGGGAGCGGAGGACGGGGGACCCAGGCGAGGGAGGGGGGGGGTCCGACCCCCCTCCCCGCCGCTAGGCCCAATACCCCCTTCCTGCCCGCTATCCCCTCCAGCTCGGGCGGCCCCCCACACACATGGACGGGTGGGTGCCGCCCCCCCAGAAGTGCCGCCTGAGGCAAAAGTTTCACCCCGCCTCATGGGCGGGCCGGCCCTGGTAATCTGGCATCATCGGTTCCCCATAAATACAGAGCTGACAGCAGTTCCCCCAAAATAGGTACCCCCAGTATAGCTAGCCAGGTCTATAGGTGTCCCCAGTATAAGTAGTCATGTGTATAGTTGTCCCCAGAATAGGTGGCCAGATGTAGAGATGTAACCAGAATAGGTAGCCAGGTGTATAGATGTCCTCAGAATAGGTGGCCAGGTGTATAGATATTCCCAGAATAGGTGGCCAGGTGTATAGATGTCCCCAGAACAGGTAGCCAGGTCTATAGGTGTCCACAGTATAGCCAGGTGTATAGGTGTCCACAGTATATGTAGCCAGTTGTATAGTGGCCCCAGTATAGCCATGTATGTAGTTGTCCCCAGTATATGTAGCCAGGTGTATAGTGGCCCCAGTATATGTAGCCAGGTGTATAGTGGCCCCAGCATATGTAGCCAGGTGTATAGTGGCCCCAGTATATGTAGCCAGGTGTATAGTGGCCCCAGTATATGTAGGCAGGTGTATAGTGGCCCCAGTATATGTAGCCAGGTGTATAGTGGCCCCAGCATATGTAGCCAGGTGTCCCCACAGCTGGAGGGAAGCAGCGCAGTGGAGAGGAGCATTGGGCAGAGCAGCGGGGAAGGGCGGACGTTTCCCCCCCCCCCTTCCCTCACCTTGGGCTACTATTTCTGGCTCTCCCCTCCAGAACGATTGCGGTGGTGGCTGGTAGTGGCAGCGGGCATCAGTGGGCGGGACTTACCTCCTCCTCATTCCGGCGAGTTAAGCTGTGTCGCTGCTCTGGTCTTGACTAGACCAGACTAGCTGCACGCACAACGTCAACTCTCCGGAACAGGAGGAGGTAAATCCCGCACACTGAGGCCCGCTGCCACTAACAGCCAAGGTGAGGGAAGGGGGTGGGAAACGTCCGCCCTTCCCCACTGCTCTGCCCAATGCTCCTCTCCACTGCGCTGCTCCCCTCCAGGGTGCAAGGATGGACGACGTCCAGTCTCCAATAAAAGTAAGTGGACGTCGTCCATCCGCGTTCACGCAGGACTCGACCCCTGATCCTGATCCAAAACCTCTTAATTATAGACTGAAAGATTTTTACCTGTCTGGAGGCATCCGGCAGATCGCCTGGCCACTCGCTGGCTGTGAAAGGAGGGGCCTGGGGAGGAAGACCGGGAGGTGCTGGGTCCTGGGGCATCTCCTTCCTGCAGGTCCTGGGGCTGCGCAGACGGGGGGGTCCTCCTGTCCTGTCGGCGGGCTGGGCGTTGCTGTGCAGGTGGTGCCGGTGGACGAGAAGCAGATCCAGCTGTAATAAACAATAATAAATAATATAATGAGAACAAAATATGTCATGAAATTGGTAAAAAGTATTACGTTTTTACTGAAAGTAATTTTTTTTTCTTTAAAGTTATATTCTAATACCTTTTATTTCTTTATTGGACATGAAAGAATATTACTCTTAAATATAGTAAAATATAAATAGGATAGGCTATAAAGAGCGCTCTTGAACGTAGACTGGGCCCTGGGGCAATGGTTCATCTTTATTAGGAATAAAACCCTACACACACAGCAAATATATCAAAGGAGTGGCTTTGAGACAAGTCTGCGTATGCTCTTGAGAGGCCAAACATGAACATAGGCATCAATCAAATTTAATAACTCTGGAGAGATCTTAAAATGGCTGTGCACCAGAGCCGGATCATCCACAAGGCAAACCTTGGCAGTTGCCAAGGGCATGGAGACTACCAGGTGATCATCAGTGGTTATCAAAAACTAACACTCAGCAAATACTGCACAAATATCATCACTATGCCCACACAGGAGCACAAAAAATAGTTTAGGTAACCCATTTTGGAATAAATCCGTCCAAAAAAAAAAAGAAAAAAAAAAAAAGGTGGAAAAAGTGATGAGCTGTGAATATTGAACGGATACTTTTACTGTATATACTACACAACTCTATTATAATATTCACTGCACATGGTATTTTTATAGGATAATTAGATACAGTATAAAGACCCCAAGATACACATACATAAACTAGTAGTTGGCTGACTTACATGACAGGGCTTCCTGGATGCTCTTGACGAGCTCTTTGTCCCTCCTTTTCAGGTCGCTCCAAATCATCTGGACCTGCTTCACCTTCAAGTTCCTGTTGAAGTCATTCCTCAACAGGAACTGGACCTTCCGGACCACCCGCTTCTTGGCCTCGCCCACCGACAGGTCATATCGGCCTTTAGTAAATTCCTGCAAAACAATTTTACAGTATTCATGACCATTGTATGGATTAATTATTTATTAATTAGGATTAACTTTACTTTAATCATGTTTCAACATTATAAAAATTATATGACAGTGTCAAAAAATTTTTGGAAACAAGTTCAACCAACTATGACTGCGGGCAGATACTTATGGAATAATTATGACTACAAGAAGATATAAGTGGCCACCTATAACTTCTGACAGATATTGCTTGCCATCTATAATTACATAAAGTGAAAGATGTTTTGGCCCAACTATGGCTAGTGCCAGATATTGGGAGCCACCTATGATGACTATCACAGATATTGTTAGCCAGCTATGAATACTTCTGACTGATATTTTGAGACACTGGAATCAACATATGACTGCCTATGAAAACCATCTGCTCCCCAAATCTATCCTCCCCTATAAGCACCCAATGGTCACCTATCAATCACCTGTCAATCACCCATCAATAACCCCCTGTACACACCTCTCACTGCCACCCATCAGATCAGAACCTAAACTGGCCCCTGCGGGCACCCAAACACCCGCCTACACCCTCAGATTGCCCTCAGACCCACCGTCAGATCACCACCAAAGTGCATTGTTTACATCTGTTCTCCCCTCTAAATCACCCACTGATCACCCATCAATCACCCCCTGTCACCACCTGTCACTGCTACCTATCAGATCAGACCATAATGTGCCCCTTGGGCAGCCAATTACCCGCCCACATACTCAGCCCCACCCCCCTTGTATACATCTAGTCTCCCCTGTAAATCACCTGTCAATCACCCGTCAATCATCCCCTGTCACCACCTTTCACTGCCACCCATCCATTTTTCTAGACTACTAGTTTCTAGACTACTCCTCTTGCTTTAGGGCCCCTAAAATGCCAGGGCAGTATAGAAACCCCACAAATGACCCCATTTTAGAAAGAATACACCCCAAGGTATTCTGTTAGGAGTATGGTGAGCTCATAGAAGATTTTATTTTTTGTCACGTTAGCGGAAAATGACACTTTGGGGGGGAAAAATATATATATTTCCGCTAACTTGTGACAAAAAATAAAATCTTCTATGAACTCACCATATTCCTAACAGAATACCTTGGGGTGTATTCTTTCTAAAATGGGGTCATTTGTGGGGTTTCTATACTGCCCTGGCATTTTAGGGGCCCTAAAGCATGAGGAGTAGTCTAGAAACTAAATTCATGAAAATGATCTTTGAAATCATAAAGGTACTCAAAGGACGTTGGGCCCCTTAGCGCACCTAGGCTAGAAAAAAGTGTTACACATGTGGTATCGCCGTACTCAGGAGAAGTAGTATAATGTGTTTTGGGGTGTATTTTTACACATGCCCATGCTGGGTGGGAGAAATCTCTATGTAAATGGACAATTATGTGTAAAAAAAAAAAAACAACTAAAAAATCTCATTTAGAAAGATATTTAACCCACCCAGCATGGGTATGTTTAAAAATAAACCCCAAAACACATTATTCTACTTCTCCTGAGTACGGTCGGCAATACCACATGTGTGACCCCTTTTTGCAGCCTAGGTGCGCTAAGGGGCCCAACGTCCTATGAGCACCTTTAGGCTTTACAGGGGTGCTTACAATTTAGCACCCCCCAAAATGCCAGGACAGTAAACACACCCCACAAATGACCCCATTTTGGAAAGTAGACACCCCAAGGTATTCAGAGAGGGGCATGGTGAGTCCGTGGCAGATTTTTTTATTTTTTTTTAACAAGTTAGCAGAAATGGAAACTTTTTTTTTGTTTTATTTTTGTTTCAAAGTGTCAATTTCCGCTAACTTGTGACAAAAAAAAATTCTATGAACTTACCATGCCTCTTAGGGCCCGTTCACACTGCACGCGTTTCCAGCCGCGTTTTGGAATGGAGGCCGACACGCATGACATCAGACAGTGCATAGAGTGCACTGTCTGATGTTCACACTGCATGCGTTCCGGACCTGTGCGGTCCGGGAACGCATGCTGCATGCAGATTTTGACAAAACGCGTGGCTGTCCCATTCACTTTTCAGTGATGGGATCAGACACGCAACGCACACAAACGCGGATGGCCATGCGTTCGTACGCGTTGTGGTCCACACGCGTTCCGCACGCATGCCCATCCACATTTGTGATCTGAACGGGCCCTAGTGAATACTTTGGGATGTCTTCTTTCCACAATAGGGTCATTTGGGGGTATTTAATCATGGAATTTTGGCACCTCATAAAACCTGACAGGTGCTCCGTAAAGTCAGCGATGCTTCAAAATGGGAAAATACAATTTTGGGAACATACTTTGTAAACGCTATAACTATTAACCAAACCAGTAAATATACACTTATTGTTGTTTTTTTTTATCAAAGACATGTAGCATAATAAATCTGGACAAAAATGTATATTGAAATTTTATTTTATTTGAAAAATGTCAGCACAGAAAGTTAAAAAATTCATTCTTTTGACAAAATTAAAGAGGAACTGTAACGACAAAACGGCCCCTGGGGGGTACTCACCTCGGGTGGGGGAAGCCTCAGGATCCTAATGAGGCTTCCCACGCCGTCCTGCGTCCCTCGGGGGTCTCGCTGTAGCCCTCCGTACAGCGGTGACGGAATATTTACCTTCCTGGCTCCTGCGCAGGCGCTCTGACGGCTGTCGGCTACGAACTACACGGAAATACCCGATCGCCGTCGGATCTGCTCTACTGCGCAGGCGCAAGTTTCCTGCGCCTGCGCAGTAGAGCGGACCCGAATGAGATCGGGTATTTCCGTGTAGTTCGGGCCGGAAAGCCGCCACAGCGCCCCCGCTGGAGCCAGCAAAGGTAAATATTGAACTGACAGTCGGCACAGTCGCCGGCTGTTCGGAGGGCTGCGGCGAGACCCCCGTGGGACAGAGGACGGCGTGGGAAGCCTCATTAGGATCCGGAGGCTTCCCCCACCCGAGGTGAGTACCCCCCAGGGGATGTTTTTCATGTTACAGAGTCTCTTTAATGTCTTTTTTGATGAATATAATAAAAACTAAAAATCACAGCAGAAATCAAATTGCACCAAAAGAAAGCTGTATTAGTGACAAGAAAAGGAGGTAAAATTCATTTAGATGGTAGGTTGTATGACCGAGCAATAAACCGTGAAAGCTGCAGTGGTCTGAATGGAAAAAAAGGGTCTGGTCCTTAAGGGGTATAAAGACTGTGGTCCTCAAGGGGTTAAGCCGGAAAAAAAAAAGTTTTACTAACCTGGGGCTTCCCTCAGCCCCCTACAGCTGATCGGTGCCCTCGCCGTGTCCCTCCGATCCTCCCGTCCCCGCCGGCGTTTACTTCCGGTTTCGCCGTCACCGTCCGTCAGGCTGGGAACGCAAGTGATTCTTCCCGTTCCCAGCCACAATATCGCCCCCTATGCTATTGCATTTTTGGTCCAGAAAAAAAAAAACACAACCCAATCAGAACACTAATCACTAATCGCAAAATGCTGTAGACGCTAGGAACTCCCATACAAAAAATGCAAACCGCGCAAAAAGAGGTAAACACAAACCGCTAAAGAACCGCTTGAAAACTGCTCAAAAAAAAAATTGCTACCATTTAGCAAAATACAGTGTGAATGTGTCTCTACTAATAAGGGGACTCCGAGCACACAGCCGCGACACTCAGACGAGTGTCGGCCCGACACTTGCTGGTATAGGAAGAGGCACGTCATTATGACGGCCGATACGCGTCATGACGGCGGCCGGCGTGACAGTCCTGCGCATGCGCAGTAAACCCGCATATGCGCAGGACTGTCACGCCGACCACCGTCATGACGCGTAGCTCGGAGTGCCTTTAACAGTAGTGGTACAAGCAAAGTTACAATGACAAATAAAATAAAAAACTCTCACAAACACCTGATACATTTTTTAATGTCAAATATCAATAAATGCACAGAAACAGTACCAAACATATATGCATTTTGTTCAATAGATCACTTACCTCAATCACCATCCTTTTCAATTCAGGACAATTTTTTGGAGGCATTCTGGCAGGCTGGCTGGCTGTGGAGTCCTGCAGAGGAAGTCTGTGACTCTGTGTCTCTCTCCAGGTCTTTTCCACGCGTATGGCCTTTTTTTTTTAACTTCCTGTTGTTCTGTACGCATTAGCCAATCACAGGCTTTGAGGCTGAGCGTGCCCGGAATGCGTGCCAACGCGTACGTTTTGACGCATGTACGCAATAGCTGTCACTCGGAAGACGCCGCCTACTGCGTACATATCAGCGTTGCATGCGTCAAAACGTACGCGCAGTAGGCGGCGCCCTAGTGAGTGACAGCTATTGCGTACATATGCTAAGCATGCGTCATAACGTACGCGTGAATGTTACGGCAGCAAGCGTAATACCGTAACGTAAGCAACTGTATTACGGTAACCTTACGCGTAACTGCGTAACAACAAGGCGTAATTACGGGTCTGCTCCGTAGGTACTTTCTTACGTCGTAACCGTAATTGCGTAACGCGTAATAGCGTAAAATTACGCGTAATGACCCGTAAGCGTAGATTCTTTCATTACGACCAGCACTGAGGCAAGTACTTTAGTTAATCGTGCTATGGTCTTTCAGAAAAAGATGAATGATTATTATTATTGATTGATATAGCATCATCTTCATCTTCCATATCGCTGTACAGAGTCAGCAAATAGACACGGATACATACAAATACAGATACTGGTATTCATAAAAAGACAGCATTGGCACATAATATAGAACTGGTAGACAATATAAAAACTGTAAGTTATGTACAATTGTGCAGTACAGTGATTAACAAAATGTACAGCAACATGACACGAAAGGGAAAGAGCCCAGCCCTTGTAATCTTACAGTCTACATGTATGCTTTATTTTTTTTATTTATTTTTTTCACCTTGCCTACAAACCCAGCTAGAACTAATCCTGATGGGAAAATCTATTTCACATTTTCACATTTCTCAAGATGAAGACCCCTTTCTGCAGCTGCAAATTCGACCTTTATCTTTCAGCCTCAAAGAGTGCCCTCATGTCTTTGGTGGCGACCTTTATGTGGATAACATTACAATTTCCTGCATTTTGTGTTTTATTTAAATTATCTGTTTTCAGTTTTTTTCTGTGAAGATACTTAATAAAATTACAGGACTAATTGAATGTAATCCAGTTCTTATAGCAAAATACATAAATTAGAGGAAACATATAAATGCCTTCTGGATAAGAGTGATTATAAATAAACAGGTATCTCTTCCCTCAAAGTTCAATTTATAGCTTGCTTTCTGTGTACAGGATTCTCAGAAGTAATTATTCACGTAATGTGATTAGTGAAGGTTAATAGGGAATAGCAGGATCAAAAATATGCATCACTTGCCATGTATTACTGAATCAAGCTCCACATAAATCACTGACTATTATTTATTAAGGTGCTACATCAAAGAAATTTGCTAGTAATCAGCATTTAGTGGACGTGGCTGTCAATCATACCACAGAATGTAATCGGTATTTTTTTACGACAGGAGCATAACATCTTTCTTCGGTATCAGGGTAAAAAATAATAGTAGTAAAACAATAATTTAAACAAAATCACGCAATCAAAAGATCGATATAATACATTGAAATTAGATGCCTATTTCTTTGCTCCAGCCTGCAGCAGGAAATATAAGTGGATTCTGTGCTATATGTAACATTATCATTCTGTAGTTATAAATGAACAATGAAGTATGTGTTAACCACTCAATTTCGTGTTCTTAAAAACAGTAAAGTTCAATACCAGGAGCAGGCAAAGACTTACAAATCAATCACCTGCTTGTCCATTATTTCTTTTCTAGGTGAGTTTATGCATAAGAAATTGAACATATCCAATTAAGTTCATGGTACAAAGTGAATCTTTACAAAATAAATCCTTAGCCTTCATAAGACAGTGGATAGCACTCTCACCTAGCAACATTGGCCTCAATTCACTAAGCTTTATCAAACACTTTACCGAACGTTTGATAATTTACCTCATGGGTAAAATCTAATTTTGAATACACTAAGGTGTTTTATATTTATCGAATGTTTTATCAATAAAACATTCAAAAAATCGGTAACACTTTAGTGAATTGAAAATTAGATTTTACCCATGAGGTAAATTATCAAACGTTTGGTAAAGTGTTTGATAAAGCTTAGTGAATTGAGGCCATTAATGTGACCCTAATTTAAATCTGGACCAATACCCTATCTACATTTAGTAGGCCATGGACTTCAATAGGAACATAAGACAATCACATACTAAGGTAGGAACTAGATTGTGAGCCCCTCTGAGGAAACGTTGGTGGCATATGTAAAAGCACTGCGGAAGATGTTGGCTTTATATAAATATGAAGTAATAATAATAGACTCAGATTTCCTTTTAAGTAAATTCTGGTATGTTTGACTGTGCCTAATTTACATGTAGATTGTGGATTCCTACATCATTGGTGGCATGCCAAGGAATCTAAATAATACCCTGAGCTGCTATGATACATTTGTGTATTGCTGGAATAGAACGGATGTGGTAAACCACTGCTTGATTGGATGCACAGTAATATTATCACATTTCCATGGGAAGAAGAAGATCAGCATGTGAGCCCTCAAGGCACTCTCATAGCAGCTGGCTATACTGTTTGCAAATACTTATGTCTAAAATCTCAAAATAAATTCAGAATTTATGATTAGACCTGTTTGCAAGCTTGAAAATTAAAAATCTACCAGGTTTTATTTATAAGTCCTTTATTTGCCTCACACATCTGCAGGGGGAATAGTTAATGTTTTGTGCTCTCATTGGAAGAGGCTTACTTAAGCATTACACATAATAAACCCTTTTCAAAATTGTAGCTAATGCATTAGCTTCATTTCAACTGTGAAACTCTCAGAAGCTTTCAGACACACATGCTCGTCATTTCTCTCTTCCTGGCTCACATCATTTTTTTCAAAAGTAGGCAAGCTTTTGTTCTAGAAAACAGCAATAAAATGAAATGAATGCTATTATTACTGATTTTTATTTAAAGGATACCTGGGGGCGTAATGCAGGGGCGTTGCTAGGATCTTAAGAGACACTAGGTGAGAGGGGCAAAATGGGTGTGACCATCAGCGGTGTAACCTAATAATAATGGGCCTGCCCAGCAAAATGTTGTATGGAGCCCCCTATCCTTTAGATACTTTATCAGTATAGGCGTAGAGTAAAGATTCATACACACATTCAAGTTTGACTGGTCAATAACTGACCAATTTGACCAACTCCATGTAGTATGAGGGCCAGACTATGAAAAAAGCTGAAATCTCATAATACCTAGAAGTAGTAAAATTGGCTACTCAAAATTGTTTTGTGTGCCAGGCTCTACAGCTTATTACTGTACATACTGGAGGTAGCAGAGATCAACACACACTGCAGCTAGTTTACAATCAGTACAGGCCCAGAGTCACAGCTTATACTGTACATACTGGGGTAGAAGGGGTCAGCACACACTGCAGCTAGCTTACCATCAATACAGGCACAGAGTAACAGCTTGTACTGTACATACTGGTGGTAGCAGGGATCAGCACACACTGCTGTCAGTTTACTATCAATATAAGCACAGAGTAACAACGTATACTGTACATACTGGAGGTAGCAGAGGTCAGCACATGCTGCAGCTAATGTACTGTCAGTACAGGCACAGAGTAACTTATTATGCTGTACATACTGGAGGTAGCAGAGATCAGCACACACTGCAGCCAGTTTACTATCAGTACAGGCACAGAGTAACCGCTTATACTGTACATACTGGAGGCAGCAGAGATCAGCAGATGCTGCAGATAGTTTACTGTCAGTACAGGCACAGAGTAAAATCTTATACTGTACATACTGGAGGCAGCAGAGATCAGCACACGCTGAAGATAGTTTACTGTTAGTACAGGCACAGAGTAAAATCTTATACTGTACATACTGGAGGTAGCAGAGATCAGCACAAGCTGCAGATAGTTTACTGTCAGTACAGGCATAGAGTTAACAGCTTATATTGTACATACTGGTGGTAGCAGAGATCAGCACATGCTGCAGCTAGTTTACTGCCAGTACAGGCATAGAGTAACAATGTATACTGTACATACTGGAGGTAGCAGAGATCTGCACATGCTGCAGCTAGTTTAATGCCAGTACAGGCATAGAGTAACAACTTATACTGTACATACTGGAGGTAGCAGAGATCAGCACATGCTGCAGCTAGTTTAATGCCAGTACAGGCATAGAGTAACAACTTATACTGTACATACTGGAGGTAGCAGAGATCAGCACATGCTGCAGCTAGTTTAGTGTCAGTACAGCAACAGAGTAAAAACTTATACTGTACATGGGGTATGGAGGTTGGGGCAGAGAGGCCAGGGATATGTGACGCTGGCAACGCCGCTGGATAGCTAGCTAGCAGCCAAAGCGTGTTAATAGCACAATGCACAGTAGTATAGCCTTGAATGCATACATTTATAGCATTATATGTGAGTGTCCTAGCTGACAGCTTAAAGGGACTCCGAGCAGTGCAGAAACTATGGAAAGATGCATATCATTTTAAAGCTCTCTTTCTCCTCTTTCCAATGATATATAAACCACCACCCTTTGTCTTTTAGTTTTCGCTATTTTCGCGATTGAAATTGCCGCGACCGCGATTTCGATCGCGAAAATATAGAAAACTAAAAGGTGTAGGGCAACGATTTAGGTGTCGTCAGAAAGAGGAGAAAGAGAGCTTTAAAATGATATCCATCAAGCCATAGTTATATTGTATTACACAGGACGACACTTTCCCCAGTGTCAGCAGCTCCATTCTGCTGAATGCAGCTGCTGACTTTGACAAAAAGTCGCCCTGTGTAATACAATATAACTATGGCTTGATGGATATCATTTTAAAGCTCTCTTTCTCCTCTTTCTGACGACACCTAAATCTTCGCCCTACGCCTTTTAGTTTTCTCTATTTTCGCGATCGAAATTGCGGCCGCGGCAATTTCAATCGCGAAAATAGCGAAAACTAAAAGGCGTAGGGTGGTGGTTTATATATCATTAGAAAGAGGAGAAAGAGAGCTTTAAAATGATGTGCATCTTTCCATAGTTTCTGCACTGCTCGGAGTCCCTTTAAAGATCACTGTAATAAATATTTGTTGGTTGCTATGGGCAACAACACTACACCTTCGTTCGGCACCATATCACAGGAAGTGTGATAACTCGACACTCATCACAGTAAACAGGAGATAGAACTTCTTAGACGTTGTCAAAGGTTCGGGAGTTTATTTGAAAAACAAATATACAGATGTGTTCATCAGCAATTATTATTATCATTATTATTATTATTATTATTATTTATTGTATTTATAAAGCACCAACATATTACGCAGCACTGCACAATAGATAAATGGGTTAACATACAAGGTAGGACATACAGGAAACTCACAACAAAACAAGATCATGCAAATGATTTGATAACAGTCCAGTGTCATAGGTGAAAATAGAGACTGTTCTAGTCCACAAGAGGGGTGATTGTCAGATTGCATAATCAAGCTGGAAACACTAGGGAGGAGGACCCTGCCAGAGGCTTACACTCAACAGGATGGGAGTGGAGACAATAGGTGCATCTTTTGAGAGGGTGTCTAACAGAACATATTATGGTGCTTGTGTAGGGGGGTATGCGAGCATGAAAAGATGAGTCTTGAGAGCTTGTTTGAAGGTATTAAAGGTGGGGGCAAGTCTGATGGCTGGTGGGAGCGAGTTCCAAAGAGTAGGGGCAGCCCTGGTGAAGTCCTGCAATCGTGCATGCGACTGAGATATGTGTGGTGCGACTAAGCGCAGGTCATTGGAGGATCGGAGGGGGCGGGCTGGTATGTGCCTGTGGACCAGATCAGAGATGTAGGTCAGGCAGGTCTTGTGCACTGATTTGTAGGCCAAGCACAGGATTTTGAAATGTATCCTAAAGGTGATGGAGAGCCAGTGTAGGGCTTTACAGAGCGGAGTTGTAGAGGCACTGCAATGAGAAGAATGTATCAGTCTGGCTGCCGCATTCATTACCAATTAAAGTGGGGCAGTACGGTTAGAGGGTTGGCCAGACAAAAGAGAATTGCAGTAGTCTAGGCGGGAGATGACAAGGACGTGGATACGGTGTTTAGTGGTGTCAGGGGACAGGTAGGACGGATCTTGGAGATGTTGCGGAGGTGGAAGTTGCAGGATCTGGCAATACCTTGGATGTGAGGTGTAAAGGAAAGTTCAGAGTCCAGGGTAACACCTAGACAACGGGCTTGGGAGGTAGGGCAGATGGTTGTATTTTCGATAGTGATGTGCAGATCTGGGAGGGGTGCAGCTGTGCGGGGTAGGAATATTAAAAGCTCAGTCTTGTACAAATTAAGCTTCAGGTACCTGGCAGCCATCCAGGAGGAAATGAATGTGAGGCAGGCGGAGACTTTGTCCATGGTAGCAATCTTATAACTTCTTTACATGTTACCTCGGCAAAGCAAAAGGTCTGTAGAATCTTATGCGTTCCATGCAGACTGGGTCTATCCCTAAAAGACTAGACCAGGCTTTCTCTTATGTTACATCTATGCTAGTTGCACTTAGGCCTATATACAGCATACAGATAATGTAGAAGGAAAGTAGAAACAGAAATGAGAAGTAAAGTCATAATTGAGAAGTCCCCCTGGGAGCCCATGTTGGCTATTCTTATACTAGCCTCTAAAGAGTTAAATGTGACATCATCCAGCAGGGATGGTCCAGTCCCCATCACATGCAATTGGCTGATAATAGCATGTGATGGATGATCCTATGCGCGCCTGCTCCGATGGGACAAGCCAAATATGGCGTTTCCTCTACTTGTACCCAGAAATTAGGTAAAATGTTCCCTTGCTATTGTTTACCTTTAGGAAATATGAAAACACTCAATGTGTACAGCAAAGGCTTCCTGGATGTCTGTACATCGTCGCATATAAGCCCTCTGGCCTTGTGTAGTCAGAAGCACAATGTTCTCCAGTGCTTCTAGAAATCCTCCTTAAAGGTAGACTCTCTGCAAATCAAGTCTTTTAACTAAACTCAGTTAAAGTAACTGAGGCCTAAGAATTCAAGCATATCATGCTTAAATTCTAACAATCACGTATAGTGCTGTATTTTTACTTACCCCGGGGCTTCCTCCAGACCCATAAGCATGTCTGTGTCCCTCGCTGTCCTCCTACGATCTCCCATTCAGCCACGGTGAGCCCAGGTAAGCAGCTCAGTGACGTCAGCTGTGGACCTTCTGCGCATGCGCGGATCTTCTGCGCAAGCGCAGAAGGCTCCAGCTGACGTCACTCAGGCCTGAAACACACCAGAGGAGTTTTTCTGAGCGTTTTGAGTTTTTAAATCTGCTGCTAATGTTATCCTATGTGTCTGTGCACACTGGAGCAATGAGGTTTTGTAAAAAAAACCATAGCATTACATTGGGAAGAGCTTTTAGAGGTTACAAAACCTCTTCCCAATGTAATGCTATGGGGTTTTTTACAAAACCTCATCGCTCCAGTGTGCACAGACAAATAGGATAACATTAGCAGCAGATTTAAAAACTCAAAACGCTCAGAAAAACTCCTCTGGTGTGTTTCAGGCCATAGTCAGACTGAGTCTGAATGAGCCGCTTACTGGGAATTGACTGCGGCTGAACAGCGGCGCTGGGGAGGAGAGCGGGGGACACAGCCATGCTTATGGGGCTGAAGGAAGCGCCGGGTAAATAAAAATACAGCACTATTTGTGATCTCTGGTTCTCTTTAAAGGGAAGGTTCAAGCAAAATAAAAAAAATGAGTTTCACTTACCTGGGGCTTCTACCAGCCCCATGCAGCCATCCTGTGCCCTCGTAGTCACTCACTGCTGCTCCAGTCCCCCGCTGGCAGCTTGCCGACCTCGGAGGTCGACGGGTCGCATTGCATACATTTTTACGCATTCCCACTAGTGCAGGAACATTAACACTAGGGATGGGACGAATCCATAATTTTTTCGAATCCGAATCCGAATCTGAAAAGGTTCTCGAATATCTCGAACCTTTTGAATCCCGAATCTAACGAATCCTGCACATAAGAATTGTGCGATCCGTGGTATAGTTGCCCCTAGTATAAATAGCCAGGCATAGATGCCCCCAGTACAGGTAGCCAGGCATAGGTGCCCCCAGTACAGGTAGCCAGGCATAGGTGCCCCCAGTACAGGTAGCCAGGCATAGGTGCCCCCAGTACAGGTAGCCAGGCATAGGTGCCCCCAGTACAGGTAGCCAGGCATAGGTCCCCCCCCAGTATAGGTAGCCAGGCATAGGTGCCCCTAGTATAGGTAGCCAGGCATAGTTGCCCTCAGTATAGATAGCCAGGCATAGGTGCCGCCAGTATAGGTAGCTTATGGTTCAGGTGCCCACAGTTTAGCTAGCGTAGCCAGGCATAGGTAGTCAGGTACAGTACATTGTGCCCCTCAAAGACAAACAGAATGCGAGTATAGTACTTTTCTTACTGTAGCAAGATGTCTGTGGTGGTCTCTGTCTTTGGCGGCAGCTTGTGTGAGGCTCAGGCGGCAGCTTGTGTGAGGCTCAGGCAACAGCGAGTATCTGGCTTGTGTGGGGCTTGGACTGCAGGCATTCATAAAGGGAGAAGGGTAGGAAAGGCTCATATGAGTTCAACCAAACCTTTTCTCAAAGAACAAGCACATGATAATCAAAATGACAGTATAGGTAGCTTCTGGTAAAGGTGCCCCCAGTGTAGATAGCCAGGCATAGGTACCCCCAGTATAGGTAGCCAGGCATAGGTCCCCCCCAGTGTAGGTAGCCAGGCATAGGTCCCCCCCAGTATAGGTAGCCAGGCATAGGTCCCCCCAGTATAGGTAGCCAGGAATAGATCCCCCCAGTATAGGTAGCCAGGAATAGATCCTCCAGTATAGGTAGCCAGGCATAGGTCCCCCCAGTATAGGTAGCCAGGCATAGGTCCCCCCAGTATAGGTAGCCAGGCATAGGTCCCTCCAGTATAGGTAGCCAGGCATAGGTCCCCCCAGTATAGGTAGCCAGGCATAGGTCCCCCCCAGTGTAGGTAGCCAGGCATAGGTCCCACCAGTATAGGTAGCCAGGCATAGGTCCCCCCCAGTGTAGGTAGCCAGGCATAGGTCCCCCCCAGTGTAGGTAGCCAGGCATAGGTCCCACCAGTATAGGTAGCCAGGCATAGGTCCCCCCCAGTGTAGGTAGCCAGGCATAGGTCCCCACCAGTGTAGGTAGCCAGGCATAGGTCCCACCAGTATAGGTAGCCAGGCATAGGTCCCCCCAGTATAGATAGCCAGGCATAGGTCCCCCCAGTATAGATAGACAGGTAGATAGGTCCCCCCAGTGTAGGTAGCCAGGCATAGGTCCCCCCAGTATAGATAGCCAGACATAGGTCCCCCCAGTATAGATAGCCAGGCATAGGTCCCCCTAGTATAGATAGACAGGTAGATAGGTCCCCCCCCAGTGTAGGTAGCCAGGCATAGGTCCCCCCAGTATAGATAGCCAGGCATAGGTCCCCCCAGTATAGGTAGCCAGGCATAGGTCCCCCCAGTATAGATAGCCAGACATAGGTCCCCCCAGTATAGATAGCCAGGTAGATAGGTCCCCCCAGTATAGATAGCCAGGCATAGGTCCCCCCAGTGTAGGTAGCCAGGCATAGGTCCCCCCAGTATAGATAGCCAGGCATAGGTCCCCCCAGTATAGGTAGCCAGGCATAGGTCCCCCCAGTATAGGTAGCCAGGCATAGGTCCCCCCAGTACAGATAGCCAGGCATAGGTCCCCCCAGTATAGATAGCCAGGCATAGGTCCCCCCAATATAGGTAGCCAGGCATAGGTCCCCCCAGTATAGATAGCCAGGCATAGGTCCCCTAGTAGGCCGCCCGCCCGCCCTCACGTAGGCCCGCACCCGACCTCCAGCCGACCCCCACCAGCAACGTCCTCCACCAGCAACGTCCCCCACGGGTCCCCCACGGGTGCCCCCAGACATACTGTACCTGTCGCTGTTCTGTCCGTCCACGCCTTCCGATCTAGTCCGTCCGTCCACGCCGGGTCTTCTCCGCGAAAGCGACGTCTAGAGGCAGGGCGTCAACGTCATCACGCGGGAGCGGGAGCGACGCGCGGATGGACGCGAGGTCGGAGGTGGTCGCGATGACGTCACAAGCGGCGCAGGTAATGTATACGCGTGCGATGAAATGTTGCGGCGGGTTGCGCGGATTCGTCGGATTCGAATGCGCGCAAATGGCCTGGGGATTTGAATCCACGAATCTCTAATCTTTCCTAAGATTCGATGGATTCGTGGATTCGCCGGATTCAAAGTCCCATCCCTAATTAACACATACATTTTTACGCATTGTTGGTTCAACGCATGACACCACTAGTGCGTAAAATGTATGTGTTAATGTTCCTGCACTAGTGGGAATGCGTAGAAATGTATGCAATGCGACCCGCCGACCTCCCAGGTCGGCATGCTGCCAGCGGGGGACCAGAGCAGCAGTGAGTGACTACGAGAGCTGGTAGAAGCCCCAGGTAAGTGAAACTCATTTTTTTATTTTGCTTGGACCTTCCCTTTAAGCAAGTGTACAACACAGTTTCTCAGTTTTCCCACACAGCAGTGCTGGGCCGAAATTACGCATGAGCGTAATTACGCATTGTAATTCAATGTAAATTTACGCGTAAGCGTTACGCGTAACTTACGGTCTTACGCGTAATTATTTACGCGTAAGACCGTAAGTGGTATCGTAATTACACTGTCTACCGTAATTGCTAGGCATGCGTAATTTTACGAACACTTACGCGTAATTTTACGCGTAATTACTAACGTAAAATCTCCCATTTTCTAAGAGTAGCCAATCAGTCAACATCCTAAGCAACCAATAGTATCTTCTCCCGCCCTTCAGTATAAGCGTACGTTTTGACGCATACGAATGATATGTACGCAATAACTGTCACATTGACGGCTATTGCGTACATATCGTCCGCATGCGTCAAAAAATACGCATTAATGGGTATTACGGCACTACGCGTAACATCGTAGTGTAAGCGCCTTCATTACGGTATCCTTACGCGTAATTGCGTAAGTTTACGCGTAATTACAGTGATGTACCGTAGATAATTTCCTACGCCGTAACCGTAATTGCGTAATGCGTAATAGCGTAAAATTACGCGTAATGATCCGTAAGCATAGATTTTTCCATTACGAGCAGCACTGCCACACAGACAATTAATCAGCAGGCTTTAGGGCTTTGCTTAAACTCCCATAGGGTTCAAAAGGACCCATATATTGTTCTGCTGGGCTAGCAAAGCTTAGATCACAGATAAGGCTAGGCACTGCAGCCAAGCTCTACAACTTTCTCCATATTGTCTTGTTGTCAGTCTATTGACTGGCAGCACAAGATTCAGGAGCTCTGTCATCGCTAAATTCACCTCTGCCCTGGCCATTGGCTGGAGGGGGAAAGAGGATGCGCTGGACTGAGCTGACAGCCCGACTCTTGCTGTGGCTAGCTAATCTAGCATTTTTGTCCTGCCAGGCTGCCAGGAACAGCTTACCTCCTCCTTCCACGCTCTGAGCCTGCAGTCATCTTCCCTTCCTGTCTTCTCCCTATAGCGTCTGATTCATTTTCAGACGTTAGAGGGAGAAGCCTGGAGGAGAAGATGTCTGCAAGCTCCGGAGACTAAGCCGAGAGGAGGTGAGTAACTGCACGATTCTGCTGGGGGAATTTCGGGGCACCACACAAAGGGTCTGTGGCACGTGCTACGGACCTTTTGTGCTAGCGACATGGTGGCTATGGGCATGAGTGGGCAGGAGTCCTCATGTTACTGCACTTTTTTTTTCTTGCCATTATCCTCTGTTGATCTTTAAAAGGCCCCGTTAGTGCGTGTGAGTTGGTCAAGTCATGTACTACTGTGCATGTGCTGGTCTGGCGACATGCGCCCTTGATCACACTCCCATAGCGGGGTCAAGGAGCTGTGCCACCTGACCAACTTGGCTGACTCGAACACATTAACGGGGCTTTTTTTATAGATGAATGGAGGGGAAACAGGAGAAGCTGTAAGCATGAGGATTGGTGGCTACACATGCTTGTAGCCACCAATTCATCATGGACATTACACCTCGAGTATTGATTAAAAGAACAGGTATAAGTGGCAGAAGGAGAGCAATATAACTACTCCATTTTCACCACTTTATCATTATTTGCAAAGCTTAAAGGGGCACTACATTGAAAAACTGTAAAATTTAAAATATGTGCAAACATATACAAATAAGAAGTACATTTTTTCCAGAGTAAAATGAGCCATAAATTACTTTTCTCCTATAATGTTGTCACTTACAGTAGGCAGTAGAAATCTGACAGAAGTGACAGGTTTTGGACTAGTCCATCTCTTCATAGGGGATTCTCAGCAAGGTCTTTATTCTTTATAAAGATATTCCCTAAAAAGGATTTAAACAATGATGCTGGCCAGCTTCTTGGCTCACTACACAGTTTTTTGGCAGTTGGAAAGAGCAACTGCCATTCACTAAGTGCTTTTGAAAATAAATATATCCCTGAGAATCCCCTATAAAGAGATGGACTAGCCCAAAACCTGTCGGTTCTGTCAGATTTCTACTTCCTACTGTAAGTGACAGCAACATAGGAGAAAAGTAATTTACAGCTCATTTTACTCTGGAAAAACATATTTGTATATGTTTGCACATATTTTACATTTTACAGTTTTTCGCTGTAGTGCCCCTTTAAAAAACCTTTCACTGCTGTGATAACACAGTACAGTTTGGTTGCAGCGTTATGGAGCAGCTAGGGACTATGAGCTGGTTCACAAGCCTGTAAATGTATCAAACGAAAAAGTGAGAGATTGTCCCAAGCAATTGAACACTAGTCTCAAAGCTGGCCACTTGGTCTAGTAACATAGGCAGTAGACAATAGGAGAATCAGAGTGGTATCAGCTGGCACTAGCACTTCCTGAAGACCACCCAATTGCATTGCACAGCTATCCTGGCTGCAAGAGTTTCCTTTCTGTCACATAGACACAGTCCCCACTGCATAGGATCACTCTTTGGGCCGGTGCAGAAGGAAAAGGTGCTGTCTATTTTATTACACCAAGTGGTCAGCGTTTAGGCTAGTGTTCCAGTCCCAGGACAATCTCTCACTTTTTCGTTTTCACCGCTGTGATTTCACTGAAGTGACTTCACCACTGTAACAATTTAAGACAATAGCAGAAATTATTGATTTTTACAGATTTTCCAACCTGCAACTACCATTTGTCATATTTTCATTTTTCATGAACAAAACAATTGTAAAAAGTTTAAATTTTTTTTTCCTGCAGTCAATCCTCTTTACCATCCTGTAAGTAGAGAGAAAATTAAATGAAGAGGTAGACCTGGCTGATTTTTAGCATAAGTGACCTGTAGGGTTGCTGAGGACATCATACAGAAAGGGGCACATGTCAAGTCATAGGAGTAGACAGATCTACAGGTGCAACCAAAGCCATCCACTTCCACCACTCTTCATGCTGACTGCTCGGCATGTAATCAGTGTTGCCATAGACCGCATCTTCAACAAACAACACTCTGCTCATCCTCTTTATACACAGCTAAAGAGGGTCCCACTTGCTTATCCCATGTCCACCCACTCCTCCTGACATCTATATTTTATAAGCTTATCTGTCTCTTAGCGGTACAGATGATCCATTTACCCTTGCAAAGATAGCTGTGCAGCATATGGGTTCCTGCATCTCCTCTGCTTCCTACCTCTCAGCAACATGGTCAGAATCAAAATCATTTTTATGTTGCCAAGAATGACTGAGTCGTGCCCGGATTTGGGCTTGGCACATACAGGACTTAAGCACAAGATATGATACACCATACGTAAGAGACATCATTACACATAAAGAGATGGCAAGGTTGCATTAATTCACAAAAGCACAGAAATAATACATAAATGGACCACACCTATGTACAAATAGCAGTAGTGCAAATATGATTTGTCAGTCATATCATAGAAGGAGAAAATGACCTAAGAAAGGGTGCTGATGTGGGTGGGTGTGTGAAGAGAGTTCAGAGAGTTAGCAGCTGAGGGGAAGAAGCTGCGCCTATGCCTTGAGGTCCTGGTGGAGATGGACTGATACCACTGGCAGGATCGTCTGCGATCCTCAGTGCTCTGGAGTGTCCAGTATGAGCAACCAGAACTATAAGACACAAGTAAAACGTTTAAGCACAAGGTAAACCAAAAAGGAAAAAAGGAAAGCAAAAGGCCGGCAAAAAGGAAAGCAAATTGGAACACAAATGAGAAAGTCAAGAGGAAAACAGTAGACAATTGATGTGTTAATGTGGATTGCTCTATATCAGTGCTGTTGAACAGCGGATCAGTTCATTTCAGCACGTGGCTCTGAGAGCCAAGCGCCGAAGCTGGGCGCCCCATAGCAGCAATGTAATGCTGTGCAGGGCAGTAATTCGGGGCTCCAGCGGCTGCCAGACCCCAAATTACATCTCCCTCCGAGTTGCGACAACTCGGAGGGGGAATAGTATTTAACGCTGCCCCGGAGTTTTGCGCCCTGTGTCGAACTGAGAAGCGCCAAGTTAATATGTACTCGATGAACAGTGCTGTCAAATAAAGCAATATATTGTTTTAACTTGTTTAGGATTAGATCTGTGATAGCATCAACCTTCACTCTCACCATGGCCAATGTCCAAGGATTGACAGACAATTCAGGGGGTAAATGATTATGTTCTTCATGAGAAATGCCCTTGTGACATAACAATACAATTATAGATATGCCTTCCTTGAAAAGCATTTTAAGCTGTTATAAGGTGAACGGTGACAGGTTGCCAGAACGATTTACAGGATATTGTAAACGGTATTGCAATTAGTAGCCTGAGTTTAATCCAAGGCCAGCTCGATTTTGTTGGAGTAAAGAATTGCAGGTTAGCAAAAGTACTGGAAGAAAATCAAATAATGTTATCTATGGTACCTTAGGCACTCGAGGAGTCCATAGCTACTGTCATCTCTCAATAAATGTCAAACTTTGCATTTCCACGTCAATGCAGGGAAAAGGTCATTTTTGTGTTTAGGTGTTCACACCTCCGCTTTGATATGAATCAGTGTGTCATTCCTTGAAACTATTTTCCTATAAAATATTAAGATCTTGTTTGCCTGCTTGAGTGTAAAGGTTATGCTTTCTGTTTATGTATATGTGTTTAAAATAAAAATTATTATTTAATCTTTAAAGCTGGACTCTGAAGGTCTGGGGATTAAAAACATTGCGGTATATTTGGGTCTGCTAAGACAAAATACAGTATGTACCTTAAAGTTAACCTGAGATCAAACAAACATAAGAATTTATACTTACCTGGGACTTCCCCCAGTAGTAGTAGTAGTGTAGTCTGTGGGCTACTTTGGTTTGTCTTTGCTCCTGTCTATTCTCCCACATTCAACCCCAGTATTTGGGGACTACCGTGCTTCCTTGGTCCCACTCCTGTGGCTAGAAGTTATCTGTAGGTGCGCAGTCAGTGATGGCTCCAGGATTTTTTTTTGGGGGGGGGGTGCTATGCAGGTGCTGGACCAATTTCTGGGGTAGCCCGTGCACCACGGCAAAAAATTGGTGTGGCTAAAACCTGCGGCGCGCGAAGCGTCCCACGGCAAAAAATGGGCGTCGTCATGACCGGATGAGGGCGGAGCTAACTGTAATTTAAAGTGAACCCGAGGTGAGAGTGATATGGAGGCTGCCATATTTATTTCCTTTTAAACAATACTAATTGCCTGGCGGCCCTGCTGATCTATTTGGCTGCAGTAGTGTGAACTGAATTACACCAAAAATAAGCATGCAGCTAATCTTGTCAGTTCTGACAATATTGTCAGAAACCCCTGACCTGCGGCAAGCTTGTTCAGGGTCTATGGTTGAAAGAATTAGAGGCAGAGGATCAGCACGGCAGCCAGGCAACTGATATTGCTTAAAAGGAGATAAATATGGCAGCCTCAATATTATTCTCACCTCGGGTTCCCTTTAAAAGTGCAACACAAAGACAGTGGGCCCAAGTTTTGGTGACCCTTTCCCCAGAAAATTCACATAATTGTGAAGGTTTTCTCAAGAAAATACACGTAATGTGAGCAGATTTGCCCAGAAAATACGTTCAATCATGTCGGCAGATTTGACTATAAAAAACGCGTTGCATCATGTGGCAGATTTGACCAGAAAACACGTTAAATCATGTCGGCAGATTTGACCAGAAAATATGTGCAATCATGGCAGCAGATTTGACTAGAAATACATGCAATCATGTCAGCAGATTTAACTAGAAATACGTGCAATCATGTCAGCAGATTTGACTAGAAATACGTGTAATCATGTCAGCAGATTTGACTAGAAAAACGTGCAATCATGCCAGCAGATTTGACTAGAAATATGTGCAATCATGTCAGCAGATTTGACCAGAAAATACATGCAAACATGTGGCAGATTTGACTAGAAATACGTGCAATCATGTGGCAGGCAGACCTGGCCAGAAAACGCTTCAATCATGTAGCAGACTTGACCACAACATACACCTGGCTGGCTGTAATAAAAAAAATTAAAAAAAGGTTACTCACCTGCAGCAGACCTCCTGTCCCGGCCTCTGTCCGGCGCGCAGCTCCCACGATCCTCTGCAGCCAGCAACTAAAACTCCCGCACTGAGCAGGGCTACGGGAAAATGGCACCCGAAGCCCTGCACTACAGACTCGAAGTCTCTAGAGCAGGGCTTCGGGCGCCATTTTACCGTAGCCCTGCCGGAGCTGCTGGCTGCTGTTGCCGGTAAACTGACACCGAAAGTCAGTTCACGCTGGGGGGTGCTAATAGGGTGCTTGGAGAGTTTTATGGGGTGCGCCGCCACTGTGCGCAGTTGATTAAGACTTGTTGCTGTGCAGACGCAGAACCCTCCTAGCAATAGGAGTGCAACCAAGGAAGCGTGGCCGGAGCCACACATGCGCAGTAGTTCCAGACTAGCTTAGTCTGGGACATGCCATAATACAAGGAAAATGGATTATTGAGCTATATTCTTGTAATAAGGGCCCCTGGAAAAAAGGGTGCAGTGGATTGCTGAATGCCGATAGTAGGACATAGGAAAAATTACCAATATTCGGTCAATTTACCGATACCCTATTTCTAATTCCAATAGTAAAATATCCATAATCGGTCATCTCTACTGATATTTTACTGTGACTTAACCTAACCCTACTTTCATACAGACCCCGCCCTCTACCTATTACTAACCCTTAACCCGCCTAGGTGGCGCCCAACCACTTAACCCACCCCTGGTGATGCCTAACACTTCACCACACCTCTTTGTGTCACCAAATATTAACAACCCCCACTCCAGCAGCGGCAATGAAGGGACATTTGGGCTCACTGAGGCACCCAGTAAAATCGCCGGTTCCAAGACAACCATGATTTTATCGGGAACTTCTATGCAACCAAATTTCCCTTCATTGACGCAAATCGTGGCTTTTATAATGTGCGCCTTCATATTGAGCCCTTTGAGTGTGACTTTTCAAGTGCACAATATGTGGCAATTCACTGCATTTTAGCGGGAAAAAAAGCATCTGATAAAATCTGCAAGCATCCATGGGGATGCCATGTGTGAGCCAGCAATGTCACATTGTGCACTTAGTAAACATTGGTCACTGGTCAGACGCTGCTAAAAGCTGATATGATCTTCTAGATAATGTAGATAATGAATGACTGCAATAATCTCTAGAAAATACATGCTACATGACCAGCTGTTCTGAAAATAAGGAATGCTAACAATATTGCTTAAAATTAGTATAATAAATTGTCTTCAATATTTTTAGACAATACTCTGAATAGGTCAAGTGGAATATTTATAGTAACACGTGTTTCACTTGAAATGGCTCTAAATATGCATTAACCACTTGAGGACTGCAGGGCTAAACCCCCCTAGTGGTCAGGCCATTTTTAGCTAAATTGGCCACTGCAGCTTTAAGGCCAAGCTGCAGGGCCGCACAACTCAGCACACAAGTGATCCCCCCCCCCCTTTTCTCCCCACCAACAGAGCTCTCTGTTGGTGGGGTCTGATCGCTCCCCCCATGTTTATTTTTTTTAAATAAATATTATTGTTTTGTTTTTTTTCTAAAACCCCCTGTTTCTTTAAATTTATTCCCTCCCTCCCCACAGCCGGCCAATTATGGCGATCGGCTGTCATAGGCTTCTGCCTATGAGAGCCGATCGCTCTCTTGTCCCCCATGGGGACAGCCGTGTCACACGGCTGTCCCCGGTGCAGCGCTGCTGCTCATCGCAGCGCTGCACCAAGTAAATAGACGGCGTGATCGGCGTCTAACAGCCTCCCGAGCGGCAATAGCCGCTTGGAGACTGAAGGCGGGGCGGAGCTCCGCCCTCCGAGCATGAGATGCGCGCGCACCATGCGCGTGATCTCATGCTAAACAGAGCCCCAGGACTTTACGCCAATTGGCGTTAGGCGGTCCTGGGGCTGCCGCCGCGGCCACGCCTACTGGCGTGACGCAGGCGGCAGAAGGTTAAAGCGTAAAGGGGCACAATGGTGAAATTCTAGCTGTTAAGTAAGTAATTCATATCTATCAGAGGTCTGATAAGATTGTACAAAAAAAAACATAAATGGCATGTATGAAGTTATCAGGAAGACACATTACATATCATAGATCTGTGCAGGATATCAGGAGTTATCTTACTGACATGGCAGAAAGACAGCCAATAAATGTGTGAGGTGGGACAGTTGAAATAGCAGTTTTAGACATTTTTTTTCCTCCTCTCCATGTCTGAGGTATGAATAGTGGGACATTCCAGCTCTCAGAGCTCCGGTGCATGCTGACAAAGTTTCTTTTGATAGCTATGAGATTCTGTGAGGCCCCCTGCAGCATCGCAGGCTCTGCTGTGGACAGCTCAAGATGCAGCAGTATCTTGAAGTGGAACATCATGGAATGGACCGACAGTCCATCGAGTATAAGCAGCAACAAGTTATGTGTAAGTTAACCCCCCTGGTGTGGCCTGCAAATTTTACTTGGAATTTGGAATCCGAAAGGTTGAGCACTAGAGAGCTCATTCTTATTGAGCACTATGCAATGATGATCACCGCTGTGCAATGATGAATACCATTCCTAACTCATAGCGAATTTTAAGCAAGAGTGGAATTCCATTTTAATATTTTGTGCTTATTGTGAATTGTATATATGACAGAACCATGCAATGTTATAAAAGAAAAGCTATATAACTGAAAATAAAAATATGAGGGTTTTTTTTTTGCTACTAATGTTCTATTAATTATCCATACTACACATACAATTCATTATATCATAACTTATTTGCTTCAGTGTAACTTTAACATGCTTTATATTATACAACTGCTATAACGCCTGTAGTTAGATCGTAATTTTAATGCAGGCATCTGTCAGTTTTCTGGCAAAATGCAGAAATATTAAACTTGATAATTAACCACTTCAGTTCCCTTATGGCGCATATCTATGCCCCTCCTGTATACTTCACTTCAGGCTGAGGGGTGTATATATGCATACTGTTTACCACTGTCGGTCACGATCGCCGCGTGTCTCCCGTTCGCATTCACCACAATCCTGTCCTTTCGTGATCAGGGAATGGGAAACAGCTGTTTCCAAACCCAATCACAGTGCCTGTAACGAATCAGAGCCTCCGGCAGCAGCGCAAGGCTCTGATTTAAAAAAAGCAAACACTTGGTTCTGTCTTCTATTTTTAGAACACGGAAGTTAGGGTAGCACCATCTTGTGGCCAAAAGGTAAAAATACACCTAAGTACACGTTCACATAGAAAAATAAAATATATTTGTATTATTTTTTTACTCCTTCCACTCCTACCCCATAGTTACCAAAATAAAACACTTGTTAAAAAAATAAAAAAATTACATTAAAAAAACTACATAAAAATGTACCTTAGGGACTTTTTTTTAATATGTATGTCATGAGGGTATATTACTGTTGCATTTGTAAATAAAGGCTTGTAACTATTGTTATATTATTAAAAAAAAAGAACAAACTAAACGGAAAAAAAGACACCTTTATTTCCAAATAAAATATTATCGCCATACATTGTACTAGGGATACAATTTAAATGTTATAATAACCGGGACAAATGGGCAAATAAAATGTGTTTCATCATCAATAGCACATTTTATTTGTAAACTACAATGACTGAAAGCTAAGAAATGGATCATTTTTTTCTTTTTTTTTTCCTTCCCTGCAAATTGCATATAAAATAAAATAATTCTTAGCATAAAGTACTGCCCAAAGAAAGCTTAGTTTGTCCATCAAAAAAATAATATATTATTATTATTATTATTTATATAGCGCCAACATCTTCCGCAGTGCTGTACAGAGCATATAATGTCTTGTCACTAACTGTCCCTCTGAGGAGCTCACAGTCTAATGCCTACTATAGTCCTATGTCTATGTATACATTGTATGTATCATAGTCTAGGGACAATTTTTTTTAGGGGAAGCCAATTAACTTATCTGTATGTTTTTGGGATGTGGGAGGAAACCGGAGTGCCCAGAGAAAACCCACACAGACACGGGGAGAACATACAAACTCCTTGCAGATGTTGACCTGGCTGGAATTTGAACTGGGGACCCACCACTGCAAGGCAAGAGCGCTAACCACTATGCCACTGTGCTGCCCACATATAGATCATGTCAGTGTGATAAGTAGCGATAAAGTTATTGGCAAATTAATAGGTGGTGCATGATGTGAATATTGCTCTGGTTTTGAAGGGAATAAAACCTGTGGTACTGAAGTGGTTAATACATATTACTGCATTAATTTCTGCACAATGATGGTGAAAGTCCACTTGTGACTATCACAGTCTGTAACCTTTATTCATTCTTCTCTTTCTTCACTTAAAATGTTTCAGATGTCCACATCCATCCATTGACTGCTGATTCATGGGACAAAAATGACAAAAGTATAACTGAATAATGAAAGAATGTCTCCAGTGACCTGCAATCCATAACTATATGTAGGAAGTACCTTTTACAAAATCTCAGGCATGACTCCATTGAAATGTCAGCAAAAAGAACACTAATGCACAATTCTGCTTTTTAGGAGGCAATAATATATGACATCTTTCTGGCTATTATATCTAGCAATCATGTTATCAAGAACAATCACTTAAAATGCCAGCAGTAATGCTATTTCAGCCTATTCAGTACTGTGAAGCCTATTGAAATGCAGATGTTTAATAACGATTACATCATTATTCCCCTGGAGCTGATGTAACATCAATAGTACAAGAAAATAATTTAACATGAAAAAGATTACTATTCACTGGTCACTGAGTTACAAGGAAAAAAGAACACTAATTATCTAGCCTGTATCCCTGTATTGTGGGCTCTACTGCCCAGCACAAGTGAAATCATTTAAGCAACTCAATGATATGAATGTAAAATTAATTTTGACTGCCAGTAAACATAAAAAATTAAAATATTTTATCTTTAACAATATCTTTTTAGCTTAATGCAGAAATAAAATTCAATAGACTAATCTGCTGTAAATGCCACATTTATTATAGCAAAATTATGTATTACTGGAATTAATCAAAACATATACAGCAGTGAATGCCTTTCAAATGAAACACACTGCATAATAAATGTTTATTTTTCACAAATATACTTATTTCAGGATTTGTCTATGTGTGGTCTCACTAGACATGTGCTCATTCCTAGCATACTTGAAAAAAGGACAGACCCAGAGAGTCCAAGGACTGAAAAAAAACTAAAAAATACCAAGGCAATAGTACAATATTTCACAGTAACAAGGAGTGCTCAGGTTAAGAGGATTACTTTTCTGGTTGCAACCAAGAAGCAACCACCAATATGGCTTGGGGAGGATGTGCCACCACTGTTTGGGTGTATGAGGATTCTCACTGATCGTGCTCCTGATAGGTAGGTCAGCCCCAGTGGGGGGCTTAGCTAATAAACAACCTCCAAACAGAGGTGTAAAACAGTAATACTGGAGGGTGGAAGCACCCCCAAAATAATTAGAAACTGTTTAAAAAAGGAGAGGTAGTGCTTGGGTTACATCTTCTGTAGACTATAGCAGCCTGTATGACTCAGTAGAATTCAAAAAGTCTATTGCACAGATTGGTACAACAACGCGTTTTGCAGGCATTCCCGCATCCTCAGGTCAATAGTACTCACCCAACCAAAGACGCCGTGCGGCTTTGGTGATAAGACTCGAGTGCCGGAAATGTATAGATTTATAGGAGGCAAGCTGTTCGGCAGACTATCCCAATCCACTCCTCTTCTCTGTATCATACAATTAGTGTTGGGCGAACACCTAGATGTTCGGGTTCGCGAACGTTCGCCGAACATCGCCGCGATGTTCGGGTGTTCGCGCCGAACTCCGAACATAATGGAAGTCAATGGGGACCCGAACTTTCGTGCTTTGTAAAGCTTCCTTACATGCTACATACCCCAAATTAGCAGGGTATGTGCACCTTGGGAGTTGGTACAAGAGGAAAAAAAATATTTGAAAAAGAGCTTATAGTTTTTGAGAAAATTGATTGTAAAGTTTCAAAGGAAAAACTGTCTTTTAAATGTGGAAAATGTCATGTTTCTTTGCACAGGTAACATGCTTTTTGTCGCCATGCAGTCATAAATGTAATACAGAGAAGAGGTTCCAGGAAAAGGGACCGGTAACGCTAACCCAGCAGCAGCAGCACACGTGATGGAACAGGAGCAGGCGCAGGAGGAGAAGGCCATGCTTTTTGAGACACAACAACCCAGGCCTTGCATGAGGACAAGAAGCGTGCGGATAGCATGCTTTTTACCGCCATGCAGTCATAAATGTAATAAAGATAAGAGGTTCAATAAACAGGGACCGGGCGTCAACGCTAACCCAGCAGCAGCAGACATGATGGAACAGGAGGAGGCGCAGGAGGAGAAGGCCACGCTTTCAGGTGCAACTCAGGCCTTGCATGAGGACAAAAAAATGTGTGCGCAAAGCAATGCAATGAGTAGTTTTCAGGACTCAATGGGCTATTCGGAGGAGCTATTCCCACCCCCACAATCTTCTACCTATGAAAGGTCAATGGAACAGCCACAAATGTTGTGCCCGGATTCACAACCTTTTTCTGTGGAAAATGCACCTCGCACTGAAATGCAAGGCGAGGCCGAGGATGAACATGACGTCAACAACTCAACATGACGCAAAATGGGGGCGGAACAGAAAGCTGCTTTCAATGTTTTGAAGGCCTTAATTGCCTCCGGTGGCCAGTTAGATGCATCATTCATCACACCCAAATCCCAGAGCAATGTGTGCAGGAATTTGAATCCCAGGAGGTGTACCGAGATCATCTGGACAAGTGACCAAGTGACAAGTGACAAAGTGACCAGTGACAAAGTGACAAAGTGACAAAATGACAAAGTGACAAGTGACAAAGTGAGAAGTGACAAGTGACAAAGTGACAAGTGACAAAATGACAAAGTGACAAGTGACAAAGTGAGAAGTGACAAGTGACAAAGTGACAAGTGACAAAATGACAAAGTGACAAGTGACAAAGTGACCAGTGACAAAGTGACAACTGACAAAGTGACAAAATGACAAAGTGACAAAGTGACCAGTGACAAAGTGACAACTGAGAGGTTGTTCTGGGGAGCTCCACTGCACTCAGTCGCATATGAGGAGAGGTCTCGTCGGGACTGCTGATCCTCCTCAGCTTGCTCAAAGCCTTGAGGGTTCCTGAAGATCCTCTGCTTGGAGTTCGCCGGGGTTCAGCTTGGTGTCGGGGTCGGCGGCGTCCTCCTCACTCCAACGTGGCAGATCTTCTGTTGAAGGAAAAAAAAACAAACATTGTTAAAAGTCCAGTACCGCTTCTGAAGGACTCACCAAGAGATGCAGGAGCGCTTCAATCTAGCGCACCATCGCTCGCTGGGTGATGTCCCTGCCTACGCGCTGGAATTCTACGCTGCACATGCTAGCACGCTTTTGCGCAGTGCCGAGGCGCATTCCAGCAGCTAGTAGCTACCAAGCTTCTGTGGATCTGATTGGGCCACCATGTTGGATCTCTGCCAAGTCCTCCAAAATTTTGAGCAATCCACGTTGCGTGACTGAGCAGTGACAACTCTACAGTCAGCATTACAATACCACTGCTGTGTTTACTGAAGAAATCAATGTTGAAGATGGAAACCGCTGGCATGATGCAAGTGGGGGATTCTGAAGATGAAAACGATCAGCGTGATGATACCAACATCAGGCAACCTGCCTCAGGAAACGCTGGTCCCAGCTATGACAAAGAACAGGACGAGGAACAGCTGGAGTTGGAGCAGGAATTGGATGCCCCCACTGCCGAGGGACAGAGCGGTGCACGTTAGACTTCCACAATTTAGCGGGAAAGGACAGCAGAAGAGGAAGAAAGTGATGCTGGTGACGAATATGGTGCATCACAACAATCACAACGCTTACAAGAACATGAAGACAGAGGAGTCTGGCAGGACTCTCTGGCACACATGGCTCAATTCATGCTAGACTGCATTGAACGCGGCCCGCGCATTATTCACTATTCATTATTATTCATTATTCTGGAATCTGGACAACACCAATTACTGGGTTTATACCCAGTTTATACAAACACAATGTTAAAAAACTGATTGAAGAAAGTGTCAGACAGGTCAAAAATGGAACAATTCCAGCAGGCCCTTGAGGATGGAGACTTTAGAGAGGAGATTGACATCCTCCTCCTTCTCTAGCCAGTTGTACGCCGACAGACTGACTTCAGCAAACCCAGGAGGACCAGGAGGGCAGCAAAGAACACAAGCTGCTGCTAGTGCCCAAAAGGGAATGGTATTGGCAGTGTCCTTGGAGTGGGAACATTTTCTGACACCCATGCAGCAGCCCACAGAACAGCAATCGGGCAGTTCCACGTCCTCCAACACCAATCGCCTGGAGAAGATGGTCAAGGTCCAGGACTACATGTCAGATGGCGTAGCTGTGTTGAACAATCCATCTGCAGACAGACGGTGAGTGTGACAGGCAGCACAGAAGGACCATGGCAATTCACTCATAGTACCACAGTTTGATAGTGCTGCCCAAAAAATTATATGGATCCGTGGACCCGGGCACTGCGGGCCGTACTGGGAAGTGGGAACGCAGATTTTAGTACCTAAACACACGATACAACATGTTTTCCGGGGTCGGACTCTGAGGCACATACAGATGGTCCCAATCATCATCCTCATCATACAACTCTTCTCCTGAGTCTGACCCACCCACCACCTCTGCCACCCCAACATCCCCAGACACAGACCCCTCATCGTCCTCAACATTAACTTGGGATGCTGGCCTGAGCCAGACTTCCTCCTCCACATCAGGCCCCATCATCTCCTCAATGGCAGCCCTCATTAATCGTTCTGGCGACGGACCGATGGACACAACATTCTCCTCCGGAGAGGGCTGCTGCTGACCACTGGCTGCTGGGGTGGATGTTATAGCTTGCGTGGGGCGTTGGCTGTTGCTGTTGTTGGGAGTGCTGCTCACAGCGGAGGTCTCTGAGGAACTCATGGTGAGCTCATATAGTGGTTGGCGGTGAGTGGAGTATTACTGATCCCAGCAATATACACACTGACTGGCAGAGTACGCAATGCTATATAGTCTGGCTGAGCGGTGTACACAGAGTGGCAGTACACACAATGCTATATAGTCTGGCTGAGCCGTGTACACAGAGTGGCAGTACACACAATGCTATATAGTCTGGCTGAGCGGTGTACACAGAGTGGCAGTACACACAATGCTATATAGTCTGGCTGAGCCGTGTACACAGAGTGGCAGTACACACAATGCTATATAGTCTGGCTGAGCCGTGTACACAGAGTGGCAGTACACACAATGCTATATAGTCTGGCTGAGCCGTGTACACAGAGTGTCAGTAAACAATGCTATATATAGCGTGGCTGAGCGAGGTACACAGTGGCAGTACACACAATGCTATATAGTCTGGCTGAGCGGTGTACACAGAGTGTCAGTAAACAATGGTATATAGTCTGGCTAAACGGTGTACACAGAGTGGCAGTAAACACAATGCTATATATAGCGTGGCTGAGCGAGGTGCACAGTGGCAGTACACACAATGCTATATAGTCAGGCTAAGCCGTGTACACAGAGTGTCAGAAAACACAATGCTATATATAGCGTGGCTGAGCGAGGTGCACAGTGGCAGTACACACAATGCTATACAGTGGTGTGAAAAACTATTTGCCCCCTTCCTGATTTCTTATTCTTTTGCATGCTTGTCACACTTAAATGTTTCTGCTCATCAAAACCCGTTAACTATTAGTCAAAGATAACATAATTGAACACAAAATGCAGTTTTAAATGATGGTTTTTATTATTTAGTGAGAAAAAAAACTCAAAACCTACATGGCCCTGTGTGAAAAAGAAATTGCCCCCTGAACCTAATAACTGGTTGGGCCACCCTTAGCAGCAATAACTGCAATCAAGTGTTTGCGATAACTTGCAACGAGTCTTTTACAGCGCTCTGGAGGAATTTTGGCCCACTCATCTTTGCAGAATTTTTGTAATTCAACTTTATTTGAGGGTTTTCTAGCATGAACCGCCTTTTTAAGGTCATGCCACAACATCTCAATAGGATTCAGGTCAGGACTTTGACTAGGCCACTCCAAAGTCTTCATTTTGTTTTTGTTCAGCCATTCAGAGGTGGATTTGCTGGTGTGTTTTGGGTCATTGTCCTGCTGCAACACCCAAGATCGCTTCAGCTTGAGTTGACAAACAGATGGCCGGACATTCTCCTTCAGGATTTTTTGGTAGACAGTAGAATTCATGGTTCCATCTATCACAGCAAGCCTTCCAGGTCCTGAAGCAGCAAAACAACCCCAGACCATCACACTACCACCACCATAATTTACTGTTGGTATGATGTTCTTTTGCTGAAATGCTGTGTTACTTCTACGCCAGATGTAACGGGACACACACCTTCCAAAAAGTTAAACTTTTGTCTCGTCGGTCCACAAGGTATTTTCCCAAAAGTCTTGGCAATCATTGAGATGTTTTTAAGCAAAATTGAGACGAGCCTTAATGTTCTTTTTGCTTAAAAGTGGTTTGCGCCTTGGATATCTGCCATGCAGGCCGTTTTTGCCCAGTCTCTTTCTTATGGTGGAGTCGTGAACACTGACCTTAATTGAGGCAAGTGAGGCCTGCAGTTCTTTAGATGTTCTCCTGGGGTCTTTTGCGGCCTCTCGGATGAGTTTTCTCTGCGCTCTTGGGGTAATATTGGTTGGCCGGCCACTCCTGGGAAGGTTCATTGCTGTTCCATGTTTTTGCCATTTGTGGATAATTGCTCTCACTGTGGTTCACTGGAGTCCAAAAGCTTTAGAAATGGCTTTATAACCTTTACCAGACTGATAGATCTCAATTACAGTACTTTTGTTCTCATTTGTTCCTGAATTTCTTTGGATCTTGGCATGATGTCTAGCTTTAGAGGTGCTTTTGGTCTACTTCTCTGTGTCAGATAGCTCCTATTTAAGTGATTTCTTGATTGAAACATGTGTGGCAGTAATCAGGACTGGGGGTGACTACAGAAATTGAACTCAGGTGTAATAAACCACAGTTAAGTTATTTTTTAACAAGGGGGGCAATCACTTTTTCACACAGCTCCATGTAGATTTGGATTTTTTTTTCTCACTAAATAATAAAAACCATCATTTAAAACTGCATTTTGTGTTCAATTATGTTATCTTTGACTAATAGTTAACGGTTTTTGATGAGCAGAAACATTTAAGTGTGACAAACATGCAAAAGAATAAGAAATCAGGAAGGGGGCAAATAGTTTTTCACACCACTGTATAGTATGGCTGAGCCGTGTACACAGAGTGGCAGTAAACACAATGCTATATATAGCGTGGCTGAGCGCGGTACACAGTGGCAGTACACACAATGCTATATAGTCAGGCTAAGCCGTGTACACAGAGTGTCAGAAAACACAATGCTATATATAGCGTGGCTGAGCGAGGTGCACAGTGGCAGTACACACAATGCTATATAGCCAGGCTAAGCCGTGTACACAGAGTGTCAGAAAACACTATGCTATATATAGCGTGGCTGAGCGAGGTACACAGTGGCAGTAAACAATGCTATATATAGTGTGGCTGAGCGAGCGGTGTACTACTGTTCCCAGCAGCGACACACAATGACTGGGGGGGACCCTGGCTAGCGTGGCTGAAGAGCGAACTACCCTGCCTGCCTACCCAAAGCTAAACCCACAGAGAAATGGCGGAGATATGACGTGGTTCGGGTATTTATTTACCCGAACTACGTGACTGTTCGGCCAATCAGAGCGCGTTCGGGCCCGAACCACGTGACCCGTTCGGCCAATCACAGCGCTAGCCGAACGTTCGGGGAACGTTCGGCCATGCGCTCTTAGTTCGGCCATGTGGCCGAACGGTTTGGCCGAGCACCGTCAGGTGTTCGGCCGAACTCGAACATCACCCGAACAGGGTGATGTTCTGCAGAACCCGAACAGTGGCGAACACTGTTCGCCCAACACTACATACAATGGCCTCTATCAAAATGCAGAATTCATATTTTATAATGTGCATACACCCAGACATTACTATTGCGTACAACTTGGCTCATACAATGAACTTCAGTAGGGTATGTGCTCCCTGTGTCTGGGTGAATTTCCTCCCACATCCCAAAAACATACAGATAAGTTAATTGGCTTCCCCCTAAATTTGACCTTAGACTACAAAACATACACTACAAAATATATATGCATAGACATATGACTATGGTAGAGATTTGATTGTGAGCCCCTCTGAAGGACAGTTAAGTGACAAGATAAGACAATATATTCTGTACAGCACTGCAAAGGATGTCGGCACTTTTTAATTACTAGATAATAATAGCTTACTTACTAATAGCTTACTAGCAATCACACTGATTATAGCTACGGTAAGTGCTTGTGTCCTGGACAAAATGGTAAGAAATATATATTTATATAAGCTAGGTAGTGGTCTTGTAAGCACATGTTCCTTACCACTGTAAATATCAGTCTGACACTGTCTGCTTGGCAAAGTTATGTTGGTTATGAAAGCTTAGCAGCTATAAAGCTACTGTTTGCAAACATTGCTGTGCAGTGTATCAGTTTGCACAGATAGCAGAAGGTAAAAACAGCAGAGAACTCTCACTGGGTACATTCAAATATATAAATACAGCAGCTATGCAATAAAATGCAATGGCAGCTGTCAAGAGCAGATGAATTGTACTTTGAAAACTTTTAATTTGTAAATGCAGTACAGAGCAGTGCAGCCTTATTCAATATAAGTGAACGGGAGTGCCCAACTCCCCTGTGTCAATATGCACTGAATGTAATTTTATATGGTGGCACACCCCACCAAGTGTGCTGTGAATGTACTGTGCAAGTTGAGGGGAGCTCAGACAGTGACAGCAAACAGGTGGTGTGAAGCAGTGTAAACCGCTCTGCACCATGGGCAGTGCAACTTCAAGGAGTTTTTATCACTGAGTAATATTTGTAAAGAAGGAACGTATTTTTTTGTTCAAGTGAAAGTATAGAGTGTTTACATTTCATGAATTCATCCATTCAATATATTTTTCCCTATAATATATTAGAAAGGAAAGCTTGCCGTTGCCAGTAAATAGAAAATATGCAGTGTAACTATCAGTATTACATATTTGAAGATAACACTATTTCTCCTTATGGCTAGTTCATATTTTCTAGACGTCAGGATGTGTGCTTTAGTTTGGCGTCAGTGATGGTGTAAAGGCCATGGAGTTTGACTATGATCACATGAGCTCTGAACTATGGCTTCAGAGTTCAGCTAGTATTAGCCGAGCCCTGGATATTGGCTAGATGGGGGTTAATGTTAGGGTTAATGTTAGACTTATATAGAGACAATTAATGTTTGCTGCATATAGGAGGATTTAATGTTAGGTTTCCAATGGGTGGTTAATGTTAGGCATTACTGTACATACTCACTTATAAGCCAACCCGGGTATAAGACGAGATACCCACTTTTCTCTTAGAAGCCAGGAAAAAGTGATTGATTCAGCTCCCTTCCCAGTAGCCATATGTGCCCTCAGTGCAAGGCAGCCCCCCTCTCCATAGCCAGATGTGCCCCAAGGATGACACAGCTGTGTCTCAAGACGCCACTAGGTGGCGTCATAGATATGAGACACAGCGATTGCCACACAGGAACAATGCCCGATCACTGCACCCCTGACACATTGCTGACACGCTCTGCTCCACAAGCTAGGGGACACAGTCTTGAGCAGCGCACTCTTCACATCATTTTGCAGGGGATATGGGGCAATGGCACAGCAGGGAGCCAGCTGGCAAGAGCAGGATCACTAGTGGGCCATCTTTACGCTCCTCTTCCAGTAAAAAAACCTCCTCCACCATCTGTTCTTCTCAACTGACTCGCATACTGTATATGTTGAGGGGGTACCTTTTTTGCACGTTTTTTGTGCTGAAAAATTAGGCTTATATGCAAGTATATAAGGTATCAGGTAGGGAAGGTTGATGTTAGATGTAGGCAGTAGTGGAAGCTACTTTTAGGGATGATAGCAGCCTATTGTCAAACATCGGTGATAGTACAAATAAACAGATGCCTTGTACATATGTACTAGTAGAATCACCTCTATTGTTTCCTGCAAAATGTGGACACTGAACATGATCGCAAAAACCCATACATGTAGAATATGGATTGAATATATAACCCCTTCGGTGCGATCTGGCCAAGTCTCCCTGTGATTAGGCAGCTCCCGGAATACACCACTGTCAATGCAAATACAGAAAAAAAAGGGGGGTGCGCTCTAAAACACTGTTGCTGGTAAAATAGACAAAAGTCAAGACAGGTCTCACCAGTGGCATCGCTAGCCCTATTTTAGGGGGCCCATGCCCCCATGTCCTTAGGGGGCCCCTAATCTATTTACAGGGGTGCCCCGCTGTCCCCCCTGGCCATCCCGCTGCCAGACAGCCCAGCTTCAGACCTCCAACCAGCTGGCGACCACTAGTGCGGGCGCTAGGACCTAGCGGACACCGCACTGATATGCGGAAGTGACATCACTTCCGCATATACAGCGTGGTGGATCCGTGCACCCGTTCTAACTGGTTGCTGGCTGATACTGAGGTCTGATGCTGCTGGCTGTCAAGGCTGTAACTCACTACCTAACTGGGGGTCCCTGCTGTCACTACCTAACCTGGGGGTCCCTGTCACTCACTAACTAACCTGGCGGGTGCCTGTCACTCACTACCTAACCTGGGGGGTGCCTGTCACTCACTACCTAACCTGGGGGTCCCTGTCACTCACTACCTAACCTGGGGGTGCCTGTCACTCACTACCTAACCTGGTGGTCCCTGTCACTCACTACCTAACCTGGGGGTCCCTGTCACTCCCTAACCTGGGGGGTGCCTGTCACTCACTACCTAACCCGGGGAGCACCTGTCACTCACTACCTAACCTGGGGGGCACCTGTCACTCACTACCTAACCTGGGGGGGCCTGACACTCACTTCCTAACCTGGGGGTCCCTGTCACTCACTACCTAACCTGGGGGGTGTCTGTCACTCACTACCTAACCTGGGGGTCCTTGTCACTCACTAACTTACCTGGGGGTCCCTGTCACTTACTACCTAACCTTGGGGTCCCTGTCACTCACTACCTAACCTGGGGGGTCCCTGTCACTACCTGAACTGGGGGGCACCTGTCACTACATTTTCTGTTACCTGCCTTGAAAAAATCAAAGTAATTCGATGAAACACGTTGGCTAATTTTGTTCCACCCAGGCCACCGTAGTGACGAGACCGCAAGAGATCCGCCATTCCCCCAGCCACGCGATCGGCCTGGTGATCAGGATGGGATGTGTGCCGAGGTGGTGTGGCTGAGTGGTGAGCACTGCATGTGCCGGAAGTAACCTTCCCAGGGTGCAGGGACGCCCGGCAGGAGAAACAGCCATACGGAGAAGTGAGAGCTGGCTGCAATTGGGCCAGCACGGCATGGAGCAGTACAACAACGGTCGCACAAAGAGACCCCCCCAAGTGCACTGGGTGAGGTCTGATACGGGTGAGCCTGTTTGAACTTGTGTTTTTATCACGTTCATCTGGAGGATTATGTGAGTCACTTGCAGCTCCCTTTCCGTTATATATCATGCATGATAATGGACATTTAAGGCAAATATTGATTGGGATACTCAATTCCTTCATGCAGGCAGCAGTGATTTGCTGAAAAGCCCGGATCACACTAGACAAGCTGCGCTTTACCATTTCCTTTATCCACCAAGGACATATTGCAGCAACTATTTTGCAGTCAGCAGTGTGAGTTATATATATCAGTGCCTTTCCAGTGGGAGCAGGTTTGGGTTGCCACTACTCCAGGTTTTTACATGGGTTGGTGCAATGCTAAGGGATCATTTGTAATGTTTATATGTATTTTGTCTTTGCACAATAACATAGCATTTTTTTAAAACAATTTTTGATCTCTGAGTCATATTTATATTAGTTTGATGATTGTGCTATGCACAAAAATGTTGCTTTGTTAGACCTATCACTACATACACTGGGGGGCTCCTGTCACTAAATGAGCTGGGGGGCTCCTGTCACTACCTGAACTGGGGGGCTCCTGTCACTACCTGTACTGGGGGGCTCCTGTCACTACCTGTACTGGGGGGGCTCCTGTCATTACCTAAACTGGGGGACTCCAGGCACTACCTTAACTAGGGGGCACCTGTCACAATATAAACTATCCAGGCCAGCCAGCCCAGCATCACCACCAGCCAACCAGCCCAGAATCACTGTCAAAAAGGCCACAGCATCACCACCAGTCAGGCCAGCATTTACTTCAACCAGCCAAGCACAGCCCAGCATTACCGCCAGCCAGGTCACAGCATCACGGCCAGCCAACCCAGCCACAGCATCGGCCACAACATCACCGCCAGCCAACCCTGCCACAGAATCACCGCCAGCCAGACCACAGCATCACTGCCAGGCCTTTCAGCCCACACATCATCCCCAATCCAGCTAAAAACAGTATTGCCAGGCACAACAGCTAGTAGAGGAGAATTCAGAAGCCAGGTGACAGGTGTCTACCATATTAATGGGGCATTCTGCCTATTTATGTGAAATGCTGTCTATTTATGTGCCTCATGACTGCTGAATTTGTCTTGTTGGGGGCCTCATGATTTCTGAATTTGTCTTGTTGGGGGCCTCATGATTTGTTGGGGGCCTCAAGATTGCTGAATTTGTCTTGTTGGGGGCCTCATGATTTGTTGGGGGCCTCATGATTGCTGAATTTGTCTTGATAGGGGCCTCATGATTGCTGAATTTGTCTTGTTGTGGGTCACATGATTGCTAACTATGGGAAAAGCTGAATCATCATCATATGAGACAAAAGCATTAAACCTACGTTTTTAGCTTTTTAAAACAGAAAATAAAACTGGGAGGCTCTAAAAAAATGAATACATTTTTCAGGAGTAGGATGGATGAAATTGTTTATCTACACAGTTTATTTTTAACTTGGATTTTCCATAATGTTCATGTATGAGTTAAAACGTTTGTCCAGTATTTAGTTTAAATTCGTGTTGCCACTTTGCGATAGATACGTGACTTTTGGGTTGCAGTTTGGGCACTCAGCCTCCAAAAGGTTTGCCACCACTGTCCTAATGTCCCACCATTGCTAAGTTCATGTAAATTTGTCTCCGCCCGTGACCACACCCACATTCTGGTCCATGACAACACCCACTTTTCGGTGCGCTAGCTGCAGTGTGCTGATCTCTGCTGCCTACAGTATGTACAGTATAAGCTGTTCTCTAGTGCCTGCACTGTGTGCTGATCTACCTCCAGTGTGTACAGTATAAGGCGTTACTCTGTGCCTTTACTGATTGTAAACCAGCTGTATTGTATGCTGATCCCTGCTACTTTCAGTATGTACAGTATTAGCTGTAAAACCTGGTACACACATACAATTTTGATTAGCCAATTTTAGCTCTGTTCATCAAACTCATTGTCTGTTGGCCCACTTACTACATGGGGGTGGTAAAATTGGTCAGTGATTGACCAATCAAAATTGTATGTGCGTATACATCTTTGATCTATGCCTATACTGATTGTAAATTATCTACATAAAGAACAGGGGGCTCCATCCAATATTTCGATGGGCAGGCCCGTTATCTGTAGCTTACACCCCTGCTAAGTTCATGTACATTTGGCCCCACCCATGGCCATGCCCACTCACTGCATGGACACACCCATTTTAGCCGTGGCGTTTATATACTCCCCACCTAGTGCCCACAGATGCCCCCGATCTCCAAGGACCCTAGGAACACCCCTGGGTCTCACCCATTCACGGTGTGGCTGAACGAAGTGTGCAGCCAAGAAGCGCCTGCGTCCCTCTTGAGTAGCCAGGGACCGAGCTATCCAAACTCCCGCTGTGGATCACATAATGGACAACGTCACACAGGAATTGTCGTCACTATGAGCTAGCCGCCATGAAAACCAGAATGCCAACCGCTGATGGATAATACAAGTGGGCGTGGTCTGGACGTCATGGTGGTGTGTGCGGAAAGAAACAACCGCTGTGGGATTTGCAACCAACAAAGGCACTGGGCTAGAGGGACTAAAAAATAAAAAAGCTTTTATTTAAAAAGGCAGACAACATGTTTCCTGGAGGTTTATCCTCCGCTTTCTCAAGTCAAACATACACTTGCATTAAAGGGAAGGTTCAGGGACGCCTTGAAAAAAATAAAAATCCATATCCACTTACCTGAGGCTTCCTCCAGCCCGTGGCAGGCAGGAGGTGCCCTCGCCGCCGCTCCAGAGGCTCCCGGTCGTCTTCGGTGGCCGACCCGACCTGGCCAGGCCGGCTGCCAGGTCGGGCTCTTCTGCGCTCCAAGGACGGGCTCTTCTGCGTCCCATGCGGGCGCGCTGACGTCATCGGACGTCCTCCGGGCTGTACTGCGCAGGCGCAGTAGTTCTGCGCCTGCGCAGTACAGCCCGGCGGACGTCCGATGACATCAGCACGCCCGCGTGGGACGCAGAAGAGCCCGTCCTTGGAGCGCAGAAGAGCCCGACCTGGCAGCCGGCCTGGCCAGGTCGGGTCAGCCACCGAAGACGAGCGGGAGCCTCTGGAGCGGCGGCGAGGGCACCTCCTGCCTGCCACGGGCTGGAGGAAGCCCCAGGTAAGTGGGTATGGATTTTTATTTTTTTCAAGGCGTCCCTGAACCTTCCCTTTAAGACCATATCAGCTTTATAGACTCCATGGTCATACATCATAGAGAGGCTGGCCAATGGAAATTGAATGGGAGGAATGAAAAAAAAGGTTGTAATTACTCACATACAGGGATTTCTACCATAAACTGTAACTAAGAGTATAAGAACAACAGATATTCCAGCCATAAAGAAGACAGAAGACTAACCAAACGATGTGGCTACTACATCATAAAGAGACTGGAAATTGAATGGGATTCGAGAAATAATAATAATAATAAGAGATAATAAGAATGGAAATTATATATAAATATATACCAGTGTCAGAAAATAAATGTAAAAACCGAGACTAATGCTGGGGATACACGGTACGTTTCTGTACCGTGTATCGACCAGCTGATCCGGCCAGCTGATAATATTCAGCTGGCCCGATCAAGCCGCTCGACCCCCGCCCACTCGATTCCCGCCTGCGGACAATGGCAGGGAATCGAGCGCTGATAAGGAAGCGCCGGCGGGGGCGAGCGATAATCGATACACACGCACGGACGAGCGGGGACGCGGCTGGGGTAGATCGAGACGCCGGTCGACCTGTGTATTCCCGGCATAAGACAAAGATGCAGACGATTCCACCTAAGGTGTAAAAAAGGAAAAGGAAAAGAAAGGGGCAAGGAGAGAAAACAAAAAGGGGAATAAAAGGAAAATGTAAAAACTCATGTGTTATGCATTGCATAAAATAGAACCCAATTTAATTATTTTGATTTATAAATGTATTACAATGTCCATTGACCATGACATACATGATGATCCTTAGTGGTCCAAGCAAAGGAGACAGTATGGACAGGAGGGGGGAGGGGGAGAAAAAAAAGAAAAAAGAAAAGAAGGGGAGGGGGGGGGACAGGGTTTGGGATGGGAAAGGATAGGGTAGAAAAGATACAAGGAAAAATATATATACTTATAAAATATACAATATATAAAATTCCCCTATGTAATTGGCTCATTTCTTCCAGACACTTGTTAAGGCCACCAGGTTCCAATGTACCCAATTTTAAAACCCAGAATAACTTGCGTCTGCATAAGACGCAAAATCTTTCGTATTTGTTAGGATGGTGTGCCTGTTCTAGATTAATTGCTTTCAGATCACTAAAATTCCTGTTGTGAACAGAATTGAAATGGGATGATACCCCATGTTTTGCTTCAACCTTGTTAATATTTGATCTATGTTTGTTCAATTTGGTTTGGAATTTCTGCGTGGTATGTCCCACATGTAAAAGATTGCAGGGGCAACTTAACAAGTAGATGACATAAGAGCTCTGGCATGTCACAAAGCTCTTAATAGGAAATTCCACAGATGAGTTTGTACTAAACCTATATGTTCCATGACAAATAGTCCTGCAACAAAGGCATCATTTCGATTTGCATGAGTAACACCCTGGTTTATTAGGTCTATCGGGCTCTACATCTACATATGTACACTGGGGTAGACTAAGTTTACTTGGGGCTACATGACCTCTAATGGTCTTTCCTCGTCTAAAGATATATTTAGGCCTCATAGGTAAAATCTGTTAAAGGATAGTGTCACTCATGAGTATAGGTCAATACTTGTCAAATATCGCCCTACACTCACTTACCTGGCCCGAATAGTTAAAAACCACTGGTAGGTCATTAGTGGCTTTAGGACTGGTGGCGGTGGAACATATATTTATATTAGTATTTTTACCATCATTTTTCTTAATTTTATCATTGTCATTAATCAAGCAGTTTTGTTGTGATAAAAATGATGCTCGCTTGCATGCTGCTTCTACAAGTTCAGATGGATAATGTTTTTCTTTAAAACGTGTCTTCAATACCACAGACTGCTTGGCATAATCGTCTGTGTTCATACACGGGGGACAGCGATGGGGACCATGTTCGTGCCGGCCTTCGCCAACCTCTATATTGGTTGGTTGGATGATCAGTTGGTGTGGACTGATGCCAATCCATTCGGCGCGAGCCTGGTCCTCCATTGCCATTTCATAGATGATATTTTGTGCATATGGAGGGGAGCCATGGAGGATCTAGAAAAATTTCTGGGATATTTGAATGCTAATGGGCTGGGCCTCACCTTCACGATGGAAACAGATCCTTTTAACACCCATTTTTTGGATCTGGAGATTTGGGTTGATCCTGACACCAGGGTGATTACCACTGTTAATTATTTTAAACCTGCAGACCGGAATGGCTATTTGGACTATAGGAGTGCACACCATAGGCTGTGGTTAAAAAATGTCCCATACGGCCAGTTTAGGAGACTGCTCCGTAATTGTACAAACACAGATGATTATGCCAAGCAGTCTCAGTTTTTACATTTATTTTCTGACACTGATATATATTTATATATAATTTCCATTCTTATTATCTCTTATTATTATTATTATTTCTCGAATCCCATTCAATTTCCAGTCTCTTAATGATGTAGTAGCCACATCGTTTGGTTATGGGTAGTCTTCTGTCTTCTTTATGGCTGGAATATCTGTTGTAGCTATATTGCATAAGATGTAGTCCTATTGCTCTTATACTCCTAGTTATATGGTAGAAATCCCTGTATGTGAGTAATTACAGCCTATTTTCATTCCTCCCACTCAATTTCCATTGGCCAGCCTCTCTATGATGTATGACCATGGAGTCTATAAAGCTGATATGGTCTTAATGCAAGTGTATGCTTGACTTGAGAAATCGGAGGATGAACCTCCGGGAAAAGCATTGTCTGCCCTTTTAAATAAAAACTTTTTTTATTCTTTTAGTCCCTCTAGCCCAGTGCCTTTTTTGGTAGCAAATCCCACAGCGGTTGTTTCTTTCCTCACACACCGCCGTGACATCCAGACCACGCCAGCTTGCATTATCCAGCAGCGGTTGGCGTTCTGGTTTCCATGGCGGCTAGCTCATAGTGACAACACTTCCTATGTGACATTGTCCATTACGTGATCCACAGCGGGAGTTCGGATAGCTCGGTCCCCGGCTACTCAAGAGGGATGCAGGCACTTCTAGGCTGCACACTTCAATCAGCCACACCGTGAATGGGTGAGATTTGTCTGGACTTTTGTCTATTTTACCAGCAACAGTGTTTTAGAGTGCACCCCCTTTTTTTTGTATTTGCAAAAAACTATACATGCCACCTCTGAATTTTCAAATGTATACTTATATTCAGAGCCAACAACACAGATTTGTTCAGATAGATAGAATGTCCTAAATAATTGAAAAGGTAACAAATTTCTTCTTAACCCTTTTCAATCCCCTTTTTTTCCATTCAACCACCTCCCTTCCAGAACTGTGGTGTGCTGGGGGGAGTGGGTGATCGGGATTTGCTCACTTGCTCCATCCCCTCGCACGTGCAGCAGTGTTGCATGAGTAACACCCTGGTTTATTAGGTCTATAGGGCTCTACATCTACATATGTACACTGGGGTAGACTTAGTTTACTTGGGGCTACATGACCTCTAATGGTCTTTCCTCGTCTAAAGATATATTTAGGCCTCATAGGTAAAATCTGTTAAAGGATAGTGTCACTCATGAGTATAGGTCAATACTTGTCAAATATCGCCCTACACTCACTTACCTGGCCCGAATAGTTAAAAACCACTGGTAGGTCATTAGTGGCTTTAGGACTGGTGGCGGTGGAACATATATTTATATTAGTATTTTTACCATCATTTTTCTTAATTTTATCATTGTCATTAATCAAGCAGTTTTGTTGTGATAAAAATGATGCTCGCTTGCATGCTGCTTCTACAAGTTCAGATGGATAATGTTTTTCTTTAAAACGTGTCTTCAATACCACAGACTGCTTGGCATAATCGTCTGTGTTCATACACGGGGGACAGCGATGGGGACCATGTTCGCGCCGGCCTTCGCCAACCTCTATATTGGTTGGTTGGATGATCAGTTGGTGTGGACTGATGCCAATCCATTCGGCGCGAGCCTGGTCCTCCATTGCCATTTCATAGATGATATTTTGTGCATATGGAGGGGAGCCATGGAGGATCTAGAAAAATTTCTGGGATATTTGAATGCTAATGGGCTGGGCCTCACCTTCACGATGGAAACAGATCCTTTTAACACCCATTTTTTGGATCTGGAGATTTGGGTTGATCCTGACACCAGGGTGATTACCACTGTTAATTATTTTAAACCTGCAGACCGGAATGGCTATTTGGACTATAGGAGTGCACACCATAGGCTGTGGTTAAAAAATGTCCCATACGGCCAGTTTAGGAGACTGCTCCGTAATTGTACAAACACAGATGATTATGCCAAGCAGTCTCAGTTTTTACATTTATTTTCTGACACTGATATATATTTATATATGATTTCCATTCTTATTATCTCTTATTATTATTATTATTTCTCGAATCCCATTCAATTTCCAGTCTCTTAATGATGTAGTAGCCACATCGTTTGGTTATGGGTAGTCTTCTGTCTTCTTTATGGCTGGAATATCTGTTGTAGCTATATTGCATAAGATGTAGTCCTATTGCTCTTATACTCCTAGTTATATGGTAGAAATCCCTGTATGTGAGTAATTACAGCCTATTTTCATTCCTCCCACTCAATTTCCATTGGCCAGCCTCTCTATGATGTATGACCATGGAGTCTATAAAGCTGATATGGTCTTAATGCAAGTGTATGCTTGACTTGAGAAATCGGAGGATGAACCTCCGGGAAAAGCATTGTCTGCCCTTTTAAATAAAAACTTTTTTTATTCTTTTAGTCCCTCTAGCCCAGTGCCTTTTTTGGTAGCAAATCCCACAGCGGTTGTTTCTTTCCTCACACACCGCCGTGACGTCCAGACCACGCCAGCTTGCATTATCCAGCAGCGGTTGGCGTTCTGGTTTCCATGGCGGCTAGCTCATAGTGACAACACTTCCTATGTGACATTGTCCATTACGTGATCCACAGCGGGAGTTCGGATAGCTCGGTCCCCGGCTACTCAAGAGGGATGCAGGCACTTCTAGGCTGCACACTTCAATCAGCCACACCGTGAATGGGTGAGATTTGTCTGGACTTTTGTCTATTTTACCAGCAACAGTGTTTTAGAGTGCACCCCCTTTTTTTTGTATTTGCAAAAAACTATACATGCCACCTCTGAATTTTCAAATGTATACTTATATTCAGAGCCAACAACACAGATTTGTTCAGATAGATAGAATGTCCTAAATAATTGAAAAGGTAACAAATTTCTTCTTAACCCTTTTCAATCCCCTTTTTTTCCATTCAACCACCTCCCTTCCAGAACTGTGGTGTGCTGGGGGGAGTGGGTGATCGGGATTTGCTCACTTGCTCCATCCCCTCGCACGTGCAGCAGTGTTGCATGAGTAACACCCTGGTTTATTAGGTCTATAGGGCTCTACATCTACATATGTACACTGGGGTAGACTTAGTTTACTTGGGGCTACATGACCTCTAATGGTCTTTCCTCGTCTAAAGATATATTTAGGCCTCATAGGTAAAATCTGTTAAAGGATAGTGTCACTCATGAGTATAGGTCAATACTTGTCAAATATCGCCCTACACTCACTTACCTGGCCCGAATAGTTAAAAACCACTGGTAGGTCATTAGTGGCTTTAGGACTGGTGGCGGTGGAACATATATTTATATTAGTATTTTTACCATCATTTTTCTTAATTTTATCATTGTCATTAATCAAGCAGTTTTGTTGTGATAAAAATGATGCTCGCTTGCATGCTGCTTCTACAAGTTCAGATGGATAATGTTTTTCTTTAAAACGTGTCTTCAATACCACAGACTGCTTGGCATAATCGTCTGTGTTCATACACGGGGGACAGCGATGGGGATCATGTTCGCGCCGGCCTTCGCCAACCTCTATATTGGTTGGTTGGATGATCAGTTGGTGTGGACTGATGCCAATCCATTCGGCGCGAGCCTGGTCCTCCATTGCCATTTCATAGATGATATTTTGTGCATATGGAGGGGAGCCATGGAGGATCTAGAAAAATTTCTGGGATATTTGAATGCTAATGGGCTGGGCCTCACCTTCACGATGGAAACAGATCCTTTTAACACCCATTTTTTGGATCTGGAGATTTGGGTTGATCCTGACACCAGGGTGATTACCACTGTTAATTATTTTAAACCTGCAGACCGGAATGGCTATTTGGACTATAGGAGTGCACACCATAGGCTGTGGTTAAAAAATGTCCCATACGGCCAGTTTAGGAGACTGCTCCGTAATTGTACAAACACAGATGATTATGCCAAGCAGTCTCAGTTTTTACATTTATTTTCTGACACTGATATATATTTATATATAATTTCCATTCTTATTATCTCTTATTATTATTATTATTTCTCGAATCCCATTCAATTTCCAGTCTCTTAATGATGTAGTAGCCACATCGTTTGGTTATGGGTAGTCTTCTGTCTTCTTTATGGCTGGAATATCTGTTGTAGCTATATTGCATAAGATGTAGTCCTATTGCTCTTATACTCCTAGTTATATGGTAGAAATCCCTGTATGTGAGTAATTACAGCCTATTTTCATTCCTCCCACTCAATTTCCATTGGCCAGCCTCTCTATGATGTATGACCATGGAGTCTATAAAGCTGATATGGTCTTAATGCAAGTGTATGCTTGACTTGAGAAATCGGAGGATGAACCTCCGGGAAAAGCATTGTCTGCCCTTTTAAATAAAAACTTTTTTTATTCTTTTAGTCCCTCTAGCCCAGTGCCTTTTTTGGTAGCAAATCCCACAGCGGTTGTTTCTTTCCTCACACACCGCCGTGACGTCCAGACCACGCCAGCTTGCATTATCCAGCAGCGGTTGGCGTTCTGGTTTCCATGGCGGCTAGCTCATAGTGACAACACTTCCTATGTGACATTGTCCATTACGTGATCCACAGCGGGAGTTCGGATAGCTCGGTCCCCGGCTACTCAAGAGGGATGCAGGCACTTCTAGGCTGCACACTTCAATCAGCCACACCGTGAATGGGTGAGATTTGTCTGGACTTTTGTCTATTTTACCAGCAACAGTGTTTTAGAGTGCACCCCCTTTTTTTTGTATTTGCAAAAAACTATACATGCCACCTCTGAATTTTCAAATGTATACTTATATTCAGAGCCAACAACACAGATTTGTTCAGATAGATAGAATGTCCTAAATAATTGAAAAGGTAACAAATTTCTTCTTAACCCTTTTCAATCCCCTTTTTTTCCATTCAACCACCTCCCTTCCAGAACTGTGGTGTGCTGGGGGGAGTGGGTGATCGGGATTTGCTCACTTGCTCCATCCCCTCGCACGTGCAGCAGTGTTGCATGAGTAACACCCTGGTTTATTAGGTCTATAGGGCTCTACATCTACATATGTACACTGGGGTAGACTTAGTTTACTTGGGGCTACATGACCTCTAATGGTCTTTCCTCGTCTAAAGATATATTTAGGCCTCATAGGTAAAATCTGTTAAAGGATAGTGTCACTCATGAGTATAGGTCAATACTTGTCAAATATCGCCCTACACTCACTTACCTGGCCCGAATAGTTAAAAACCACTGGTAGGTCATTAGTGGCTTTAGGACTGGTGGCGGTGGAACATATATTTATATTAGTATTTTTACCATCATTTTTCTTAATTTTATCATTGTCATTAATCAAGCAGTTTTGTTGTGATAAAAATGATGCTCGCTTGCATGCTGCTTCTACAAGTTCAGATGGATAATGTTTTTCTTTAAAACGTGTCTTCAATACCACAGACTGCTTGGCATAATCGTCTGTGTTCATACACGGGGGACAGCGATGGGGACCATGTTCGCGCCGGCCTTCGCCAACCTCTATATTGGTTGGTTGGATGATCAGTTGGTGTGGACTGATGCCAATCCATTCGGCGCGAGCCTGGTCCTCCATTGCCATTTCATAGATGATATTTTGTGCATATGGAGGGGAGCCATGGAGGATCTAGAAAAATTTCTGGGATATTTGAATGCTAATGGGCTGGGCTTCACCTTCACGATGGAAACAGATCCTTTTAACACCCATTTTTTGGATCTGGAGATTTGGGTTGATCCTGACACCAGGGTGATTACCACTGTTAATTATTTTAAACCTGCAGACCGGAATGGCTATTTGGACTATAGGAGTGCACACCATAGGCTGTGGTTAAAAAATGTCCCATACGGCCAGTTTAGGAGACTGCTCCGTAATTGTACAAACACAGATGATTATGCCAAGCAGTCTCAGTTTTTACATTTATTTTCTGACACTGATATATATTTATATATAATTTCCATTCTTATTATCTCTTATTATTATTATTATTTCTCGAATCCCATTCAATTTCCAGTCTCTTAATGATGTAGTAGCCACATCGTTTGGTTATGGGTAGTCTTCTGTCTTCTTTATGGCTGGAATATCTGTTGTAGCTATATTGCATAAGATGTAGTCCTATTGCTCTTATACTCCTAGTTATATGGTAGAAATCCCTGTATGTGAGTAATTACAGCCTATTTTCATTCCTCCCACTCAATTTCCATTGGCCAGCCTCTCTATGATGTATGACCATGGAGTCTATAAAGCTGATATGGTCTTAATGCAAGTGTATGCTTGACTTGAGAAATCGGAGGATGAACCTCCGGGAAAAGCATTGTCTGCCCTTTTAAATAAAAACTTTTTTTATTCTTTTAGTCCCTCTAGCCCAGTGCCTTTTTTGGTAGCAAATCCCACAGCGGTTGTTTCTTTCCTCACACACCGCCGTGACGTCCAGACCACGCCAGCTTGCATTATCCAGCAGCGGTTGGCGTTCTGGTTTCCATGGCGGCTAGCTCATAGTGACAACACTTCCTGTGTGACATTGTCCATTACGTGATCCACAGCGGGAGTTCGGATAGCTCGGTCCCCGGCTACTCAAGAGGGATGCAGGCACTTCTAGGCTGCACACTTCAATCAGCCACACCGTGAATGGGTGAGATTTGTCTGGACTTTTGTCTATTTTACCAGCAACAGTGTTTTAGAGTGCACCCCCTTTTTTTTGTATTTGCAAAAAACTATACATGCCACCTCTGAATTTTCAAATGTATACTTATATTCAGAGCCAACAACACAGATTTGTTCAGATAGATAGAATGTCCTAAATAATTGAAAAGGTAACAAATTTCTTCTTAACCCTTTTCAATCCCCTTTTTTTCCATTCAACCACCTCCCTTCCAGAACTGTGGTGTGCTGGGGGGAGTGGGTGATCGGGATTTGCTCACTTGCTCCATCCCCTCGCACGTGCAGCAGTGTTGCATGAGTAACACCCTGGTTTATTAGGTCTATAGGGCTCTACATCTACATATGTACACTGGGGTAGACTTAGTTTACTTGGGGCTACATGACCTCTAATGGTCTTTCCTCGTCTAAAGATATATTTAGGCCTCATAGGTAAAATCTGTTAAAGGATAGTGTCACTCATGAGTATAGGTCAATACTTGTCAAATATCGCCCTACACTCACTTACCTGGCCCGAATAGTTAAAAACCACTGGTAGGTCATTAGTGGCTTTAGGACTGGTGGCGGTGGAACATATATTTATATTAGTATTTTTACCATCATTTTTCTTAATTTTATCATTGTCATTAATCAAGCAGTTTTGTTGTGATAAAAATGATGCTCGCTTGCATGCTGCTTCTACAAGTTCAGATGGATAATGTTTTTCTTTAAAACGTGTCTTCAATACCACAGACTGCTTGGCATAATCGTCTGTGTTCATACACGGGGGACAGCGATGGGGACCATGTTCGCGCCGGCCTTCGCCAACCTCTATATTGGTTGGTTGGATGATCAGTTGGTGTGGACTGATGCCAATCCATTCGGCGCGAGCCTGGTCCTCCATTGCCATTTCATAGATGATATTTTGTGCATATGGAGGGGAGCCATGGAGGATCTAGAAAAATTTCTGGGATATTTGAATGCTAATGGGCTGGGCCTCACCTTCACGATGGAAACAGATCCTTTTAACACCCATTTTTTGGATCTGGAGATTTGGGTTGATCCTGACACCAGGGTGATTACCACTGTTAATTATTTTAAACCTGCAGACCGGAATGGCTATTTGGACTATAGGAGTGCACACCATAGGCTGTGGTTAAAAAATGTCCCATACGGCCAGTTTAGGAGACTGCTCCGTAATTGTACAAACACAGATGATTATGCCAAGCAGTCTCAGTTTTTACATTTATTTTCTGACACTGATATATATTTATATATAATTTCCATTCTTATTATCTCTTATTATTATTATTATTTCTCGAATCCCATTCAATTTCCAGTCTCTTAATGATGTAGTAGCCACATCGTTTGGTTATGGGTAGTCTTCTGTCTTCTTTATGGCTGGAATATCTGTTGTAGCTATATTGCATAAGATGTAGTCCTATTGCTCTTATACTCCTAGTTATATGGTAGAAATCCCTGTATGTGAGTAATTACAGCCTATTTTCATTCCTCCCACTCAATTTCCATTGGCCAGCCTCTCTATGATGTATGACCATGGAGTCTATAAAGCTGATATGGTCTTAATGCAAGTGTATGCTTGACTTTAGAAATCGGAGGATGAACCTCCGGGAAAAGCATTGTCTGCCCTTTTAAATAAAAACTTTTTTTATTCTTTTAGTCCCTCTAGCCCAGTGCCTTTTTTGGTAGCAAATCCCACAGCGGTTGTTTCTTTCCTCACACACCGCCGTGACGTCCAGACCACGCCAGCTTGCATTATCCAGCAGCGGTTGGCGTTCTGGTTTCCATGGCGGCTAGCTCATAGTGACAACACTTCCTATGTGACATTGTCCATTACGTGATCCACAGCGGGAGTTCGGATAGCTCGGTCCCCGGCTACTCAAGAGGGATGCAGGCACTTCTAGGCTGCACACTTCAATCAGCCACACCGTGAATGGGTGAGATTTGTCTGGACTTTTGTCTATTTTACCAGCAACAGTGTTTTAGAGTGCACCCCCTTTTTTTTGTATTTGCAAAAAACTATACATGCCACCTCTGAATTTTCAAATGTATACTTATATTCAGAGCCAACAACACAGATTTGTTCAGATAGATAGAATGTCCTAAATAATTGAAAAGGTAACAAATTTCTTCTTAACCCTTTTCAATCCCCTTTTTTTCCATTCAACCACCTCCCTTCCAGAACTGTGGTGTGCTGGGGGGAGTGGGTGATCGGGATTTGCTCACTTGCTCCATCCCCTCGCACGTGCAGCAGTGTTGCATGAGTAACACCCTGGTTTATTAGGTCTATAGGGCTCTACATCTACATATGTACACTGGGGTAGACTTAGTTTACTTGGGGCTACATGACCTCTAATGGTCTTTCCTCGTCTAAAGATATATTTAGGCCTCATAGGTAAAATCTGTTAAAGGATAGTGTCACTCATGAGTATAGGTCAATACTTGTCAAATATCGCCCTACACTCACTTACCTGGCCCGAATAGTTAAAAACCACTGGTAGGTCATTAGTGGCTTTAGGACTGGTGGCGGTGGAACATATATTTATATTAGTATTTTTACCATCATTTTTCTTAATTTTATCATTGTCATTAATCAAGCAGTTTTGTTGTGATAAAAATGATGCTCGCTTGCATGCTGCTTCTACAAGTTCAGATGGATAATGTTTTTCTTTAAAACGTGTCTTCAATACCACAGACTGCTTGGCATAATCGTCTGTGTTCATACACGGGGGACAGCGATGGGGACCATGTTCGCGCCGGCCTTCGCCAACCTCTATATTGGTTGGTTGGATGATCAGTTGGTGTGGACTGATGCCAATCCATTCGGCGCGAGCCTGGTCCTCCATTGCCATTTCATAGATGATATTTTGTGCATATGGAGGGGAGCCATGGAGGATCTAGAAAAATTTCTGGGATATTTGAATGCTAATGGGCTGGGCTTCACCTTCACGATGGAAACAGATCCTTTTAACACCCATTTTTTGGATCTGGAGATTTGGGTTGATCCTGACACCAGGGTGATTACCACTGTTAATTATTTTAAACCTGCAGACCGGAATGGCTATTTGGACTATAGGAGTGCACACCATAGGCTGTGGTTAAAAAATGTCCCATACGGCCAGTTTAGGAGACTGCTCCGTAATTGTACAAACACAGATGATTATGCCAAGCAGTCTCAGTTTTTACATTTATTTTCTGACACTGATATATATTTATATATAATTTCCATTCTTATTATCTCTTATTATTATTATTATTTCTCGAATCCCATTCAATTTCCAGTCTCTTAATGATGTAGTAGCCACATCGTTTGGTTATGGGTAGTCTTCTGTCTTCTTTATGGCTGGAATATCTGTTGTAGCTATATTGCATAAGATGTAGTCCTATTGCTCTTATACTCCTAGTTATATGGTAGAAATCCCTGTATGTGAGTAATTACAGCCTATTTTCATTCCTCCCACTCAATTTCCATTGGCCAGCCTCTCTATGATGTATGACCATGGAGTCTATAAAGCTGATATGGTCTTAATGCAAGTGTATGCTTGACTTGAGAAATCGGAGGATGAACCTCCGGGAAAAGCATTGTCTGCCCTTTTAAATAAAAACTTTTTTTATTCTTTTAGTCCCTCTAGCCCAGTGCCTTTTTTGGTAGCAAATCCCACAGCGGTTGTTTCTTTCCTCACACACCGCCGTGACGTCCAGACCACGCCAGCTTGCATTATCCAGCAGCGGTTGGCGTTTTGGTTTCCATGGCGGCTAGCTCATAGTGACAACACTTCCTGTGTGACATTGTCCATTACGTGATCCACAGCGGGAGTTCGGATAGCTCGGTCCCCGGCTACTCAAGAGGGATGCAGGCACTTCTAGGCTGCACACTTCAATCAGCCACACCGTGAATGGGTGAGATTTGTCTGGACTTTTGTCTATTTTACCAGCAACAGTGTTTTAGAGTGCACCCCCTTTTTTTTGTATTTGCAAAAAACTATACATGCCACCTCTGAATTTTCAAATGTATACTTATATTCAGAGCCAACAACACAGATTTGTTCAGATAGATAGAATGTCCTAAATAATTGAAAAGGTAACAAATTTCTTCTTAACCCTTTTCAATCCCCTTTTTTTCCATTCAACCACCTCCCTTCCAGAACTGTGGTGTGCTGGGGGGAGTGGGTGATCGGGATTTGCTCACTTGCTCCATCCCCTCGCACGTGCAGCAGTGTTGCATGAGTAACACCCTGGTTTATTAGGTCTATAGGGCTCTACATCTACATATGTACACTGGGGTAGACTTAGTTTACTTGGGGCTACATGACCTCTAATGGTCTTTCCTCGTCTAAAGATATATTTAGGCCTCATAGGTAAAATCTGTTAAAGGATAGTGTCACTCATGAGTATAGGTCAATACTTGTCAAATATCGCCCTACACTCACTTACCTGGCCCGAATAGTTAAAAACCACTGGTAGGTCATTAGTGGCTTTAGGACTGGTGGCGGTGGAACATATATTTATATTAGTATTTTTACCATCATTTTTCTTAATTTTATCATTGTCATTAATCAAGCAGTTTTGTTGTGATAAAAATGATGCTCGCTTGCATGCTGCTTCTACAAGTTCAGATGGATAATGTTTTTCTTTAAAACGTGTCTTCAATACCACAGACTGCTTGGCATAATCGTCTGTGTTCATACACGGGGGACAGCGATGGGGACCATGTTCGCGCCGGCCTTCGCCAACCTCTATATTGGTTGGTTGGATGATCAGTTGGTGTGGACTGATGCCAATCCATTCGGCGCGAGCCTGGTCCTCCATTGCCATTTCATAGATGATATTTTGTGCATATGGAGGGGAGCCATGGAGGATCTAGAAAAATTTCTGGGATATTTGAATGCTAATGGGCTGGGCCTCACCTTCACGATGGAAACAGATCCTTTTAACACCCATTTTTTGGATCTGGAGATTTGGGTTGATCCTGACACCAGGGTGATTACCACTGTTAATTATTTTAAACCTGCAGACCGGAATGGCTATTTGGACTATAGGAGTGCACACCATAGGCTGTGGTTAAAAAATGTCCCATACGGCCAGTTTAGGAGACTGCTCCGTAATTGTACAAACACAGATGATTATGCCAAGCAGTCTCAGTTTTTACATTTATTTTCTGACACTGATATATATTTATATATAATTTCCATTCTTATTATCTCTTATTATTATTATTATTATTTCTCGAATCCCATTCAATTTCCAGGCTCTTTATGATGTAGTAGCCACATCGTTTGGTTATGGGTAGTCTTCTGTCTTTTTTATGGCTGGAATATCTGTTGTAGCTATATTGCATAAGATGTAGTCCTATTGCTCTTATACTCCTAGTTATATGGTAGAAATCCCTGTATGTGAGTAATTACAGCCTATTTTCATTCCTCCCACTCAATTTCCATTGGCCAGCCTCTCTATGATGTATGACCATGGAGTCTATAAAGCTGATATGGTCTTAATGCAAGTGTATGCTTGACTTGAGAAATCGGAGGATGAACCTCCGGGAAAAGCATTGTCTGCCCTTTTAAATAAAAACTTTTTTTATTTTTTTAGTCCCTCTAGCCCAGTGCCTTTTTTGGTAGCAAATCCCACAGCGGTTGTTTCTTTCCTCACACACCGCCGTGACATCCAGACCACGCCAGCTTGCATTATCCAGCAGCGGTTGGCGTTCTGGTTTCCATGGCGGCTAGCTCATAGTGACAACACTTCCTGTGTGACATTGTCCATTACGTGATCCACAGCGGGAGTTCGGATAGCTCGGTTCCCGGCTACTCAAGAGGGATGCAGGAACTTCTAGGCTGCACACTTCAATCAGCCACACCGTGAATGGGTGAGATTTGTCTGGACTTTTGTCTATTTTACCAGCAACAGTGTTTTAGAGTGCACCCCCTTTTTTTGTATTTGCAAAAAACTATACATGCCACCTCTGAATTTTCAAATGTATACTTATATTCAGAGCCAACAACACAGATTTGTTCAGATAGATAGAATGTCCTAAATAATTGAAAAGGTAACAAATTTCTTCTTAACCCTTTTCAATCCCCTTTTTTTCCATTCAACCACCTCCCTTCCAGAACTGTGGTGTGCTGGGGGGAGTGGGTGATCGGGATTTGCTCACTTGCTCTATCCCCTCGCACGTGCAGCAGCATCATTTCGCTATTACATGGCGCTAGGTGGTGCCATAGAGGATCAAAGCTCCTGACTTTGTCCAACACTTTGATCCACTTGATGTCTAGATGCGGAAATAGCGCCCCTAGTGATCATCCTAAATGCAGCAGCGGGGGATGGGGTCAGTGGCATTCAGAGTGCCGGATATAGTCCAACACTTTGACCTAAAGAGGATGACCTAGTGCCGGATTTTCTCTGGCAACAGTGCAATCTAGCAGCAGCCAGTGTTCCTATATCGGACTATGTCAAACTTTGGTTCTATGAAGGAAAATGCCAATATCGGACATAGGCTGACATAGGATTGGAAAGGGTTAAAGGCATACATAAATACAACTTTTGTATAGTTATTCTGAGAGAGCATGTAAAAGCAGTCAACATGAATATTTATTCTGAGAGAGCATGTAAAAGCAGTCAACATGAATATTAAACCCAGTGGAACAATAATGTTTATCAACTAGCACATTGCATACCTATTCAGAGTTCATGGCCAAGTGCTGAATGTATTTAGACTGCTGTGAAGTCTGCTTTGCAATAAAAGAGAGCTGACATTTCTCCACAGGAAACAGAAGACTGAGCAAGCATATAAATATCTTCAAGGGCATCAGCCTTCATGGACTTATAACTGAAAGTCCACATTGCCACCAAGTGTATTCTTTTAAGGCTTGAAGACTTAGATAGCTTTCATTATAAAACAGTAAACATTATCTGCCAGCTATGTAAGGTGCCACAGTCCCACCAAGAGGGGCATGCGGATGGACTGGTAAGGTAAGACAGGTAAGGTTCTGAAATGTTTCCACTTCTCTTTGCTGACCTAAAAGCATTTTAAAAGCATTTTCGGCACTGTTACTTGACCTGAAGAATGATCAATTTATCATGTGAAGTGCATAGTCTTTGTGTTTGAATAAATGCTTGTTTTGCAAATAATTCCTGGGAATCCTTGGAGGAGGTAAATGCTCCCCTCCCTCCTTTTTCTCCATCTTTATACAATTTAAGTTTTTTATATTTTTTGTTTGTTCCTTCTACATCAGAGCTATAACATGGCTAATCCATTGAAGCAGGGAGTAAACTTTGACATTAGTTCTGTTTCAAGACTTTTTATCTAAGGACCAAATTCAATTGCCAGTTAGGCCCGGTACACATTAGCGCTAAAAAACGGTCCGTTCCCGGATTAGAAGGGAAAGGATTGGAGCAGATTCTAATAGATCCAATGTTAACCTATGAATCCGTTCACATCCATCCGTTCGAACGGATCCGGTTCGTGCGATCCAAATGGACCATTCTAGGGGACAAAATTCACTTTGGGGCTGGGGGTTTAGGGCAATTTGGGAAATGGAACGGAAGCTGCGGAATGCAAACTGATCCGATCAACCGGTTTTCACAGAATGCAAGTGTGAACTGGGCCTTAGACAGTAATTTTTTAAAGTATATTCAGCTTCCTATTTTAAACAGTTGCACTCTCCTTAAAGAGGAACTGTCGCTAAAATCTTAAAATTTAAAACACATACAAGTACATTTCATAACAAGTACATTTCTCCCAGAGTAAAATGAGCCATAAATTAGTTCTCTCCTATGCTGCTGTCAATCACAGTAGGTAGTAGAAATCTGACATTACTGACAGGTTCTGGGCTAGTCCAACTCTCCAAAGGGGATTCTCAGCATGGCCTTTATTCTTTATAAAGACATTCCCTGAAAAAGATTTATGAAAAGATGCTGGCCAGCCTCCCTGCTCGCAGCACACTATTTTGGCAGTTGGATGGAGCAACTGCCATTCTCTAAGTGCTTTTAAAAATAAAGAAAACCCTGAGAACCCCCCTTTGAGAAGATGGGCTAGTCCAAAATCTGTCGATAATGACAGATTTCTACTTCTTATTGCAAGTGACAGGAACATAGGAGAAAAGTAATTTATGGCTCATTTTACTCTGGGAGAAATGTACTTCTTATTTGTATGTGTTTAACATTTTAACATTTTGGCGACAGTTCCTCTTTAAAGCTAAATTGCAGCTTCATTTGACTAAGCATTTGTGCATTCAGTAATGCAGAAAACAGCTGATTTTTCTGAACATCTTGCTAAACACAAATTTACTAAGGCTGTTACTGCAATGAAAAGCAAAATTACCTACTAGTGAGGTATATTACCGACTTGTGTGGTAAATACCAATATCAATTCACAAAGATTAGAGCGTTAGTTATAACAAGTAACAGTGTTTGGTATTTAAGGCCAGCTCTGACCTGTTGGTAGCTAATAATCAGCATATTACAGACAAAGAAGACAGCCAATAGGAAGAGCCACCCTCTTTGATCCGATGCTCTGGCGGACAGGACACGAGAATCACAGAGCAGGGGAAATAGACAGTCAAAGAAGCTTTTCTGTATCCCTTTAGATGTGCAGATCTATATACTGATACACAGAAGAGAGACTTCTAGTGGCATGCATGAACATCTAAAGGGATGTAGGAAGCCCTGTATTTTTTAAAACTGATACAGGAATGGCTCATGCAGAGAGAAGAACCACAGCTTGCTGCCTGACCTACTCCACAGCTGGTGAGACATTAACAGCAGGGCTTAGTGAACTGAAGCAACATTTTTGGTAAATCATGTATGGAAATGTTAGTGAATTTGAAAAAGTTTTGAAATACCTAATGTGGTATTTTGCCGAGCAATTTTTTTTTTACCATCTAGCTCTTAGTGAATTGAAGCCTGTGTATAAATAAATATAAAATATTGCAAATCAGGTTAGCCTCATATTTGCTCTGCATCTAATTTCAGTATGGCGGGACTCAGACCTGAATCATAAAGTATCAGCCTACTGTACTTGTGTATCTGATATTACTATATTATGCCTGTGTAACTTGACGTTTTCTACTCAATAAATATCCTTTTGGTTAAAAAAAGCTGTGTTGTGTATGAGTTTTTAACTAACCTAGACCAGCTTTTCCTGTTAGGAAGATAAATCTGTAACTTGGGGGCTAGCCTAGGCAATTTCCTAGCATAATACTGCATCAAAATAATCAACTTCGCTATCTGGCCTTCAAATTCAACAAAGATTTATTGGCCAACAGTTGTTCTATGTTGAAGACACAAAGAATTAGAAACTGTATTGGACTACCCAAGCTTCTGATAATGTAAGTCTCCTAGTATGTGTATTACTAAACACAATCCCTAATGCTGGGAATACACGATGCATTTTTTCGGTTTTTGGACATGTTGGAAGTTATCTATCGAACCATCTATCTGCTAAAAAAAAAACGTATGGTGTATTCCCAGCATTAAACATAGTCACAAGAAAATAACATTTTTTGTTTTTTATGTACTATAAAAGGAAAGGAGTATGACAGGAAAGCTTTGATCTATTTATAAAATGTCCTGTTTAGGAGAGTACACATACAACTACTGTCCTTTAGTATATACTGTAATTCAGTAACCTTCACCCTGTTTGAAGATGATGGCAGTAAATTTTAAATTAAAAAAAAAAACACAACTGTCTGACCATTAAAATAGAAAAGTATTCTTAAAGAGGAACTGACGCAAAAATCTTAAAATTTAAAATACCATATTTTTCTGACTATAAGACACACCGGACCATTAGACGCACCTAGGTTTAGAAGACAAAAACCAGGAAAAAAATATATACTGGTATAAATATAAGCCTGGTGCATCCATGGTGCAGGGGCGTCTTGTGGAGCTTCTCCCAGTTACAGTAATTCCCCCACTTTGGAAAGCTTGGTAGCAGGCTAGGTAGCAGTTGTAAATAGCAGACAAACAGGCTTACAGGGCCTGATTACTAGCAGGACAATGAGGCACCAGGCCTTGGAATCAGAAGCAGGGTTTAGGATCAGCAGCAGGCTTGGAAACAGAAGCAGGGCTCAATTTAAGTAGAAGAGCTTAGGGTCACAAAGAAGTACTAGACATGTTTACTGGTAACTCACTGACAAGCTTCAGAAGCAGCACAGCCATAGACGCCATCTGCCTGCCGACCACCGATGCTGCACTGGTCATGCATGCACCCTCCATGCTCCAAGCAGTGTCTCCAGTCCTGCTTCACAGCCCAGCTCAGCTGCATAGCCCAACTCCATTGCACATCATGTGGTAATAGTGTTTCCAGATATTCCTGGGTGTCTGGTCTGTAGCACGGAAGTGGCAATAGCTGCCAATACTGAAAGGGGGCGGACCTTCAGCTGGCTCAGCTCCCAACCAATCCTCAAGCAGCAGTGATGTTCCCGTGGCCTGGTCTGCATTGCGGAAGTGGCGAGAGCTGCCGATACCCGAAGGGGGGCGGACCTTCAGCTGGCTCAGCTGGCAACCAATCCTGCAGCAGCAGTGATGTTCCCGTGGCCTGGTCTGCATCGCGGAAGTGGCGAGAGCTGCCGATACCCGAAGGGGGGTGGACCTTCAGCTGGCTCAGCTGCCGACCAATCCTGAAGCAGCAGTGATGTTCCCATGGCCTGGTCTGCATTGCGGAAGTGGCGAGAGCTGCCGATACCCAAAGGGGGGTGGACCTTCAGCTGGCTCAGCAGCCGACCAATCCTGAAGCAGTAGTGATGTTCCCTTTGGCTGGCCTGCATCGCGGAAGTGGCAAGAGCTGCTCATACCCAAAGGGGGGCGGACCTTCAGCTGGCTCAGCAGCCGACCAATCCTGAAGCAGCAGTGATGTTCCCGAGTCCTGGCCTTCAGCACGCAAGTGGCGAGAGCTCCAGATAACGGAAGGGGGGGGGGGACCTTCAGCTGGCTCAGCTGCCGACCAATACTGAGGCAGGATCGATGTTCCTGGGACCTGGTTTTCAGTGTGGAAAAGGTCAGAGCGGGTAGACCTTTAGCGGCTCAGCTGCCAACAGACACAGTAGTATTTTTGTAGCATTCAGACCATAAGACGCACTGACTTTCCCCCCACTTTTGGTCCGAAAAATACGGACTATAAGACGCACCTAGTTTTAGAGGACAAAACCATAGGAAAAAAATAAACTGGTGCATCTTTAGTGCCGGGCCATCTTATGGTCCTTTCCCACCCACAAGCTGTCTCTGCTCTCTATCTAAACTACACTGCCCAGCTGAACTAACCCCTGCTGCCCCACTAGCTACACTACACTACTGTGCCCACAATCTACACTAAACTGCACTGTCCCCACGACCTACACAAAATTACAGTCCCCACAACCTACACAATTTCCACAACCTACACTAAACTACACTATCCCCACAACCTACACCAAACTACACTGTCCCCTCAGCCTAAATTAACCTACACTGTTTCTACAACCTACACTACAGTACATCAGCTTGTTGGGGTACCTGATGTGGCAGCGCTGCAGTGCGATCTGGGCAGAGATGGAAGCTGCCCTCAGTGAGATCGTCCAGGTCTCCCATCTGCTGCGAGTGAACCACTGCAGATCAGCTGGAGCTGCCCTCATGGTGCATCTGTGTGAGAGGCAGCTCCACAGGAACATCATCTGCCGTGGTGCGTGCTATACAGGAACATCGTCAGCGGGGAGCTGGACAAGTTGCAGGAGCCACGTGGGCCGTCATCTCTCTGTAGCTGCCCATGGTGCGCGCTGTACAGGATGATCGGCGGTGGGGAGCTGTAGATGTTGCAGGAGCCACTTGGGCTGTGCGCTCGCTAGAGCTGCCAACATGGTGCCCGCTCCAGAGGCAGAGCAACGGCGGGGAAACGGTCAGCGGTGATGGAGCTGGAGACACTGCGCCGCCACTTACAGGGCATCCTGGAGTGACGCTCATCAGCCGGATGAGAGCCGCTAAAGAACCAGAGCCCAGCGACACCTTGGCCACTATGCAGTGAAAGAGCCGGTTAGAATGCTTAATCCGATTACAGAAGAAAGACTTGTAGCCCACAGCTTAGGCAAGGGCTTCCGCTATGTCTTGCATCTGACTGTGGGGGACACCTGGCTGCACATTCAGTCTGTAAGACGCAGGGACTTTTTCCTCCCATTTTTAGGAGAGAAAAAGTGCGTCTTGTAGTCCGAAAATACATATACACACAGATATATATATATATATATATATATATATATATATATATATATATATACAAAACAATCTAATCTTATGCAATTGAAAATTGAAAATTGAGATAAAGTGAATTGAACAGAGGTGCTTATATATATATATATATATATATATATATATATATATATATAGCACTATTTATTGGACTGAGGAAGTGGGGTGTCCACCCACAAAGCACATTGCCATAGTGCAAATGAGCTACATTTTTTTTATCTAATATGTGTGTCATCTACTGAGGTCAGCCACCTCTTGTTTCTCATTTTATCACATTTGGGTGCTTGTTCCTTGTTTCCCTCTGTCATACTACTCTCCTTAGGAGGGGGGGGGGGGCAGCTGGTGATTAATTTTCTGGCTTCAACAGACAAGAGAACAACCATCCCCCAGTAATGGCAGGTTCCCAGAGTGGAAATGAGTTATCTTCATAAGCTATACAAGTGGTTGCTTATACAGCAACCTATGTTTGTAAATATTATTGTAACAAGCGGCGGGGACACCGTTTCTTCCATCCACGCTGCTCTCTCGGCTCCCCCGCGTGCTGGCCTCTCGCCCGCGCACACTAATAGACTAGTGCGCGCGCGCGGCCAGCGTCACGGTATTTACGCCTCTAGGAGGTGAGTCAGCTGACCGGCAGGTCAGCTAATGTCACAGGGAGCGCTCCTCGCCCCTGATTGGCCGGCTGGCGGGGGCGTGACTGAGGGCTCCCCTGCCAGCATAAAGACAACGAGCTGTCAGTAGCTCGCTGTCTGTTGTCGTGAATACTAGTGTGTTAGCGCTCAGACCATAGACTAGATCCCAGGTGTTGATGTCAAGGACTTCACACCTAGACTAGGATATTGATTGTATTGTATTAGTTATCTGTTTGACCTTTGCTCGTTCCTGACTATTCTCTCACTCTCTGATTCTGTACTTCTGCGAATCTGATACCGTTGCCGAACTTTGGCTGACCTTTGACTCTGAGCCTGCTTTTTGATTCTGTACTTCAGCTATCTGATTCTGTTGCCGACTCTCCGCCTACCCCTCACTCCGATTTCTGCTTACCGATTTTGTATCTTATCTGCCTGTGTGTTGCCGACCTTTTTCTGTCTGACTCTCCTACTCACCAGTGGGCCGATTGCCACTGGTGAGGTTACTCCTGAGGTCCTCAGCTGATCTCTCCCGCCTGGGAGGTTAGTGTGGGAATCTTCAGAGTACTACTGTGTCCACCAATCACTCCACACACGTTGGTATCTTTATCGCTCTTCTCACTATATCTGTATTATTGGTGATTCTGCAGATCACCTAATAATCAGATATAGTATCTGTATTATTGGTGATACTGCAGATCACCAGTACTCAGATCCTAGTTGCTACACACTGTTACAATTATCTCCTTTTTACAGTTTTGCCAGGAATAACAATTCTACACTACCTGGGCTCCCGTTGTGTTTTTCCGCCAAGGAGTTCACAATATCTTATCTGTCAAGCTGTACAATAGTTGTTGGTCCAACGCAGCCGAAGGCCACTTTTGGAGGAAGCCAGATGTTATATGTATGTTTTTGGAATGCGGGAGGAAGTTCAAGTGCCCGGAGGAAATGGAGAGAACGTACTAGCTGCATGCAGCTAGGTGGCATAGTGGTTAGCACCCTCGCCTTGCAGCACTGAGTCTCCAGTACGAATTCCCAGCCAGGGCACTATCTGCACAGAGTTTGTATGTTCTCCTCATGTCTGCGTGGGTTTCCTCTGGGCACAGTTAATTGTCTTCCCCCTAAATTGATCCTAGATTGGAATGGACATAAGAGCATGGTAGGGGTTAGATTGTAAGCTCCTCTGAGGGACAGTTGGGAACAAACTACAGGTAGTGAAGAATTATTAGGCAAGTTGTATTTTTTTGAGGAATAATTTTATTATTGAACAACAACCATGTTCTCAATGAACCCAAAAAAAACTCAATAATATCAAAGCTGAATATTTTTGAAAGTAGTTTTTAGTTTGTTTTTAGTTTTAGCTATTTTAGGGGGATATCTGTGTGTGCAGGTGACTATTACTATGCATGATTATTAGGCAACTTAACAAAAAACAAATATATACCCATTTCAATTATTTATTTTTACCAATGAAACCAATATAACATCTCAACATTCACAAATATACATTTCTGACATTCAAAAACAAAACAAAAACAAATCAGTGACCAATATAGCCACCTTTCTTTGCAAGGACACTCAAAAGCCTGCCATCCATTGATTCTGTCAGTGTTTTGATCTGTTCACCATCAACATTGCGTGCAGCAGCAACCACAGCATCCCAGACACTGTTCAGAGAGGTGTTGTAACGTTTGCGGAATGGTTTCTGTGGTCAGCGCACAAGATGCGCGCTGACACGGCGGAAATCCTCCACAGACGTGTAATTTGGAGAACCCAGGTTAGGTGCAATGCACCAGTAGAGGGCAATTCCCACCAGCAGATGGAGCTGTGGAGTTCAAACGAGCACAGCCTCTGCACGGCTACAGATGCCAAATGAGAATTGTACAGATAAGGCAAAGTAGGGCAGGATAGCCCTCTAAGAGAGAGAGCACAGAGACAGACTAAATGTGTGTTCCCCAATCTAGCCACCACCCAGCGACGGTGAACACACATCCGCAGAAACAAAGCGAGAATGCAATCGCAAGAATGGCGATTACCAAATAGTGACACAAGGCCGAGCAGGACAGAACACGAGAGTAGCAAAGGCACAGCAAACAACAATAATAGAACATAAAGAAAAATAACAAACGCTAGCTAAACGCGAACACCGCACTCATTCGCAACAGCGAACGCATTTACGGCGCGGTCTCCGCACGATAAGCACAACACAACAGAGACAAGCACGCCACCCTAACTAACCAATGACACACAAACACGAAATAGAGAACGCGAACGCTTGCTTAACGGTTACCTCACCGAGCCTACAGCAAGCGTTCGTACAAGACAGACAGACGAACGGAAAACAGGAATAAGGTAGATAGGATCCACCGCTCTTCCGCCAGAGCGAGTGCGATCCGGGTTCAGGAATAGGACAGGAAGGATCCACTGCTCTTTCCACCAGAGCAAGTGTGATCCAAGAACAGAAACAGAACTAGCAAGATCCACTGCTCTTTTCCACCAGAGCAAGTGTGATCCAAGAACAGAAACAGAACTAGCAAGATCCACTGCTCTTTTCCACCAGAGTAAGTGTGATCCAAGAACAGAATCAGAACTAGCAAGATCCACTGCTCTTTTCCACCAGAGCAAGTGTGATCCAAGAACAGAAACAGAACTAGCAAGATCCACTGCTCTTTTCCACCAGAGCAAGTGTGATCCAAGTACAAGCAGGAACACAGATCAGAAGGATCCACAGCCGCTACCACTAGAGGCTAGTGCGATCCAAACAGATGAACAGAGGGGGCTACCAGTAGCAACCGCTGCTCTGGTTAGCACCCCCAGACAGACAGAATGATTTCCTGTCGACCACCGCTGGCGACAGGACAATCACAGCAGAGAGGCAACACAGACAAAACAGATAAGCAACCTGACTGTACTAGAGGAGCTGCGTAGTGCAGTCCCAAGAATTACGCTAAGATAAACTTTAGCAAACCAACAGGGCTGATACTCTAGGAGAGTTCATCAGAAACAAACCATGAAGGATGACCAGCAAAGGATTCTGGGAGAACATGGTTTTTATACTGCCAGCCTTCAAAGGAGGGAGGTAGGCGATTTGCATAACGAATGTATGCAAATTCCTCAGCAGCAGAACAGGTCTGAAACCTGCAAAGCATAGACAGGTCTTTTTTCCAGAGACCTGCAGCCTTCAGACTTAAAGAATGGTCAAACAGCTGTCTGCCCGTGCAGCCAGCTGAGCGGATCATTACAGTACTCCCCCCTCTAGGGACGGATTCCAGACGTCTCTTAAAACTGATGTTTCCAAAAAAATCTAACTGAAGACTCATGAATGTCGGGTCAGCCCTACAAGGCCCAATTCCAGAGTCAGTCCTCCTGAAACCGACCTCTTCGGAAGCAGAAGCCACCGAAACATGCCCATCAGTACTACAAGTCTCAGCGTAACACCCATCAGGACTGTGAATGCCAGAGAAGAACCCATCGACACCCTCCAGGCAATACCCACCACCTTCCAGGGAATGTCCGAAAATACCAAACCTGCCACAATACCTGTTCGAAGTGTCCCTTTCAACACAAAACCACTGTTGATCTTATCCAGGGTATCAAGCAAAATTTCTCCCGGAATCTCCCAGAACCCTTTGAAGCTCTGCAGAGATCCCAAGAGGCCAGAACGCTCACCAGGCTCACATGGAGAACTACCAAGAACCCCTATGGAACCTATGATTATTCCGGATTCAGAATTACCAGGACACCCATCAAGATCAGGACTTCCAGGGACCACTTCTGGGCATGCACGCAGGCAGGCAATATCAGAACATGTCTCCACCGAGGAAGCATCTGAGCATGCTGGTAACCGAGGCACACTTGGGCTTTCTGGGTCACAGAGCACATCGGGGTACACCAGCACAGGAGAAACCTCAGGACATGTTGGGGAACTGCCAACCTCAGAGTCCGACACGACAAGACCAAAACCAGGACCGGGCAGAAAATCATCACGAGTAGAGGTCACAGGTACTGGTCTTTCTAAAGAAGACTCGGACTCAGACTCAGAAGTTTCTGTGACTGTAATATCATCTAACCAAAACTCATCATTGACTACACATGAGTGAAGCTCCACCAGAGCTGCAAAGGTAGTCAGCACAACAGCAATGCCCACTGAAATGGGCAAAACCTCAGACGGATCTGGGGGGCAGAAGGCATCTCCTAGAAGTTCTGCACCCTTTAGGAGGGACTTGGAAATCTCCAAAACATCAAACAAAACCTCAGAAGTGTCATTTTACAAGTTTTCTGTGAAGGATTCTGAACTATCCATGTTACAGGGCCGAACATCAAATACCTTCTGCGGACAGGGCAGATGTCCCAGGAATGGTTCTACCATATGCTGAGACTGAATTTCAGCATCAAGACAAGGATACATAGGAATATTTAGTGAAACTAACTCTGACTCTCTGAGTTTCGTTTCACTGCAGGCAGATTTTATACAAAGCAATATTGACTGATCCAGAGTACAGGGTGGAAAATCATTACTTTCCTCAGTATCAGATTCGCAAAACCAAAGCCAAATCCACCAAGCATTCGTCACACTCATCAGAATCAATCAAAATATACAGAGAATCAAGACAATCATTCAGAATATCTTCGCTTTTTGCGATGTAAAAATCGCAAAAGGCCTTCCAATCAAAGTCCAATTCCTCCATTAAAGCTCCAATTTCCCATGAAGCAAATGGAGGTTCAAACAACCCTGTATCAAGGTAACCTTCATATGGGTTGGGATCAGGAACATATACAGATTTTTTTAACTGCTTTAATATAATGTATGATCCTACCTATAATAGGATCCACATATGCCTTTGCCTTAGGCAATTAAATCTGAAGCAAATCTAACATTCCCTCTACCCTGGGAATTTCGGTTTGGCTGGTTATTCTGTAACGTTTGCGGAATCGTTTCTGTGGTCAGCGCACAAGATGCGCGCTGACACGGCAGAAATCCTCCACAGACGTGTAATTTAGAGAACCCAGGTTAGGTGCAATGCACCAGTAGAGGACAATTCCCACCAGCAGATGGAGCTGTGGAGTGCAGACGAGCACAGCCTCTGCACGGCCACAGATGCCAACTGGGAATTGTACAGATAAGGCAAAGTAGGGCAGGATAGCCCTCTAAGAGAGAGAGCACAGAGACAGACTAAATGTGTGTTCCCCAATCTAGCCGCCACCCAGCGACGGTGAACACACATCCGCAGAAACAAAGCGAGAATGCAATCACAAAAATGGTGATTGCCAAATAGTGACACAAGGCCAAGCAGGACAGAACACGAGAGTAGCAAAGGCACAGCAAACAACAATGATAGAACATAAAGGAAAATAACAAACACTAGCTAAACGCAAACACTGCACTCATTCGCAACAGCGAACGCGTTTACGGCGCGGTCTCCGCACGATAAGCACAACAGAGACAAGCACGCCACCCTAACTAACCAACGACACACAAACATGAAATAGAGAACGCGAACGCTTGCTTAACGGTTACCTCACTGAGCCTACAGCAAGCGTTCGTACAAGACAGACAGACGAACGGAAAACAGGAATAAGGTAGATAGGATCCACCGCTCTTCCGCCAGAGCGAGTGCGATCCGGGTTCAGGGATAGGACAGGAAGGATCCACTGCTCTTTCCACCAGAGCAAGTGTGATCCAAGAATAGAAACAGAACTAGCAAGATCCACTGCTCTTTTCCACCAGAGCAAGTGTGATCCAAGAACAGAAACAGAACTAGCAAGATCCACTGCTCTTTTCCACCAGAGCAAGTGTGATCCAAGAACAGAAACAGAACTAGCAAGATCCACTGCTCTTTTCCACCAGAGTAAGTGTGATCCAAGAACAGAAACAGAACTAGCAAGATCCACTGCTCTTTTCCACCAGAGCAAGTGTGATCCAAGAACAGAAACAGAACTAGCAAGATCCACTGCTCTTTTCCACCAGAGCAAGTGTGATCCAAGTACAAGCAGGAACACAGATCAGAAGGATCCACAGCCGCTACCACTAGAGGCTAGTGCGATCCAAACAGATGAACAGAAGGGGCTACCAGTAGCAACCGCTGCTCTGGTTCGCACCCCCAGACAGACAAAATGATTTCCTGTCGACCACCGCTGGCGACAGGACAATCACAGCAGAGAGGCAACACAGACAAAACAGATAAGCAACCTGACTGTACTAGAGGAGCTGCGGAGAGTTCATCAGAAACAAACCATGAAGGATGACTAGCAAAGGATTCTGGGAGAACATGGTTTTTATACTGCCAGCCTTCAAAGAAGGCAGGTAGGCGATATCCATAATGAATGTATGCAAATTCCTCAGCAGCAGAACAGGTCTGAAACCTGCAAAGCAAAGACAGGTCTCTTTTCCAGAGACCTGCAGCCTTCAGACTTAAGGAATTGTCAAACAGCTGTCTGCCCGTGCAACCAGCTGAGCGGATCATTACAGGTGTACTGTTTTCCCTCCTTGTAAATCTCACATTTTATGATGGACCACAGGTTCTCAATGGGGTTCAGATCTGGTGAACAAGGAGGCCATGTCATTAGTTTTTCTTTTTTTATACCCTTTCTTGCCAGCCACACTGTGGAGTACTTGGACGCATGTGATGGAGCATTGTCCTGCATGAAAATCATGTTTTTCTTGAAGGATGCAGACTTCTTCCTGTACCACTGCTTGAAGAAGGTGTCTTCCAGAAACTGGCAGTAGGACTGGGAGTTGAGCTTGACTCCATCCTCAACCCGACAAGGCCCCACAAGCTCATCTTTGATGATACCAGCCCAAACCAGTACTCCACCTCCACCTTGCTGGTGTCTGAGTCGGACTGGAGCTCTCTGCCCTTTACCAATCCAGCCACGGGCCCATCCATCTGGCCCATCAAGACTCACTCTCATTTCATCAGTCCATAAAACCTTAGAAAAATCAGTCTTGAGATATTTCTTGGCCCAGTCTTGACGTTTCAGCTTGTGTGTCTTGTTCAGTGGTGGTCGTCTTTCAGCCTTTCTTACCTTGGCCATGTCTCTGAGTATTGCACACCTTGTGCTTTTGGGCACTCCAGTGATGTTGCAGCTCTGAAATATGGCCAAACTGGTGGCAAGTGGCATCTTGACAGCTGCACGCTTGACTTTTCTCAGTTCATGGGCTGATATTTTGCGCCTTGGTTTTTCCACATGCTTCTTGCGACCCTGTTGACTATTTTGAATGAAACGCTTGATTGATGATCATGCTTCAGAAGCTTTGCAATTTTAAGAGAGCTGCATCCCTCTGCAAGATATCTCACTATTTTTGACTTTTCTGAGCCTGTCAAGTCCTTCCTTTGACCCATTTTGCCAAAGGAAAGGAAGTTGCCTTATAATTATGCACACCTGATATAGGGTGTTGATGTCATTAGACCACACCCCTTCTCATTACAGAGATGCACATCACCTAATATGCTTAATTGGTAGTGGGCTTTCGAGCCTATACAGCTTGGAGTAAGACAACATGCATAAAGAGGATGATGTGGTCAAAATACTCATTTGCCTAATAATTCTGCACTCCCTGTATACTGTATATACTCTGTAAAGCACTGCGGAAGATGTTGGCTTTATAAAATACAAGATAATAATAATGCAGATAGTGTCTTGGTCTATATTTCAACTGGGTACCCAGCACTGCAAGGCAAGAGAGCTTTACTTAACATCGATGTGCCCCCATGATTGGAATAGAATTAGTAACTGAAGAAAACAAGCACAAATAAATTCTGTACAGGGATGCCTTTCATTATAGTTCTTGTTCAAGAAAAGGAATATCAGGTCAAAGAAGAACCATAACAACATTTAGCAGAATGCAGTATATTATTCAAAGTACCCACTTTTACGTTAAATATCTTGGTTTCAGCATCAGAAACACTTCCTATAGCTATATATTGCTGTGTATTGGTATGTAGCCCCGCCTTCCCACTGAGGCTTAGCATAGGCTGTTTATCATGCAGACTTCTCCTCCCTAGACAATTCTGGGAGACCAGAGATCTTTTCTACTGGCTTTAGAGCTCTCAGTAAATTAACATTGCACAGAGATCACCAGCCAGTACTAAAGATGTTGCCGTCTGAGATAAATATCAGAAAGTAAATCAGGGAAAGGAAAGATTTGACACTGGGCAAACACTGACTATAAATTAATATTTAAAAAAAAATATTCATTATGATATTTTTGACAACAGTTCCTTCTAAGTGAAGAATGATACCCAATAATTTTGCTCCGGAACTCCGGTCTACCGATACACGTCCTGCTCAGTAGTGTAACATTACTGCTACGGCGGCACCTAGTTTCTTCGCTTAACGCTGAGCACAGTGCGCCGAAACCACCTGCTTCGCAATGTGCATCTCATGCTCAAGTCTTAGGCTGGGTGTGCACATGGCTGTGCGTGAAAGGGCGAGTTTTCTGTCATGTGCGTTTTTTGTGCATCTTTTTTTCCTGCATATGCGTTTTTCAAGTGTTTTGCGTGTGTTATTATGTGTTTGCGGTTCGCATGTACAAAATGCATATGCGCTTTGTATGCGTTTTCCATGTTATGTTTTATGCAAATCACTAGGAAGACAACAGGAAACGGAAATACATCACAAAACATTTTTTTTAAAAGACGCATATAAAAACGAATACAAAACGCAATACATTGCTTTACCATTGACTTTCATTATGTGCATTTTTGATACGTTTTTGAAAACTATGCAACAAAACCAGCGTTTCTAAAAACGCATGTTTGAAAACGCATACAAAACGCATATGCTTTCTGCTAAGTGTGTTCCTAGCTTTACTCCATACTCTTGTTAAAATTGCAATTTTGTAATTAGGTCCACAGTACATTTTTTTATACAATTTTAATACAAAAGCCTTAGCTTACTGGGTGTGAAGTGTGGAAAAATAATTTTATTGCAGTAACAAGATTCTTCTAAAAAGGGCTGAGTTTATTTACATCAAACCTGTGGGAAAAATCAGTTAGACACTAACCTCAGTAGAGGGAAGTCTCTTGACGATCCAGAGGCTTCTCCTTTCCTCAGCCACCCCACCAATGCTCGCTGGGTCCCTCTTCTTTCTCATGGTTGTGCTCCCATCTGTGTACTGTGCAGCCACAAGTATGGCTCACGCCCTCACAGTAGCACATAGCCACTCATACACAGAGGAAAAAGCCACACACAAGCTGCTCCATGCTACTATGCAGGTGTGGGCCATACTTGCAAGTGCGCAGTGTGGCTGTACACATATACAAATACTCAAGCTCTTGTCAAATATGTGCAGAGGGACCCAGATCTGTATAGGTGGGGTTAAGGAGGATGTGGGAAGCCTATGGGCCAGGGGTGTAACTACTAATCATGGGGGCACCCTGCAAAAGTTTGATGAGGCCTCATTAATGTTCACAAACCTTTCTTGCCTCCCCTTGGTGACCCTAACAGCCTGGGGGCCCATCTTTTAAGGGTCATAAAACAAGTGTGACCATCAGAATCTTCAAAAACGTAACATTTGTAGTCTTGAAAACACCTGTTTTTCCACTACTGAGGTAAAAAGGTCGTACCGGGCCGCCATAGTTTTCCTGGTGGGCCCCACCTCTATGCCTTCCTGGTGGGCCCCTGACACAGTGCGCTGCCTCACAGCATTACTCAGACCTCACAGGTCACTGGCAACTGGGGAAAGCAGAATGCGCATAGTACCCGCATACATGGAGTACTGCACATGCGGAAGTGACAACATTAGTCACTTCGGCATGTGAAGTTCAGCCGCCCGGGTACCATGCACACTCTGCTTACTTCGGTCTCCGGCGATCTGTGAGGTCCGAGTAACGCTGTGAGGCAGCACCGGCGGGGACCTAAGAGAACATTGGCAGGCAGCGCTGATCTGAGGTCTGAGTACTGAGAAGAGGTAACAGATGGGTCAGAGGCACTGGGCACCTGTTCCCATCTCAACTTGGGGGACACCTGTTGCTATCTAATGGGGGGGGGGGGGCATCTGCCACTGCCTCAACTGGGGGGGGCACATATCGCTATGTAACTGGGGGGATACCTGTCACTACCTCAGCTGGGGGAACACCTGTCACTATCTAACTGGTGGTAGGATACCTGTCACTACCTCAACTGGGAGAACACCTGTCCCTATCTAACTGGTGGGGGAGGCACCTGTCACTACCTCAACTGGGGGGGCACATGTCACTATGTAACTGGGGGGGACCTGCCACTACCTCAACTAGGGGGGCACCTGTCGCTATCTAACTGGGGGGGGGGGGCTCTGTCACTACCTCAAAGAGGGGGCTTCACATGTCACTGTGTAATTTCAGTGTTTGTGATGTGTGGGCCCCAGGTTTAAATTTTTCTGGTGGGCCCCCAGTTGTCTCAGTCTGACTCTGGAGGTAAATATTCAATTAATTACGTTTTTTTTTCTTTGCCTTAGGGTACCCTTTAAATGTCATTATTTGTCAAAGCACTGCATTGTTGTTCAGAGACCAGCAATGTTTATGGGTTCCACCTGGTCATCATCAGCTGCTATTTTAGTATCATGAGCTCAATTAAAAAAATGAACATCACCACGACTTTGTTTTGTACTGGATGCTTTCAAAATTATTCAATTGAAGTTAATTGATCGTTATAAAACATTTTCAGCTCTGATATAAATGTGTCTTTGCACAGGAAGTCCAAATAGCTCCCTTTTATCCAAGGTTAGATACCATAAGCGTATTACATTTTTCCTTACTATTAAGACATCTATTTTTTTTATGTTTCTGTTATTTGTTTTAGCATTTTATTATACTTTGTCTTGAAGAACTGGAATAAATCTTGGTCACCTTGCTGAGATTTTCTCCTTCAAACGTATTCATCATAGGACATTGTTATTCTCAGCAGGAAATCATGCATTATTTAAGACCGTGCACAATTTTGTCAGAAAGAGCAAGTATGAGCTATTTAATGAACTAAATGGTAAGTCAAGTATGGGTGCCCAGTAAGGTCAACCCAGGTCATTATGAAAATGTACCAAGTGATTTAAATAATAAAGAAAAATATTATGACTAATAAGATGCTAAACTACTTAAAAATAGCAAAACTGTCAAATTTATAAATACATTTTTCGGGCCATTTTTTCTTATTATCTCATATGTAGAAACGGACATTTCAGTGTTGTCATTCAATTACAATAAAGGTCAGAGTGGGTAATATATCCTGGTGATGATAATAATAACATGAACAGAAGAGGAATACCTGGCACTGTCCAAAGTGCATGATTTATTAAGTCCACAAGTCATACAGTGTTGGTACAAATGCAGATATACCAGGATTGCTGAAGCATGGTACACGAGGTGTGGATGTTCAGGTGAAAAAGGAACGGTAAAAACAGCCATTTTGCTTCTTCCTGAAGCTTGCTTGAATGTTGGTCCCTAACGTACGGACCCAGACAGGCACAATTTTATCTAAATTTAAAGTGATCAGTTTGCAAAAAATACCTTCAAAATTATTGAAAACAGAGATATCAGTTTCACATGTCTGAAAATAAGCCATGGCAGCAAAATCAATGTAAAATATTGCGGTGTGGAACCACGGGAGTCAGTGGGGAAGTATGATGGTTAGCAATCTAGCAGCTCCTCAGTACCTGGCTCTGAGGCAAACTTGTGGAAAACTGAAAGAGAAGGAGTGCTCCATAGTGTAATAAAGTTTTATCAAGCGAAAAGCGCAATAAAATACACTTCTCGATATGTCCTCAGGAGTGCAGCCTGGGGAACCATCATGGCCAGCAGCAGTCTCCGTCCGGATGGAGCAAGGACTCAGGGTGCTTTGATTTGATTATCCAGAGTGGCATCATCTACCATTCCAGCTCCTTGTTTATCTTTTTCCAACATCTTGGGCTTGATTCACAAAGCGGTGCTAACTGTTAGCACGCCTGTGAGAACCCCCTTAGCATGCCTAAAAGAGCTTTTCGCACGCTAATTTGCGAGCGAACCGCATCACGCGCAAAGTTATGCGCGCAAAACTTTATGCGCGTAAAGTTTTGCGCACATAATTTTGCTCGCAATTTCTTAAAGCTTTGTGCGTGCTAATTACTCAGCACCCTAGTTAGTATGCCCAAAGCCTTTAGGCGTGTTAACTAGGTTAGCACCACTTTGTGAATCGAGTCCCTAGTGTAGCACTCAATAGTTCATGGACTAGGCTACACTTTTTTCCTCCAAAATGTTCCTAATATTCTTCCAAAGACCTTAGAAGAAAAAAAGTATTTGGAACTGCAAATAATGGTAAACGGGGAATGCACAGTGGAATTTTATACTCTCTATAGTTTATCTTTGCTGACATAGAGCTCTAGAAATGTCTGCTGAGGAAGGGAAAGACATACAGACAGGCAGAAGAGAAGCAATTCTAAACAATGTTTCAACGTGATTTATAATTGAGGGAAAATTCATGTTTGGAAACTAAATGCAATAACACATAAGGCAGGAAAAAACTTTTATTTTATGTATCATAAAATTCTTACTTAAAGTCTATGGCAAATACTAAAACTTCCTAATATTTTTCTCAAGGTGAAGCAATAGTCAAGTTCTCCAGTAGCATAGCTATTGCCAGACACTGCAACAAAGGGAGACAAGGGCTTCCTTCAAGAAACTCTGTAACAAAATGTTCAGCCTTATTTCTTCTATCCTATAATTCCTATACCTGTTCTAAAGTGATTAGGGTTAGGCACCACCAGGGGGGTGGTTAGGGTTAAGCACCACCAGGGGGGTGGTTAGGGTTAGGCACCACCAGGGGGGGTGGTTAGGGTTAGGCACCACCAGGGGGGTCTAGGGGTTAGGGATAGGTACAGGGAGGGTTCTGTGTGAGAGTAGGAATAGGTATAGTTACAGTACACTAATTGTAATATAGACAATTTATTAATTTATGTATATTTACACAAAGGGGGGGGGGGGGGGTCTAGGGGTTAGGGATAGGGAGAGCCTACAGTTAGGTATAATTGCAGTAAAATACCTGTAAAATCTACCATTGTATTACTATGCTTACTACAAGTGTAAATATCGTTTTTTTGTTATAGACGGTATTTTGCCGTTTCATTTCCATTTATTGAACCGATTTAGCACTATATTTTTGTTTATATAAACGAAAAATATTGTTTTACATTACAACTTCGGCTATATCCCACGCCCTTTTTTACAGGCGCCCTTTTTTGATACACGCATATATTTATATAGGATACAAACATCACTCCCTGGTTAGCAGCCATGTTTTTTGTTTGTAAACACTGCCTAAAACTGGCGATTAAAAGACAGGATGGTGGCGGGGAGCGGCGGAAACGGCAAAGAGGGATCCAGGAGATCACAATGACTCGATTGGTATGTTTTTTATTGTACAAGTCGGACAGTACAGATTCTCTTTCAGGTTGTCAACGCTTATTGTTTACCATTGCTTTTGGATTGTTGTTTGTTTTGTTGTACCACTTGTTATAATTTAAGTAGGCCTCAGTTATTTGGACTGAGTTTTAGGTAAAAGGCTTGTTCGCAGAGTATACCTTTAAATAGAGGTTTTCGTGATGCAGGCAGAAGCATCTCAGTGTCTGCTTGAAGCAGATGATACAAGCAGATACTGAGAAGATGTTCCTAGTCCAAAGTCTTAGGCCTACACTGCCCCAGACAATTTGACTACGGGAACAATCAACATAGGCCATATTTACAAAACATAACATTCCTGCAACTGGAGCAAGGGGGCTCATAAAATATTAAGTGAGTAGGTGGGTATCAAGACATCACAAGGGATCTGAACCAATCATAGATGGTTCAGATGATGACACAGTTAACTCTTTCCTGGTCAGTATTAACCTCCCTAGCGGTACGGACAGAAATGTCCGTCCAAAAAACATGCTGTGAACAGTATAAACGTGCATACACATCAATACTCTCCTGCACTGTATACTAGACCCTTGCTTGACACATTTTGGCAAGTTACAGGAAAAAAAAGTTTTAAAAATAAATTTTATCACTGTTTGCACAGAAATCCTGGGAAAATTGAACGCCAGGGAGGTTAAAGGTCATGAGTCGCCAACGGAGGGCATTCTTACTTTCTACCTACTGGCTAGAACCCTTTACTTATATATATTTATTGATGTCTTGTTAGTTATCTTGTATGCTGTATATACTTAATTTACATGTAACATAGTATAGAAAGAAAATAACTGACTAATGTTCAGGAGGAATGTTAGTCAAGAGCTTGTAACGCAACAGACTGAAACATGAGAATCTGCTTGGCTAAGATGTGACGAACTGTATCTGTATATCTGTTTCCTGAATAAACAACTTGTACTTTGAAGACGACTGAGAACGGTCTATCTCCAATAATGCTTGCTGTGTGAGAGTCAAGTTATCTCACAGTCTGTGAGGTGCAACTCTAAGAAGTTGCTGGTGTCGAAGCAAAAAGGTGAATTATAACACCACTGTTTTTGTATGTTTGCCCCATCCATTGGGCTAGACTGACATAGTTTATAATCTTGCATAGAATAGACTGAAAAGTTTTCATTCCACAAATAAGTTCTGCATAAATCAGCTGCACTGGGCTATGTTTGTTTATTTAGCTACCCTTGAGTGTTATTAGCAGTATGAGTGTGTTAGTTGTGTAGGTGTGACTCACAGGTCCTGGGAATGGCTGTACACAAAAAGACAGAAGCTTTAACCCTTTCTGTGCTCCCTGAAGGTTCATCCAGTAAATTTTCAGGGCTTTTGTTTTAGTATATCTGTACATTGTAATGAAGAATTAGTTTTCCCTAATAACTATCATACTATGCCAAATCTTTTACAGCAAAGAGGAAGTTTTGAGTTTAGATCCACTTTAAGGTATTAATACTGCATGTATACAAAGTGAGAAGAAGTTGCACAGGTGTGATTGAAACAAAATATGAGGTCTGCTTAACCAACATTAACAGTTTTACTGTTTTATATATAGTATTCAAAATAGCTTAAAAGTGCTAAATGTGAAGGGTAAATGCAGAGACACACAGGCAATAACAAGGTTATAACAAGGCAATAAAATGTGTAAAATGCGTAAAACCCTGAACACAGCTCTGGCACATAGATGTGCACCTCTAGACTAAAGAGTCCCCTGAGAATAGCTAGAGCAGTATAAGCCATTTTTCGGCTTCACCCTGCTCCCACATTTCCCTGTGCTATCTTTGTATGTATTCCTCTGAGAGGGGCAGGGACCATATGCATTTAACTTTTTTCTACTGAGTTTGCTCCTAAGTGATATTTTAAACTTGTTAATAAAATGCATTTTTTTAAACCACCAGCAAGCAAGAACATACAGTCCTGGCCAAAAGTTGTTAGACTGTCAAAAATATTAGTTTTCACAAAGTTTGCTGCTAAACTGCTTTTAGATCTTTGTTTTAGTTGTTTATGTTACGTATTGACCTATAATTATAAGCACTTCACACATTTCAAAGGCTTTTGTTGACAATTACATGAGATTTATGCAAAGAGTCAGTATTTGCAGTGTTGGCCCTTCTCTTTCAGGACCTCTGCAATTCGACTGGGCACGCTCTCAATCAACTTCTGGGCCAAATTCTGACTGATAGCAACCCATTCTTTCATAATCACTTCTTTGAGTTTCTCAGAATTAGTTGGTTTTTGTTTGTCCACCCGCCTCTTGAGGAATGACCACAAGTTCTCTAATGGGATTAAGATCTGGGGAGTTTCCAGGCCATGGACCCAAAATTTCAACGTTTTGGTCCCCGAGCCACTTAGTTATCACTTTTGCCTTATGACACGGTGCTCCATCGTGCTGTAGAATGCATTGTTCTTCACCAAACTGTTGTTAGATTATTGGAAGAAGTGTCTGTTGGAGGGTGTTTTGGTACCATTCTTTATTCATGGCTGTGTTTTTTGGCAAAATTGTTTGCGAGTGAGCCCACTCCCTTGGATGAGAAGCAACCCCATACATGAATGGTCTCAGGATGCTTTACTGTTGGCATGACACAGGACTGATGGTAGCGTTCACCTTTTCTTCTCCTGACAAGCCTTTTTCCAGATGCCCCAAACAATTGGAAAGGGGCTCCATTGGAGTATATGACTTTGCCCCAGTTCTCAGCAGTCCATTCACCATACTTTCTGCAGAAGATCAATCTGTCCCTGATGTTTTTTGGGAGAGAAGTGGCTTCCTTGCTGCCTTTCTTGACACCAGGCCATCTTCCAAAAGTCTTCGCCTCACTGTGCGTGCAGATGCGTTCACACCTGCCTGCTGCCATTCCTGAGCAACCTTTGCACTAGTTGCACTCTGATCCCACAGCTTAATCCTCTTTAGGAGACAATCCTGGCACTTGCCGGACTTTCTTAGACGCCCTGAAGCCTTCTTAACAAGAATTGAACCTCTTTCCTTGAAGTTCTTGATGATCCTATAAATTGTGGATTTAGGTGCAATCTTAGTAGGCACAATATCCTCGCCTGTGAAGCCGTTTTTATGCAGCGCAATGATGGCTGCAAGCGTTTCTTTGCTGGTCACCATGGTTAACAATGGAAGATCAATGATTTCAAGCATCAACCTCCTTTTAACATGTCAAGTCTGCCATTCTAACCCAAAGCCTGACATAATGATCTCCAGTCTTGTGCTCGTCAACATTCTCTTCTCACCTGAGTTAACAAGACGATTACTGAAATGATCTGAGCACGTCCTTTAATGACAGCAATGAAATGCATTGGAAAGGTTTATTGGGGATTCAGTTAATTTACATGGCAAAGAAGGACTTTGCAATTTATCTGAACACTCTTCATAACATTCTGGAGTATAAGCAAATTGCTATTATAAAAACTTAAGCTCCAACTTTTCTCATTTCCAATATTTTTGACAGACTCAAAACTTTTGGCCAGGACTGTGTAACGATCGGTGTAACACAGAGAGGGTCTGATTACCGGTGAACTGCAGTATCACCGAGAATACAGAATATACCCGATTATTGGTGATCTGCAGTATCACCGTGTAATGATCTGCTCAGCTGCCTGTGCAGGCAGGCAGCTTCTTGACCATTGTTTAGGTTTGCATGCTGCAGGACTCTGGAAAGAAGAGCTTCTGTCAGTTTTGCAGCTTGTGCTTGCTGAGGAATTTGCATACGTTGTCATGCAAATTGCCTGGCCACATTAATTGGAGGCGTGTACTATAAGTACTATGTCTTTCCCACAATGCTTGGCTGTTCATACTATAACGATTGTGGAACTTTCTCCGTGATCAGCGCACAACGCGTGTGCTGATACGGCGGAAATTTTCCACAAGCGTATATTTGCAGGCAGCCAGCAAAAGGTGCTACGCACCCGTAGAGGCAAAATTCCTGTCGGCAGATGGCGCTGGGGAGTGCAGAGGAACCAATCCTCTGTACCTCCACAAATGCCAGACAGGAATTGTACGAAGCGCAGAACGCAATCGCAAGAGAGGCGATTGAGAATGAGAACGAGCAAAGGGACAGGTTGTATGTGTGTGCGCCAACCTAGTCGCCACCCCGCGACAGTGCACACACAACAGCAGATATGAAACAGGAACGCGATTGCGAGAGGTGCGATCGCCAGACGTCACACAAGGCAGATCAGAACAGAATACGAGGTTAGAAAAGGCACAGCAAATAATACAATGAGGAGATACGGAAAATAACAAACGCTAGCTAACCGCGAACACCGCACTCATTCGCAACAGTGCACGCGGTTATGCGCGGTCTACACGTGATAAGTAGTGTTGGGCGAACATCTAGATGTTCGGGTTCGGGCCGAACAGGCCGAACATGGCCGCGATGTTCGGGTGTTCGACCCGAACTCCGAACATAATGGAAGTCAATGGGGACCCGAACTTTTGTGGTTTGTAAAGCCTCCTTACATGCTACATACCCCAAATTTACAGGGTATGTGCACCTTGGGAGTGGGTACAAGAGGAAAAAAAATTTAGCAAAAAGAGCTTATAGTTTTTGAGAAAATCGATTTTAAAGTTTCAAAGGGAAAACTGTCTTTTAAATGCGGGAAATGTCTGTTTTCTTTGCACAGGTAACATGCTTTTTGTCGGCATGCAGTCATAAATGTAATACATATAAGAGGTTCCAGGAAAAGGGACCGGTAATGCTAACCCAGCAGCAGCACACGTGATGGAACAGGAGGAGGGTGGCGCAGGAGGAGAAGGCCACGCTTTGTGAGACACAACAACCCAGGCCTTGCATGAGGACAAAAAGCGTGCGGATAGCATGCTTTGTACCGCCATGTAGTCATAAATGTAATAAAGATAAGAGGTTCCATAAACAGGGACCGGCAACGGTAACCCAGCAGCAGCAGCAGCAGCAGCAGCACACGTGATGGAACAGGAGGAGGCGCAGGAGGAGAAGGCCACGCTTTGTGAGACACAACAACCCAGGCCTTGCATGAGGACAAAAAGCGTGCGGATAGCATGCTTTGTACCGCCATGTAGTCATAAATGTAATAAAGATAAGAGGTTCCATAAACAGGGACCGGCAACGGTAACCCAGCAGCAGCAGCAGCAGCAGCAGCACACGTGATGGAACAGGAGGAGGCGCAGGAGGAGAAGGCCACGCTTTGTGAGACACAACAACCCAGGCCTTGCATGAGGACAAAAAGCGTGCGGATATAGCAGCAATGCTTTTTGCCGCCATGCAGTCATAAATGTAATACAGATGAGAGGTTCAATAAACAGGGACCGGAAACGCTAAACCATCCCAGATGTTCATCGGTCATGTTACTTGGTTGGGGTCCAGGAGTGTTGCGTAGTCGTTTCCAATCCAGGATTGATTCATTTTAATTTGAGTCAGACGGTCTGCATTTTCTGTGGAGAGGCGGATACGCCGATCTGTGATGATGCCTCCGGCAGCACTGAAACAGCGTTCCGACATAACGCTGGCTGCCGGGCAAGCCAGCACCTCTATTGCGTACATTGCCAGTTCGTGCCAGGTGTCTAGCTTCATGCCCGGTTTCAGGTCCAGCGGTGCCAGCCACAAATCCGTCTGTTCCTTTATTCCCCTCCAAATTTCCTCCCCTGTGTGCTGCTTATCCCCAAGGCAGATCAGCTTCAGCAACGCTTGCTGACGCATGCCAACAGCTGTGCTGCACTGCTTCCACGATCCTACTGCTGCTGGTGCTGGGTTAGCATTTCCGGATGAGGTACAGCTTTGAGATGCGTTGGAGGAGAAGGAGTCAGAGAGGTAGGTGCTGCTGTTGTTATCCAGCTGTTTGCGGCGTGGGCAACACCCGCGCCGTAGCAGGTGAGGAATCGCTGCCAGGCTCCACAAGGTTCACCCAGTGCGCGGTAAGGGAGATGTATCGACCCTGGCCGAACGCACTCGTCCAGGTGTCAGTGGTGAGGTGAACCTTGCAGGCAACGGCATTCTTCAAGCTTCGGGTTATTTAGCTGACCACGTGCTCATGCAACTCAGGCACTGCAGAGCGCGCAAAGTGGTAGCGGCTGGGAACCACGTAACGTGGGATGGCCACTGACATCATGCCCTTGAAGCTGTTTGTCTCCACCACTCGATATGGCAGCATTTCGCAGGCCAGAAGCTTGGCTATGCTGGCTGGCTGTTACTGCCACGGCCCGGGGGTCATTTGCTGGCAATTTCCTCTTGTGCTCAAACATCTCAGAGACAGACAACTCAACCGTAGCGCTGCACACCGAAGGGCTGTTGGTTGTTGTGTTTGATGAACACTGGGAGACCTCAAGAGCACTAGTCCGGAAAGTGACAGTGTCAGCATCGTCTGATGTTTGTGAATGTTGTGAACCACGCAATGGCTGGGCTACTGCTGCTGCTGAGGCGGGTCTGGTGGTGAGTCTGGTGAACCCAAGGGAGGCAGTGTTGCTGGTGGTACCCTGTCCTGCCGCGTTTGCCCACAGAGTGGGATGTTTGGATAGAATGTGGCGGCTCATGCTGGTGGTGGAGAGGTTGTTAATACTTTTCCCCCTGCTCAGGCGGGTCTTGCACACCTTGCAAATCGCCATGGTAACATCCTCAGTGCAGTCTTCAAAGAAAGCCCAGACTTTAACTGGCTGAGGACTCGGACCTCGTGCGTGATGTGCTGGTGCTGCTTAACCCACTGCTGGACGCTTGAGAGGTCATCCAAGTAATTATCTGGTCCTGTTCTTTTGGATCTGTGAGGGTTGTTGTCCTGGACAACATGGGCAGTATTGAGTGGGTTTTCTTGGGTGCTCCCCTGTGGCCTGTACGTGAACCGTCAGGGGAAACACCTCTTCCCTTGCCCCTCCCTCTTTCACCGGATTTCTTCCTCATTTCACTTATCCTTAAAGTACACGCTGACTGGCAGCAGTACAGTGGCAGTACAGAAATGCTATACAGTGGTGGGTGAGCGGTGTACCACTATTGTCAGCAGTGACACAGAGCACAATGCTATACAGTGGCGGGTGAGCGGTGTACTACTGTTCCCAGCAGACACAGAGTGGAAGTAAACACAATGCTATATAGTGTGGCTGAGCCGTGTACACAGAGTGGCATTAAACACAATGCTATATAGTCTGCTATATAGTCACCCCGAACAGGGTGATGTTCTGCAGAACCCAAACAGTGGCAAACACTGTTCGCCCAACACTACTGGGAGGGAACGCAGATTTTAGTACCTAAACACACGATACAACATGTTTTCCGGGGTCGGACTCTGAGGCACATACAGATGGTCCCGATCATCATCCTCATCATACAACTCTTCTCCTGAGTCTGACCCACCCACGACCTCTGCCACCCCAACATCCCCAGACACAGACCCCTCATCGTCCTCAACATTAACTTGGGATGCTGGCCTGAGCCAGACCTCCTCCTCCACATCAGGCCCCATCATCTCCTCAATGGCAGCCCTCATTAATCGCTCTGGCGACGGACTGATGGACACAACGTTCTCCTCCGGGGAGGGCTGCTGCTGACCACTGGCTGCTGGGGTGGATGTTATAGCTTGCGTGGGGCGTTGGCTGTTGCTGTTGTTGGGAGTGCTGCTCACAGCGGAGGTCTCTGGGGAACTCATGTTGAGCTCATATAGTGGTTGACGGTGAGTGGAGTATTACTGATCCCAGCAATATACACACTGACTGGCAGAGTACGCAATGCTATATAGTGTGGCTGAGCGGTGTACACAGAGTGGCAGTAAACACAATGCTATATAGTCTGGCTGAGCGAGCGGTGTACTACTGTTCCCAGCAGAATCAGAGTGGCAGTAAACAATGGTATATAGTCTGGCTGAGCGGTGTACACAGAGTGTCAGTAAACAATGGTATATAGTCTGGCTGAGCGAGCGGTGTACTACTGTTCCCAGCAGAATCAGAGTGGCAGTAAACAATGGTATATAGTCTGGCTGAGCGAGCGGTGTACTACTGTTCCCAGCAGAATCAGAGTGGCAGTAAACAATGGTATATAGTCTGGCTGAGCGGTGTACACAGAGTGTCAGTAAACAATGGTATATAGTCTGGCTGAGCGAGCGGTGTACTACTGTTCCCAGCAGAATCAGAGTGGCAGTAAACAATGGTATATAGTCTGGCTGAGCGGTGTACACAGAGTGTCAGTAAACAATGGTATATAGTCTGGCTGAGCGGTGTACACACAATGCTATATAGTCTGCTATATAGTGTCAGTAAACAATGGTATATAGTCTGGCTGAGCGAGCGGTGTACTACTGTTCCCAGCAGAATCAGAGTGGCAGTAAACAATGGTATATAGTCTGGCTGAGCGGTGTACACAGAGTTTCAGTAAACAATGGTATATAGTCTGGCTGAGCGGTGTACACAGAGTGTCAGTAAACAATGGTATATAGTCTGGCTGAGCGGTGTACACAGAGTGGCAGTAAACACAATGCTATATAGTCTGGCTGAGCGAGCGGTGTACTACTGTTCCCAGCAGAATCAGAGTGGCAGTAAACAATGGTATATAGTCTGGCTGAGCGGTGTACACAGAGTGTCAGTAAACAATGGTATATAGTCTGGCTGAGCGGTGTACACAGAGTGTCAGTAAACAATGGTATATAGTCTGGCTGAGCGGTGTACACAGAGTGGCAGTAAACACAATGCTATATACTCTGGCTGAGCGAGCGGTGTACTACTGTTCCCAGCAGACACAGAACAGTAAACAGAATGCTATATAGTGTGGCTGAGCGAGCGGTGTACCACTATTCCCAGCAGACACAGAACAGTAAACAGAATGCTATATAGTGTGGCTGAGCGAGCGGTGTACCACTATTCCCAGCAGACACAGAACAGTAAACAGAATGCTATATAGTGTGGCTGAGCGAGCGGTGTACCACTATTCCAAACAGACACAGAACAGTGAACAGAATGCTATATAGTGTGGCTGAGCGAGCGGTGTACCACTATTCCCAGCAGACACAGAGTGGCAGTAAACAGAATGCTATATAGTGTGGCTGAGCGAGGTACACAGAGTGGCAGTAAACAGAATGCTATATAGTGTGGCTGAGCAAGCGGTGTACTACTATTCCCAGCAGACACAGAGTGGCAGTAAACAGAATGCTATATAGTGTGGCTGAGCGAGGTACACAGAGTGGCAGTAAACAGAATGCTATATAGTGTGGCTGAGCAAGCGGTGTACTACTGTTCCCAGCAGTGACACAATGACAGGGGGGACCCTGGCTAGCGTGGCTGGAGCGCGAACTACCCTGCCTGCCTACCCAAAGCTAAACCCACAGACAAATGGCGGAGATATGACGTGGTTCGGGTATTTATTTACCCGAACCACGTGACCGTTCGGCCAATCAGAGCGCGTTCGGGTCCGAACCACGTGACCCGTTCGGCCAATCACAGCGCTAGCCGAACGTTCGGGGAACGTTCGGTCATGCGCTCTTAGTTCGGCCATGTGGCCGAACGGTTTGGCCGAGCACCGTCAGGTGTTCGGCCGAACTCGAACATCACCCGAACAGGGTGATGTTCTGCAGAACCCGAACAGTGGCGAACACTGTTCGCCCAACACTAGTGATAAGCACAATAGAGACAAGCACGCCTAACTAACCATTAACAGACAAACACGAAACAGAGGACGCGAGCGCTTGCTTAACGGTTACCTCACCGAGCCTCCAGCAAGCGTAGCAGACAAGACAGACACACGAAAACAGGGACAAGTGAGAGATAGGATCCACAGCACTAGCGAAAGTGGCTAGCACGATCCAGGAACAGAGTAGCAGAACAGAAGGATCCACAGCACTAGCGGAAAGTGGCTAGCGCGATCCCAGGAGACAGAACAGAAGGATCCACAGCGCTAGCGAAAAGTGGCTAGCGCGATCCAGGTACAGAGTAGCAGAACAGGAGGATCCACAGCACTAGCGAAAAGTGGCTAGCGCGATCCCAGGAGACAGAACAGAAGGATCCACGGCGCTAGCGAAAAGTGGCTAGCGCGATCCAAAGAGACAGATCAGAAGAGATAGCTGGTAGCAACCGCTGCACCAGCTATACTCCAAGAACAGAGATCAGAACGATTTCCTTGTCGACCACCGCTGGGACAGGACAATCGCAACAGACAAACAAAACAGATAAACAATCCTAACTGCACTAGGGAAAACCTGCCTAGCGCAGATTCAGGAATACTCTAAGCTGATCTTCAAACAGAGAGCATGGCTGACACTCCACCGGGAGTGTTACATAGGACAAAATCCTTATGAACAGCCAAGCATTGTGGGAAAGACATAGTACTTATAGTACACGCCTCCAATGAATGTGGCCAGGCAATTTGCATGACAACGTATGCAAATTCCTCAGCAAGCACAAGCTGCAAAACTGACAGAAGCTCTTCTTTCCAGAGTCCTGCAGCATGCAAACCTAAACAATGGTCAAGAAGCTGCCTGCCTGCACAGGCAGCTGAGCAGATCATTACACACCGATAATCAGATATATCTACTAACCTCTGGACACCTGAGATAACAAGTGAGTGTTTAGATGCAGCAGTATACTTTGAGTACTTCTCCAGAAGTATGTTCCTTCCTCTGGCCTAGACCCTCTAGGGGGAAGGAGCTAGGCTGAGGGGAGGAAGGACAGAGCGAGAGTGACACCCAAGAGAAAGGGTAATACTAACAGGTCTGGGAACTGCCTCTAACAGTAAGGCCAGTTCTCGAGGTCGGGCAAGCCAGGTCGTTAACTCACAGACAGATAAGGTACAGATTCAGGAGACAGATACGGAATCCAAGAAACAGGCAGAGTTTGGCAACGGAGTATCAGAATGGCAAGGTACAGAATCAGAGTTCAGAGGAGTGGTCAGACAGGCAAAAGGTCATAACAAATAATACAGTTCAATATTCCTAAAGCTAAGGTGTGAGTTCCTTGATCATCAACACCTTTGGAAACTATGCTAGAACACAGATACAGACAAGGTCTGAGTGCTACTACGTAGTGATCGCAACGGCAGACAACCAGAGAATGACCAGCACCCAGTATATATAGCAAAGCGCTCTCCAGTGCCTCCCCTAAGTGCTGGACCAATGGCAGGTGGTGAAAATGTCAGCTGACCCGCCTGGTCAGCTGACCCTTTTCTGGCTGTCATATAAGCTCTGTCTCTCAGCGCGCGCACACGTCCTTCTGAACCTGTGTAGACTAGCAGTCCCAGCCACACCAGACATGTCTTGTAATGTGACCACTGATTCAGGCGCGGAGACCGCCGCCCCGCTCTATAAGCGAGCGGCGGTTTGCCTGCGTCCAGCCGCAATGCCAGCTGCTATGTCATGCGTACAATCCGCCGCCTCCAACGCAGACTCCAACGCTCTGCCCATGCGGCATGCGGCGGTTTCTTCGCGTTGTGCATCCATGTTAGACGCGGAAACAGCCGCCTCACTCTGAGCCCTTGCGGCGGCTTTTCCGCGTTTCCTCACAGTACCCCCCTGAGGAGTGGACACCGGACAGCTCCTACCAGGCTTCTCAGGATGCAACGCGTGGAACTCCCTTCTTAATTTGTCAGCATGCATGCGACATTCAGGTACCCATGATCTCTCCTCAACACCATACCCTTTCCAATGAACCAGATACTGCACTGAGTTCTGAACTATGCGAGAGTCTAAAATCTTCTCTACTTCGTGAACTGCTGGCTTAAGCAGGGACACGTGAAAGGATCTTACGCCGCGCAACCTGGCAGGGAGGTCAATGGCATCAGTGACATCGTTGATCTTTCTGGTCACTGGGAATGGACCCACATACCTGGGCCCTAACTTAGCCGAGGGCTGTTTCAAGGTCAAGTGACGTGTGGATACCCAGACAAAAACCTCCACTCTAAAGGTGCCCATACACTCGTCAGATTGGCAGCAGATAGATAAGAAATGCATCTGATGATCTATCTGATGCGTTTTTAGAACATTTTTTACCAGGATAGAATTCCAATAGATTTCAGTTTGAAATCTATTGAAATTCGATCTGATGGCATTTTTTTGCCATCAGATTTCCATTAAGGCCAATGCAAACTGATAAGCAATCTCATCAGATCGACCTAAATTTTCCACCCTGCCAGTTCGACGGAAATCCATCGAAATCGATCGAAATCGGCCGTCGATCGGTCGATTGGCCAACCGATTTGCAATCGATTGATCGATCGATCGATCGGGATCGATCCGTCGGCCAGAAAATCGGCTGAGTGTATGGGCTGCTTAAGAAACGTCTCTTGTCAGCTTGACCTTTTTGACTTTGAAACGCCTTCTCCAAATTATTTTTCACAATCCACCATATATCCTTAAATGACCTTTGCCAGGCCTCCAGAGCTGGAAACGGAGTGGAGGCAACTGGCAATGGGGAAAATTTAGGCAACTTCACGGTCACTACCTGGAATGGACAAAATCCTAAAGAGGAACTTTTCAGATTATTGTGCGCAAATTCTGCGAAGGGCAAAAACTTGACCCAATCATTTTGCGCTTCTGCAACGTAACACCTCAAAAACTGTTCTAATGATTGGTTGACTCTTTCCGTCTGACCATTGGTCTGTGGGTGATAGCCCGACGAAAATGACAGTTCCATGCCCATTTGGTGACAGAATGCCCTCCAAAATCTGGAAACAAATTGGACTCCCCTATCTGACACGATGTTTTCCGGGATGCCATGCAATCGGAAAACGTGGATGATGAGCAAATCGGCCAATTCCTGGGCCGAGGGGAGTCCTTTCAAGGGCACAAAATGGGCCATTTTTACTAAAGCGGTCGACTACCACCCAAATGACCGACATGCCCTCAGACCTGGGGAACTCACCCACAAAATCCATGGACAAGTGGGTCCATGGGGCACTCGGGGTGGGCAAGGGCTGCAATCTTCCCACAGGTGCCAGTCGGGAGGGCTTACTCCTCGCACACACCGCACATTCTCTGACAAACTCTTTGCAATCGGCTGCCAGAGACGGCCACCAAGCACATCTGGCTACAAGGTCCTGTGTTCTGGAGGCCCCAGGGTGTCCCGCATTCCTGTGTGAATGGAACATCTGTAAAATCTGAAGGCGAAATGGCAGTGGAATAAACATAACCCCTTTGGGCTTCCCCTCCGGGATGTCCTGCTGAAAAGGACCCAAAGTCTCTGTCCAATCTTCCCAAGTGTCAGTTGTAGCTAATACCAGTTTCTGTGGGACAATGGTCTCTGGGAGGGAGGGCTGTGCTGTCTCCGGCTCAAAGCATCTAGACAGGGCATCTGCCTTAATGTTTTTGCTCCCTGGGGTGTACGTAAATATAAATCTGAATCTCGAGAAAAACAATGACCATCGGGCCTGACGGGGGCTTAATCTCTTGGCTCCCTCGATGTATTCCAAATTTTTGTGATCAGTGTAAACTGTAATCGTATGTTCTGCTACTTCCAACCAATGACACCATTCTTCAAAGGCCAATTTGATGGCCAGGAGCTCCCTGTTGCCTATATCGTAGTTTCTCTCTGCCGGAGAGAACCTACGAGAAAAATAGGCACATGGGTGCAATCTACCCTGCAACCCTGACCGCTGGGACAGCACAGCCCCTACCCCGACCTCTGAGGCGTCCACCTCAACAATAAAGGGATAGGAGGTGTCAACGTGTCTTAAGATGGGTGCAGAGCAAAACAAATCTTTCAAAGTGGAGAATGCATGCAGAGCCTCTGGAGACCAGTGGGTAGTATCTGCCCCTTTCTTAGTGAGACTGGTGAGGGGTGCAATGACAGTGGAGTACCCCTTTATGAACCTTCTATAGTAATTGGCAAAGCCTAAAAATCTCTGAAGAGATTTTAACCCCACTGGTTGAGGCCATTCCAACACAGCAGAGACCTTGGCAGGATCCATAGACAGGCCCGAGGTGGAAATTATGTACCCTAAAAAGGTGACAGATGTTACCTCGAAGATGCATTTCTCCAATTTAGCGTAAGGCATGTTTTGCCTTAGTTTATCCAATACAAACTTGACATGTGTCCTGTGCTCAGAGAGGTTGTTGGAAAAAATAAGTATATCATCTAGGAATACCAACACGAACCTGCTCAATACCTCCCTGAATACCTCATTAATCAGTTCCTGAAAGACGGCCGGGGCGTTACACAGCCCGAAGGGCATCACCAGGTACTCGTAATGCCCGTCGGGCGTGTTAAAGGCCGTCTTCCATTCATCGCCCTTTCTGATCCGCACCAGGTTGTATGCACCCCGTAAATCTAATTTTGAAAAGATCTTAGCGTCGGTTATCTGTGTAAACAAGTCATCTATCAAGGGCAATGGGTAGCGATTCTTTACTGTGATTTTATTCAGGCCCCGGTAGTCAATGCAAGGCCGCAGGCCTCCGTCTTTTTTTCTTAACAAAAAAGAAACCTGCGCCAGCAGGTGAGCCGGGAGGGCGAATGAACCCCTTGGCTAAATTTTCACGAATGTATTCCTGCATGGCCACTTTCTCTGGACCAGACAAATTGTCCCTAGGGGGCATACAACCCGATCGGAGATCCATGGGGCAATCAAAGGGGCGATGTGGAGGTAACTTATCTGCAGCCTTAGGACAGAACACATCAGAATACTCAGAATATTGTACTGGTACCCCCTCCACATGAATCCTGGTCTGGCCCAATGTCACCTTCCCTAAACACTGCTGGAAACAATGAGTTGACCAACTAGTTAACTGCCCAGTGCTCCAATTGATCTGTGGGGAGTGAAGGTGCAACCATGGCATGCCAAGGATGACTGTGGAGGTGGTCATATGCAACACAAAAAACTGTAATTTTTCGGTGTGTAGTACCCCTATAGTGACTTCCACCTCTGGTGTCTGAGACAGCGGATGATTACTTTGCAGGGGGGAATCATCAACTGCCGTAACCTGAATGGGTGCTTTTACTGGGGTGAACGGAATACCCAATTTCTTCGTAAATTCAAAATCCATAAAATTAGCTGCAGAGCCTGAATCAATAAAAGCCTCAGTAACCTCAGTTTTATCTTCCCATGTGACTGTACAGGGAAGGAGTAACCGTTTATCTTCTAGGGGTAAAAGCCGCGTGCCTAGGGTGCTACCCCCTACAACTCCTAGGCGATAGCGTTTCCCGGCTTGTTAGAACAATTACGTACTCTATGACCCCCCTCTGCGCAGTAAAGACACAGCCGCTCAGACATCCGGCGTCTTCGCTCCACTTGAGATAGTTTCGAGCCGACCAATTTGCATTGGTTTGGGTGGAGGCGAGACAGGAGGAGGTGGAGTTACTGGGGGCGCAGCGTAGGACACCATCTTTACATGACTACTACCCCGGGTCTGTTTCTGATAACGTAGCCTGCGGTCGACTCGAAAAGCCGATGAAATGGCCTCATCGACTGTTTTAGGTTCAGGCAGACTTAACATGAGATCTGAAACCTCATCCGACAACCCTGATAAGAATCAATCTAATAGGGCATAGGTGTCCCACCTGGCTGAAACTGACCACCACCTAAATTCGGATGCGTAATCTTCGACCGGACCCCTGCCTTGACGCAAGAGCTTGAGCTTCCGCTCAGAAGTCGCGGCAAGGTCTGGGTCGTCGTAACTGCTAAAAAAATTCATCTACAGAAGAGAGGGCCAAATCCCCGGTGGGCAACTGTACGCCCACGTCTGAGAATCGCCTGATAACAAAGTCTTAATGAATGTGACCCTTTGGGCCACAGTTCCCGAAGATCGGGGTTTCAACTCAAAGTAAGATAACACTCTACTTCTAAAATTTCGGAAGTCTGATCTGTGACCAGAAAATTTCTCAGGTACAGGCAAATGCATGTCAGAGCTAGGAGGGGATCGCACCTCATCCACTGCTGTCTGGAGAGTTTGTAAAGAACCAGACAAGGCTTCAATCATAGTCTTGTGACTACCCAGCACTTGATTGATGTTGTCCACCGAAGTGGCAAGTGCGCCCAGACGATCAGTGTGTGCGTCCATTTGTATTTTTGGTCTGCCGTTCTGTAACGATCGGTGTAACACAGAGAGGGTCTGATTACCGGTGAACTGCAGTATCACCGAGAATACAGAATATACCCGATTATTGGTGATCTGCAGTATCACCGATAATCAGATATATCTACTAACCTCTGGACACCTGAGATAACAAGTGAGTGTTTAGATGCAACAGTATACTTTGAGTACTTCTCCAGAAGTATGTTCCTTCCTCTGGCCTAGACCCTCCAGGGGGGAGGAGCTAGGCTGAGGGGAGGAAGGACAGAGCGAGAGTGACACCCAAGAGAAAGGGTAATACTAACAGGTCTGGGAACTGCCTCTAACAGTAAGGCCAGTTCTCGAGGTCGGGCAAGCCAGGTCGTTAACTCACAGACAGATAAGGTACAGATTCAGGAGACAGATATGGAATCCAAGAAACAGGCAGAGTTTGGCAACGGAGTATCAGAATAGCAAGGTACAGAATCAGAGTTCAGAGGAGTGGTCAAACAGGCAAAAGGTCATAACAAATAATACAATTCAATATTCCTAAAGCTAAGGTGTGAGTTCCTTGATCGTCAACACCTTTGGAAACTATGCTAGAACACAGATACAGACAAGGTCTGAGTGCTACCACGTAGTGATCGCAACGGCAGACAACCAGAGAATGACCAGCACCCAGTATATATAGCAAAGCGCTCTCCAGTGCCTCCCCTAAGTGCTGGACCAATGGCAGGTGGTGAAAATGTCAGCTGACCCGCCTGGTCAGCTGACCCTTTTCTGGCTGTCATATAAGCTCTGTCTCTCAGCGCGCGCGCGTCCTTCTGAACCTGTGTGGACTAGCAGTCCCAGCCACACCAGACATGTCTTGTAATGTGACCACTGATTCAGGCGCGGAGACCGCCGCCCCGCTCTCTAAGCGAGCGGCGGTTTCCCTGCGTCCAGCCGCAATGCCAGCTGCTATGTCATGTGTACAATCCGCCGTCTCCAACGCGGACTCCACCGCTCTGCCCATGCGGCATGCAGCGGTTTCTTCGCGTTGTGCATTGATGTTAGACGCGGAAACAGCCGCCTCACTCTGAGCCCTTGCGGCGGCTTTTCCACGTTTCCTCACAGACTGTACATGAAATAGTTTTGATAGTACTTTTTCACCTACTTTTTGGTATTTTTTCAATTGTAAAGTACTGAAAAGTTACCGTATATACTCGCATACAGGCCGAATTTTTCAGCACAAAAAATGTGCTGAAAAGTTACCCCCTCGGCCTATATGCGCGTCACCAACTTTCTAAGCCTGTGGTGACTGGTGTCCGGACTGACCTGCTCCTGTCTGGAGGAGATTGACTCAGTGCTGGTCGTAATGGAAAAATCTACGCTTACGGATCATTACGCGTAATTTTACGCTATTACGCATTACGCAATTACGGTTATGGCGTAGGAAATTATCTACGGTACATCACTGTAATTACGCGTAAACTTACGCAGTTACGCGTAAGGATACTGTAATGTAGGCGCTTACACTACGATGTTACGCGTAGTGCCGTAATACCCATTAATGCGTATTTTTTGACGCATACGGACGATATGTACGCAATAGCCGTCAATGTGACAGTTATTGCGTACATATCATTCGTATGCGTCAAAACGTACGCTTATACTGAAGGGCGGGAGAAGATACTATTGGTTGCTTAGGATGTTGACTGATTGGCTACTCTTAGAAAAGGGGAGTTTTTACGTTAGTAATTACGCGTAAAATTACGCGTAAGTGTTCGTAAAATTACGCATACCTAGCAATTACGGTAGACAGTGTAATTACGATACCACTCTACTGCTTACGCGTAAATAATTACGCGTAAGACCGTAATTTACGCGTAGCGCTTACGCGTAAATTTACATTGAATTACGATGCGTAATTACGCTCATGCGTAATTTCGGCCCAGCACTGGATTGACTGCAGAGCGGCTGATCGGAGGTTGACATGCTGAGTGGGGCTTGCAGTGGATGGCTGGAGCCGGAGGAGTGGGAGCGCACTGTGGAGCCAGAGCGTGCCTGCACTTCTGTGCAGTAGATGCCTGAAGAGAATCGCACAGAGAGAACAGCTGATTCCGATGCCGGGGTGAGAGCAGAGCAGGAGACAGATGGGCAGAATCACAGCAGGAGCGCTTCTCTGTGTACATAATCTCACACTTCCTGCTGTATCTGCAGCTTTTGAGCCGATTGGCTATTTGCCCTGCCTGCTCAGCCAGCCATCCAATGTGAGGATGTGACAGCACAGCACTTCCAGCGCGTCATTTGAAATGGTAGAAGGCATCCCTGCGTGCGTTGCTATTGTCTGCAGCCTTCCTCCCGGGTCCCTCCAGTGCTGAGTTCTCCCTCCCAGCCTTGAGTCCTGCCTATTGATGATGCCAGACAGGGACAGAGACACTGATTAGACAACAGCAGACAATAAATGGCATTCTTCTGGGTAAGATGACACTTCCTCACTTCTCTTCATTTATTTCTTCAGCCTTGCACTGGCCAGGTCTGTTTACATAAGCCTTGCAAGTGTTGTTTACATTAGCCCTGCATCTCACTGCAGCTTGGTTGTAACCCTTTCACTGCTGGTTTTAGCTGATTTAGCTTGCCTTGCAGCACTGGCACTTTGTGGGTAACTACCATGCATATATGCACATGTCATGCATATATGTACACTGATATGTTGACTATTTAAGACAAGCTTATGCACTTCGAGTTCAACTGGAGAAAGGTTCTTTAAAAATGTTTTGTTTTTAACCTCAAAAGCAATGAGCAATTTATCTTAACTAAACCTAATGTGACCTCAGAAGCCGCTGCATTTCATTACTCGGCTAATATGAGAGTCAATCATCTTTTCCTGATTTCTGAGGCAAATGTTGGGGGGTCGGCTAATATGCGAGACGGCTTATATGCGAGTATAAACGGTACTCTAAATAGAAGATAAAAAATATCTCTCCTGAGAAAACTCAGGACAAAAAGTTAATTGCATTTGGGCCCAGATGAATCTACCACTATAAATAAAAATGTACTTTAAAGGCCAGTGCACGCCAAAAACTGCTAGCGTATCTGCAAACGCTAGCAGTTTTTGAAGCGGAGAGATTCTAGGCATGTTTGGAGTGATTTTGTAAACATGCCTAGCTTTTTTGAGCACTTTTGTGTAGCGTGTTTTATATTTTGTTACAGTACAGCTGTAACTGAACAGCTACTGTAAATAAACGTTTGGAAAACCGCTCTGATCTGGTGTTTTTCAGAGCGGTTTTCGACTTTCCTATAGTTAACATTGAGGCAGAATCGCCTTAGAAATCAGCAAAAACGCTGCAAGACCCGGGTTTGCATTTGGGGAAAAAATGAATCGCTCTGGTGTGCACCTTTCCATTGTAATACATTAGCCAAGCGGTTTTATACCTGCAAGTGTTTTTAAAAATGCTCAGAACCGGTCTTGGTGTGCACCAACCCTTACTTGGATATTTATTATAATAAGTAAGTGCACTAAACTTTTTGCAGTAGTATTTTATTTTCTCCATAAATTTACTGAATATTGTAGCCAAACTACTGCAAAGAAGAGTATTATTTTGCATACAAGAAACATGCTGTGTGCACGGCACAATAATGATTGCATGGTACTGAATCTCACTTTGTCAATTGTCTTTAGTATCTTTTTAATATCTCTAGATGAACTGCAATTTCTCTTCTCTGGTTGTGATTCTCGGGTCTAAACAATACAGAGCCCATCTCAATGTGCGAATCCCAGCATGGAGCCACTTATTTTATTATGAGTCCAGTAACAATATTCAGTTAGGCTAATTTATCCCACAGTCATTGTGAATTTGCTTAATGACATCCTTATTTATAGCACCCTGGAGAAATTAAAACTGGACTTTTATCAAGATCAGGTTTCTATGATGGGAGCGAGGGAACAGATAAGCCATTATCTATAAACACTGTAGATGGGCTGAATAACTTTGGAAGAGGATAAATGCATTATACAAATGATGCCGCAGATCTAAAACTAATGAAGGGATATATCTAACAGCTGACCTTGATGGGCTTAATTAGAATTGTTTATGATATTGTGGTTTGTCACAAATGTTATTCAACTCAGCTCCTATCAATTCACTGTTCTGTCTGCTGTCATGCAAAGTCTGTATTAAAGTTTCATAAGCAACCATTATGCAGTAGTTTTACCTCTCAATACTTTAGAACAGTTGGTGTTTGAAACATTAATTCTTCATTAGTTGCCATGGGTTACTGATCAAATTTAAAGAAAAGATGTGATTCAAAGTGAACCTGAGATAGATAGGAATGGAAAAAATATACATATCTGGGGCTTCCTCCAGCCCCCTCCAAGCAAATCGTTCCCTCACTGTCCTCCTCCACCATCTGGATCTTCGGAAATTCATCCTGCAAAGTCCCTCAGTCTGGGCTGTACTGCACATGCACAGTGCAGCCGCACGGGTGCCTCTATTGCACTCCAGTGGCCCGGAGCGTTCTGTGTCTGTAGAGTACTACTGCCGGAGGAGGACGGCGAGGGAGCGATTTGCCTGGAGGGGGCTGGAGGAAGCCCCAGATATGTATATTTTTTTATTTCCTCCCCATCTCAGGTACACTTTAAAGAGGATCTAAAGCAACAATGATTAAAAAAAAAAATTTCCTCTTGAAGGTGAACTCTACCCCACCGGTAAAAAAGTATCTTTACGCAAGACAATGAGGTAGCACCAAAATACCCAAGCAGCTGGGGGTGACTCAAAAGAACTAGGAAGATGTAGGGGGCCAAAAGAGTCCAAAAAACCCTCCTACTAAAAAGCAATGCTTAGTGTGGTTTGCCTTCTTAAGACAGAAGGTTTACTTCTGTTACATAGTTAGTTTGGTTGAAAAAAAAGACATGCATCCATCAAGTCCAAAGAGAATAATAATAAAAACAAAACAAAAAAATTGTCATCAATAAATAAAGTAAACATTAGGTACTTTTCTGTCCTGCACCATGACATATACCAGTTGAGCCAGGGGGAGGCAAAAAAAAAAAAACCTCTTACATGGCTTGGGCCAATTGACCTTCAAGAGGAAAATATTCCTTCCTGACTCCAGGGCCCATATGCAATTCCAGTTTTCTCCTACGTTTTCTCCTAGGAGATAATTTTTCATCTTCTATTTTAAATATTTTTTTCAGCACTTTTCAACTAAAAAAATACTGAGAAGTAAGAACAAAAGTACTATCAGAATTATTTTAAGTATTTTCTTGCTTGCTGGTGGCTTAAAAGGCATTTTATTGAAAAATTAAAAAATATCACCTAGGAGAAAAATCCCTGGCTTTTACACCGGTTTTATTTTATTTTTTATTGTTCTTAACTATTCACTGTAATCTAGAAAAACAAACATATCTAAGCTAAGCAGTGATTTTGTCACACATTGAAAGCAATCTTTATCATGGCAGCTAAAAATCTGTTCTGATTAATTCAGTAATACAGAATGAAATTATTTTTGCCAAATTTCATCCACACGGTCATACACATTCATTTCTGTGCAAGAAATTGTGCCCAATTAGTGCAACACTTTGTTTTTGTGTATTTAATAGAAGTGAATAATGAGATAACAAGAAATGTGTGATTACCTAAAATAAAAGATAAAGGGGTAATAGGCACTTAAAAAGTTTACTGCATCATAACTTGACCTGGGATAACAAGTTAATTTTAAAGAACAAAGTACGTAGAAATCTTAACTGCTATATCTTTTTCTCATATTGTAGTCTGGATAAAGGGAGAAAGTGTTACATCCTCCATCCAGATTGTAATGTTCTCTGTATTTCCCTCTTGGAGTTATTTACCCCACTACCTGCCCTTGTGGCAACAGTAGGAACATGGAGAAACCTGCATTTCTTGCACAAGAACATAGAAGGGTAATTGCGTATATCATCTTTAGCACTGTAAGGGGGATGAGCAATTAGTGAAGATTTATGGATATGTCTCTTGCATTTCTTTTAATTATTTTCTAAAGCAGGTGGGAAAGTAATACATGCTTAATTTCCATTCTTAACAATTGGATACAGGGAAAATGAATTGTCTGTTTAGGTATTATTGAATTACTTTTCATGGGAGTATCTCAATTTCCAAATAGCACTGCCTGGGACATTTATTATAATCTCGTATAATGGCATTTCATTTATCTATTCTATACTGTATTTTGGGATTCAGGTATTTCATGTACTCTATTTTGTATAAATCTGCCTGCTAATTTGCTTCACATTTTTAATATTTTGTTACAACATTATTTATTTGAAGACATTATTGCCCAACTCCAATAAAACTACTTACTGTAGTGGTGCATAAACTGGGGAAAGAGTTTGTATCAAGTTTTTATTATACTTTGCAGTACTCTAGGGGCAAATGTCTCCTGGCATCCTTAAAGTGGACCTGAACTCTTGCATAGGAGAGATGGAAAAAACAGAGAAATCCATCATGTGTGTGTTTATAGAGAACAGCTAATTGTCCATTCTCAGCAAGTAATGAGCTAGTGTCATTTGAGCTGTCAGCTGTCTGCTGAGTTGTGAGCACAAGAGGTTAACCCTTTCTGTGTTCCCAGCAATCCAGGAAGTAACTTTACTGCAGCATATCTGAGGAGCTCTATAGACCATAACAAGGCAATGTTACAAGTACCTGTAGCTATTATAAGTCTTGGATGTTACTATTTTAGCAACATCTGTAAATGTTTATAAAACATCCTTAATTGCATTAGTTGGGCCCCCACAGCCACCTTACCTGCCATTTATCAGGCAAGCACAACAGCCACCACTAGCAGTATGGCACTGACTGGGAATCAGCAGATGTGAGGCACATGGCCATTTTTTGTTTAATTTGTGAGTGCCAGTTTTTCTCAATAACTTACTTTTGCTTAGTAAATCCCTCATCTTTACATGTATAATGAACGCAAGAGCAAAGCAAGTTCCCCAGACACCCATTCATGTCTGGGAGTCCTCTAGGAAGGTAACCACATGTAGTGACTGCTGCACATAGACGGTGCCCAGATGTTTGGGGAATAGCAACTATGTGACCATTATTTAACCCACTTAAAATGAAAAGTTTTCAGCAGGGTTGTAACTAGGGGGGAGCAGCAGGGGCTATGGGGGGGGGGGGCTAACTACTAGCCTTCCCTTTCTCTGATATAGGGGAGTATACCTCAGATCAGGTGTGTTGTGGCTACACTTGTTACGGATGTAAAGATCATGATGGCCACACTTGTTTGATGAACCTTGTTAGATGGGGCCTAAGCTGTGAAAGGCACCAAGGGGAGGCAAGGGAAGGGATTTGAACATTGGTGGGCTCCATCAAAGTTTCGCTGGGAGGCTCCATAATTTCTAGTTACGACACTGGTTTGCAGTCATAGTTTAATGAATTAAGCAGCAGTAATGGAGGTGCACCAGTGCACATAATAGGAAGAGCTTACTCCTTTGGTAATGGATTTTCCTGACTTCTGCCTCTATCCTCATTTCAGCCTTCAGTTCAGATACTCATGCTGAAGCCTGATTTCAAGCTGTAGTCAGTGTAGCATGAAAAGAGAAAAAGCGTACAGCTATGGATGGATGCTGGTATGGAATGCCGCGTGCCGGACACAAAGCAGAAAATTGAGGGTTAATCATTTTGTCTGGGTGGGTATTTAAATGTGTGTGATGTCACTTGTACTTTGAGAGAAGCCAACACAGCTTGAGAAAGGACAGTTGGTCCAAAACAGCGTCTGTCGATGATTATGGTATTCTCAATGCATTTATTTCAATAAAGAGCTATATTTACAAGGATGTGGTGCTGTGGATCTGCTTGTTTGATCGGTTTCTAACTTACACGTATCAAACCAATGCAACCTTTACCTCTACATCTCAAGTGATTTATTCATTTTGTTTTTATGGAACGACTCTGACCACACAATGTAACACGTTAGATACACATAGTATGCCTGTTCGTATTTTGTTAATAGTTAATTGAGTATTTATTATATCTACCTTCTATAGCACAGGTGTCGAACTCCAGGCCTGGAGGGCCAGATCCATGCCAGTGTTTTGGATAGACCAGGAAAGAGAGGAATGTGTTCTACCTAATGGACCCCACCTTTCCTGATTCAGACCCATCAATTCATTTGAGCTGTGTCAAATATGTGTGAGGACCTTGGCCCTTGTAGGGCCGGTTTGACATCCCTGCTCTATAGTAATACCTTGTTAACTCACAAGGGTAGGGTTCTCCCCCTAGTGTTTTATATTTCTGTAGTACATAATCTCAATGAACATGAAACTGTATTGTTGGATGATATCACTCCATGCAAGAACTATGTAGGTAGTTTCCAGTTGCACCTGTGTTGTTGGATGTTTTGATTGTACTGTGTAAGAAGTATATATGTGTTTATGGTCCCCACTATTGTCTGTATTGAGCAGTGAATGGTGAAGAAAGTTAACTTACCATGGTTGCTGCCTTTGGCTGTCGCGCTCCATGCTGCACTCCAGTCGATCATGAAATCTTGCTCAACAGGCTACAAGAGTACTGTGGCATAGATGGCATTGTTCTCCAGTGGTTCAACTCCTTCCTGGCTGGCAGAACACAAAGGGTAGCCTTAGGGCCCTTCCTCTCCAACCCTGTACCACTAAAATACGGTGTACCTCAGGGCGCAATATTATCCCCTTTACTTTTCACCATATACATGCTGCCACTTGGAGAAATCATACAAAAACATGGCCTGACATATCATTGCTATGCTGATGACACCCAGCTATATTTGTCATTCAAACCTGGCATCACAGATCCTACTCCACAAATAAACGCATGCTTAGCTGAGCTTCAGGAGTGGATCAATATGAATTGGCTAAAACTTAATGCTGACAAAACTGAGGTTCTTGTTATTGAGGGCCAGGGCTCAACAGCAAAGCAGCCCCAGTCTCAACCAACACCGCTAAGAATAGGGAGCTCAGACCTGAAAAACTCAGACTGTGTGCGCAGCCTGGGAGTACTGATTGATACTAAATTAAGCTTCAGGAATCAAATCTCAGCTGTTGTGAAACATTCCTTCTTTCATCTAAGGAATATTGCAAAGATTAAACACCTAATTCCTTCAGAGGATCTTCCAACCCTAGTCCATGCCTTCGTCACATCAAGGTTAGACTACTGCAACACCCTCTACACAGGCCTGCATAAGAAAGACTTACGCCGCCTGCAATTAGTACAGAATGCCGCCGCAAGGCTGTTAACGAGCCAACCCCGCCATTGCCACATAACACCAACCCTGAGCTCACTCCACTGGCTACCGATAAAATGGAGAATTCTGTTTAAGATTGGCTTACTGACATTCAAATCCTTGCACAATCTGGGCCCTGGATACCCGAAGGACTTGTTGCAAGTGCATCACACCCCCCACAATCTTAGATCAAAAGGACGCAACACCATGGTCACCCCCAGAGTCCACCTCAAAACCTTTGGAGACAGAGCCTTTTGTTATGCTGCCCCTACATTTTGGAACTCCCTGCCACACCCAATCAGGACAGCTCCATCCCTGGAAGCATTTAAGTCTAAACTGAAAACCTACCTCTTTAGTCTGGCATTCATGAACATCTGACTATCTCCTCTGTAACACAACCCAGTCTGCAACCCTGTATTAATCTGAGACACAACTATGCGCTTTGAGTCCTATGAGAGAAAAGCGCTTTACAAATGTTATTGTATTGTATTGTATTGTATCTCGATACTTCCTCCTTCACAGCTAAAGAACTGTTACCAGGACCCGGGCTGGTAGGGTAACCAATCCCCATTTAGTTGGTTCTAAGCAAGCTTGCAAGAGTTTCTATTTGAGTAGGTTTTATGTGTTTGAAACAATAGGTAGATCAGATTTCTATTTCTATTTTACAATATTATTGCAGATCACATAAGACGAGAATAATGTGTGGAAGCAGAGAAAGTTAGCAGAGGATAACAAGTCCCAGGAGCACCTGTTGCAATTTGAATTCAACTGTGTGATAAGAGAACCAGAAAAATATACACTATTTGAGGATACTTGATGACGGTGGAGTGGGGGAGGGGCAGCTTTATAACCTCTATCATCACATACTATCATTATTCTGAAGTATAGGCATTTGGTACTTTCTCTGCTTTCCATTAGAGCTAGTGTCATATATGTGTTTAATAATTCTAGGCAATGGTATTGGGTGTTGCGTGGAGAGGGACTCTGTACTTTCTGTTAATGATTTGATGGTCTAGTCTAAAGGCAGCCATACACTGGTCAATTGCCACCAGATCGACCAACAGATAGATCCCTCTCTGATCAAATCTGATCACAGAGGGATCTAATGGCTGCCCATACACTGCACATACATTTTGAATCCATTTCAGCTTGACATCGATTCACAACCTGTGGAGCTGCCACCTGCTTGACACCCCCGTGTGCTCCCCCAACCAGCAGCAATACATTACCTGTCCGCCGGCGTGAGTCCCTGGTCCATGCTGACACTTTCTCTGGCTGGCCTGTTTCCTCTTCACTTCCTGTCCCGTCCTGTGACGGGCTGAAGTACAAACAGTAGAGGGTGCTCTACTGTTTGAAATTTGGCTTGTCACAGGAGGAGACAGAAGTGTCACAGAAGTGAAGAGCCACCTACTGGTAAACAACAGAATTTAGCAATAGGCAAGCAGACAGAAGACACCTGAAAGTTTAAATAAATTAAAAAACAGATACTTACAAGGCTTCTCCTGTCCTTCTCAGCAGAGGGGATCCAGCCCTTGCATCCCCATATATAGAAAAACAATAATAACATTCACTGCTGCACGCAGATGCACTAGTGCTTTTCTGTTCAGGTTCTGGTAGAAATAGCTAAGCCTGAATGGGTCCGCTCTACTGAGCAGGTGCAGATGGCTCGCACCTGTTCAGTAGAGCAAAACAGATTTCCACCGGAGCCCGAGGGAAAAGCCGCTGGTGCACCTGCACGCACCAGCAATAATCGCTGACAAGCTGGATCCAGAGGCTTCCCCCTCCATAGGTAAGTACCCCCTAGGGGCACTTTTTTTACCTTCAGGGGTTAACTGTAACACTGCCAGCATGGGAAGAAGGGTACAGCAACATTCCCACCAGGCATAGCCCAGATCTGTTAAAAACGTAATGATCACGTTATGGAAGGATTTATATAGGAGAGGGGCTTTAAATAGATTACACAGGTCTGCACATTAAAGCACAGATTCTTTTAATGGTGAAGGATGGCCAAAAGTGTCCTACTGCCTGAAAAGAACTGCACTATAGGTCTCCCCATTCGGTAAGTTTTATCACATCGGGTATGGTGGTGGTATATCCCTCTGACTGCTTGTAGTGTGGAGAATATTGAAGCACACCAGGAGTACCTAGAGAAGAACTAGGACTGTATTAACGTGGACAATTATATTATGTTGTGTAGCACCATCCTTCTAGTGATATAAGGGTCCTGACCAAAGATGGATTAAGATGTAATGGGGCCCTAGGCAAGGTAGTAGATGTGGGCCCCCCCTTGTGGTAATTTTGGTAAGCTAATGTGGAGAGAGTTCAAAGAAAGTGGCAGGTGGGCCCCTTGATGCCCAATGAGCCCCAAGCACCTGCCTATGTTGCCAGGTGATCCAACTGAACCTATTACACTAAGTGTACATAACTGAGCAGTGCAAACATTCTAGTGTGTTGGACAGGTCCTTTTAACCACTTGAGGACGGCAGTGTTAAACCCCCTAAAGACCAGGCACTTTTTCATTAAATTGGCCCTGCAGCTTTAAGGCCAAGCTGCAGGGCCACATGACATAGCACACAAGTGATCCCCCCCCCCCTTTCTCCCCACCAACAGAGCTGTCTGTTATGTTAACTTAATTTATGTTAACTTTTTTTTTTATAAAAATGACTATTTTTTTTTGTATCCCTGCTCCCTCCCTTCCTTCCCCCACCAGCCAATCAGCATGATCAGCTGTCATAGGCTTCAGCCTGTGACAGCCGATCACTCCCCAGCATCAGGAGGGGACAGCCGTGTCACACGGCTGTCCCCAGTACAGAGCTGCTGCTGTTCGCAGCGCTGTACCAGTAATTAGATGGCGATTACACCGTCTAACGGTCTCCCGAGCGGCAATAGCTGCTCGGAGACTGAAGGCGGAGCTTGACTCCGCCCACCAAGCAGGAGATGCGCGCAGCCTGTACGAGATCTCCTGCAAAACAGAGCCCCAGGACTTTACGCCGATCGGCGTAAGGCGGTCCTGGGGCTGCCGCCGCGGCCGAGCCCATCGGCGTGACGCGGTCGGCTAGAGGTTAATGTTTACAATCTGTCCTCCACCCATACAGGCAACACTTACATAGTATATTTCCACCCTAAAATAAATCCCCTCAAAGAAAAAAACAAAATACATTTTATGCATCAGTTTGAGGGTCAGATAAACTCCTGCAATGCAACAAAAGAATGTACAGTTATTGTTTGAAAGCAACAGATTACTTATACGGTTATTTGAAATTCACAGAGCCGCTTTATACTTCCATCTTAGAATGTAAATAAATAAGCCAACTTTGTCAACTGTGATATCTCAATAAAATTTCTCATTATAAGGATGTCATAAATCATAGGAAAAAATTATGTGTACAATCTTAAAAAGTCGAGTTCTTGATAACCCATTTATCCACAATAAAATTAGAAAACTCTTTGAGAGCTCAGGATATTCAGGAAGACAAAGTGATGGCATATAAAGTGGAGAGGACTGCGAATTACAGAGCTTTTATTGCATCTCTATCATTCACTCCGGCAATTAATAGATTGCTGAGCAGTAATATCCCATCCCCTTGGCAATATTGTTATTAAATGTTCATTCAGGAAAAAGAATCTGGACTCTTCATTTTAACGAGTACGTATTTATGTTACTAATTGTATTTCTTATCAGTAAGAATATTGAAAAAAGAAGAGGAACATGAATGTGAGTGACAAGATTTATACATTCATATTTAAATATATTAAAAATAAATAAATAAATAAAACTTCTGTATGAAAAAGGGATCTGTTACTACTAAGCAAAAAGTGTTTGTTTTGAAGCCTGTCAAAGAGATACCTAGACTTTCATTGAACTGAAGGTTGGAACAGAAGCCCCTATACCAGGATAAATATGTAAAAAAAAACATTTAAAAGAGGAGGTAGTGGTGGACTTACCCCCCTCAATCATTAGACAAAAATTCTGTTAATTTTTGTTCAACATAAATTGTATTCAAATACTGAACAGTGCAATGTCATTCGCAGGTTCATTCCCGCTTCATTAGACAATAATTGGAGCAAAAACTAATACAGGTCTAAGCAGGAGCCAAACACCTCTGTAAATAGGTAGATCTACGATTGCTTTTGGTAATCATTTCTACATCCTAACATACTATACTAGTCTATCATCCCGGTGTCCCCTTTTGTTTTCTTCATGACTTTCATGAATTAGATGTGCTAAAAGCATCCATAGCATAGTGGTATTATATTGATACATTGTTATTATTCTTACTATTATTATGACTATAAATGATTTTCAGTAGGGCCTACATCAAACAAAGATGCCGGAGAAATTTGGGCTCCGGGTGAAGCCACTAGTAAAATATCGACAGTGCTGCCGATATTCTACTATTGGCCATTGGATAATTGCAATGATAGACTATTAGTAATTTTACCAATATTTTATTATTGCAATACTTAGCCTTCCTCTCATACTAATCCCCCCCCCCCCTTTATCTACTCCTTACACTTACCTAGTACAATCTAAGCCTAAATACGCTACCCTACCACTATCCACTAAGCCTAAGACTAATCTACTCCTACCTACTCCTAACACTAACCCAGTAACTTACCCCCGTTGCCACTACCTAAGATGCAATCTTCAACTTTTTTTGGTCCTTCTGTCACCCCTGCGCTTTTCCTACACTTATCGCCTATCATTATTGATGTATTATTAGTGTATGTACATTTTCGGTTCAAGAATGAAAATTTTCTGCAAATGTTCACGAACAGGCGAACTGCGTGAACTGCCATAGACTTTAATAGGCAGACAAATTTTAATAAATGTAGGGACTGTTTCTGGCCACACAAGTAATGGAAAAGTTGTTTCAAGGGGCCTAACACCTGGACTGTGGCATGCCGGAGGGGCATCCATGACAAAAGTCCCACCAAAAATTACATCGTTGACACAGAGTGGTGCTTTAATCTCTAAAGGGCAGAAATCACAGTACATTCCTAAATTTGTGGAATTAAGTGCTTTAAAACTTCCGTCGTGCGTACACGGCAATAAGGTAGTGTAAGGGTTAGGCCCAGTTCACACTGACAGATGAAATGTTTATCACACCGCAAACAACTGCAAAGAGCTTTAGTGATAATGTCAGGTGAGCAAATAATTGTTTTTGCTAGTTAATACCTACAGGACATAAATATTAGTCCTCTCGGCGGCAATCTTTGTGTAGTGGTGTGCAGTGCAGGCGGAAGTGGCGGAAGTGCAGGCGATTGAGATTTTCAATCCCCTATGGTTGGACTGAGGTAGTTCTATGACAGTTAAGTGACCAAAAAAAACACTTGTTCTGCACTGAGGCCTTATAAAGGGGGCAGTAGTGGATACTAGATGCCAGTAATGGTGGTGAAGGATCATTGGGTTATGGTCCCTGCACTACCAGGACCAGCAGACCTGTCTCTAACAGCTAACATAGCAAGAAAAAGAAAAACAGCCCTTACAAGGGCCATTGATTTATCAAGTCGGTGCACTACTAGGACTAGCAATAGGTGCACTGGATTCACAGAATTGCAATATAACAGTAGCAAGAAAAAGAAAAACAGCCCTTAGAAGAGTGAACTACTGAGGCACTAAGCACTGACAGCACCTGTCTGCAACAGCTAAAGTGCACTGTGTGGGCACACTGAACAGCAACATCACAAGATCAAAACACAGTTTTTAGAAGGGCTCTTATTATGTAGATGGTGAATTCGTACTATAGTAGCCAGCAAGAAACTCCACTGGGTACACAGACCACAGGCCTAACTAACGCTTTCCCTATCTGCAGAAATGTTCTGTCCCTAGTCTCCTTCTCAGCAGCCACAGTCAGAGTGTAAAATGGCTGCTGTGCTGGCTCTGATGGGGGTACAGGTGGGAGGGATAGCTGATTGGCTGTCATGTGTTTGCTGACTCTGAGGTGAGGAGTCAATTCTTGGCTCCATTATAATTATAGGGGGGCGAATCGAACACGCTATATGTTCGCGAACAGACAGAACGCAAACACGTGTTGTTCACCGTGAAATATTTACGGGGCGGACAATTTGGGTCGTCTCTACCTATCATGCCCAAATTATCCACTGAGCTCTGCTATAGCCACAATTAATATTATGATTAATACAGTTTCCTTTTCCTGCATGCATCTAAATTTATCTTTCATTCAGTAGGTATAGGGAAAAAATCACACCCTTTAAAAGTGTTTGTTTTATTTTATTGGATTGCAGCCTAAAATGAAGACATGCACAAAAAACATTGTTTTAATAACAACAGACACTGACTTAGATGGCTAAAGGATGGCTTTCCTGATAACTATAAATTCAATCAGGAGTAACTAGTCACCATCTTCATTGCACATCAAACTAATTGTCTCCCTGCTGGGATCAATTGTTATCGCTTTGTGCATTGTCATCACTACCAGTGTTGCTTGCAAATTTTCACCAAAGTCATTTTCACATAAAATATTCGATTTTGAGAACATTTTTGCACAAATACATTGTATTTTCGCAATATGTTGAAAAATTGTGAAAATGCAAAATGTTCTTTTCCGCAAACCACAAAAATTCATTAGTTTTACCACGAAAACCCCAAAACGTGTTTATTTTAGCACAAAAATTAGCAAAGAATGCAAAAAAATATATAAAATGATTTTTAGTTGCATTTTCCCTCAAACGTCAAATGTAACATTATTTTCATGAAAATGAATGCGAAAATAATATTGGCATTTTCCCTCATCACTGATCACTACTTCTGTGATTGTGTGTAAAGAATCACTGCTGGAGTGTATTTGTTATGAGCAATTTTATTTAGTAGTTTTCAACATAATCTACCAGTTTAACAAGATCTGAGCTGAGAATTCCTTCCTTATCAAAAAACATTCTTCTTCAATTACTAAAGTATTATTGTCATACATATGTAAGTGGAAGATGAGTGGTATTTAAGGGATATAATATATAGTTTTGCAAGCCTTTGTGTAGCCTGCTTCCTTCCTTGCTAATCAGAGTCTTTTTGTGTACAGTGATGTTGTACTGCTAATCAGTTACTAATTTAAAATATTTCTACTTTCTAATCAACCCCCTCCATAACCTAGTCCCTTACTCTAACAAAAAAATAGTGCTGCCTTGCACTCACAACTGAATTGCACCTTAAAGAGAATTTGTACTCTAAAATTCTTAAAATAAAAAGCATACTATTCTATTCATTATGTTCTCCTGGGCCCCTCTTTGCTGTTTCTGCCACTCCCTGCTGCAATCCTGGCTTGTAATTGCCAGTTTTAGGCAGTGTTTACAAACAAAAAACATGGCTGCTAACCAGCATGTGATAGGCTGAGAGAAGCTAAGTCTGTGACACATACATAGCCTGGAGGGGGCTTGGAGAGGGTGTGTATAACTTCTATCTATCACAGCAGAACAGCACATTCCTGCCTGAGCCGACAAAGCTGACAAAGGAAAGAAGATTAGATTATATAACAGGGTTATTACAGTGACTGTGCAACTAGGAAAGGCTGCAGTAAGAAAGACCACATTAGAACAGGTATAGGACCTTATAGGATAGAAGGAATAAGGCTGAAAATTTTGTTACAGAGTCTCTTTAAAGCGGACCTGAACTCAGATGCATTCCCAATCGGGAAAGGGGGGGGGGTGCATCCTCATAGGTTTGCCTCAGGCAGCAAAAACTCTAGAACCAGCCCTGAATGATACATTGTGCCAGACAGATGATTGCCTACGAGTAAATGTTGCCTTAATAAAGGGGTCCTACATGGTTTCGAAATGTTTACCTTTTTTTATATACAAAATGAATAAAGATACATATTATACACATTAATACATGTATGAGATAATTAATTGTATGAATAATAGTAATGGTATATAGAAGGTTCCTGCAGGCTCACTTATTTATTTTCAGTTTAAAAGCTGCAATTCTATTATGTAAGTAAACAGCAGCCATGACCGTATACACTCCTAGATAGGCTGATCCATGCCTAACCTGGCCTAACCCTTTTTTGGCCTAAAAATGGGTCCAGTAACCCACTTAAAGCCTGACATCGCCAATGTGCATAGCGGAGGCCCGCACATACATGTTACCTGCAGATAAGCCGTCAAAATTTGGGTGTTACAAAGTCAGCTTATCTGTGGTGATATACGGTACTATTTGAACTTTTGACACGTTGCTGTTATCAGTAGTCTATGTGCAGGAAATTAAAGTATTTTACTTTTATTTTATTTTCAGGAGAGCCCTGGCTGCATTCAACTGCTTTTTGACTGCTTAATTTTCACAGGTAATAGCAATGAAAAAAAGCGAGCACAGGCCAGTTCTAAGTAGAATACGTGCTTTATGTACCCATGCTTATATCAACATGTCATATTAGAGTTCAGATGCACTTTAAATGCACTTTAAATGCATTATCTTCAGTACATAACTAAAACTGTTATGCATAGACCCATTCCTGATTGTGATACAACTGCAATATTGCTGTATGAGAATCCCTGGCAAAGATAATGTAAAAAAATAAAATAAAAAAATTATGTTGGCTTCTTTAACCCCTTGTCACCAAGAATTCAGAACCCAAACCGCATGGGGCTTTGCACCCTGAGCTATACCAGTCCGCATGGTTCATGATGTGGGGGCACTGGCAGAGAAGGGCGGAAAAACCTCCCCCTCTTGCCTAAAGCCCTTTGTCCATGGTGCCCAGGAGGAGATGGGAGGATCATGGTAAAATTTGGGGTTTAACACGGGACCCCCAGATGCCCATCCAATAAAATGTATCCCTTACCCATTTCCACAAAATAGATAAGTTGAAATAATCCTTTGATGTCCTCAGTCAACCATAAGTACTTACCTTTATTTAATGATCACACATTTGCATCCTCTGAAATGTCCCACACCAATACACATATGCAGCTAACGGTCCCGACAACCCCCTACCCCCCCCCCCCCCCCCCAAAAAAAATAAGAGGCTACCATCCCCTACCATAGCATGTGCAGTTACTATCCCACCAACAATTTCATATGTATCCACAAGTCCAGCATTCCCACCAATACATACACAGCAACACTTCTTTACACATTGTAACATGTGCAGTCAACACAACTTACCTCCGGAACCAGGTCAAGTCACATGATGACACCTGACACGCAAGAAGACCAGGACAAGAAGTGTACTGGCAGGTTGGGGCATGGAAGAGGACAGATCGACTTGGCACTGGAGAGGTTAGATACAGTACCTCATTACTCTGCATTGGAAAGAGAACTACTAGGGGACCACAGGAGATGGACCCTGAGCAAAGGAAGGAAGGAAGACGTTAATCCATGCCTACTTTCCCTACTCCTTAACCTCCATGGCTGCCATCACTCCCCTTCCAGTAGTAACGCTACTAGCACTAAATTTATTTAGTTGTTCCCTTATATAATTTTGGAATTTTATTTTGTGTGTGTTACAGTCTAATAAATCTGTCTGCAAAATGTTAAACGGTTTTTACAATAGTTCATAGTTCAAGAAAATAAAAAAAAATAAAAAGATTTAATAGTTCCACCTGCAAGGAGAGGCAGCACGTAAGTAAAGTAAGCTAACCATAGTTACATAGTTATTTTGGTTGAAAAAAGACATACGTCCATCGAGTTCAACCAGTACAAAGTACAACTCCAGCCCGTCCCCCACATACCCCTGTTGATCCAGAGGAAGGCGAAAAAAAACCCACAAGGCATGGTCCAATTAGCCCCAAAAGGGAAAAATTCCTTCCTGACTCCAGATGGCAATCAGATAAAATCCCTGGATCAACATCATTAGGCATAACCTAGTAATTGTAGCCATGGATGTCTTTCAACGCAAGGAAAGCATCTAAGCCCCCTTTAAATGCAGGTAGAGTTTGCCATAACGACTTCCTGTGGCAATGCATTCCACATCTTAATCACTCTTACTGTTAAGAACCCTTTCCTAAATAAATGGCTAAAACGTTTTTCCTCCATGCGCAGCTCATGTCCTCTAGTCCTTTGAGAAGGCCTAGGGACAAAAAGCTCATCCGCCAAACTATTATATTGCCCTCTGATGTATTTATACATGTTAATTAGATCTCCTCTAAGGCGTCTTTTCTCTAGACTAAATAAACCCAGTTTATCTAACCTTTCTTGGTAAGCGAGACCTTCCATCCCACGTATCAATTTTGTAGCTCGTCTCTGCACCTGCTCTAAAACTGCAATATCTTTTTTGTAATGTGGTGCCCAGAACTGAATTCCATATTCCAGATGTGGCCTTACTAGAGAGTTAAACAGGGGCAATATTATGCTAGCATCTCGAGTTTTTATTTCCCTTTTAATGCATCCCAAAATTTTGTTCGCTTTAGCTGCAACGGCTTGGCATTGAGTACGATTATTTAACTTGTTGTCGATGAGTACTCCTAAGTCCTTCTCCAAGTTTGATGTTCCCAACTGTATCCCATTTATTTTGTATGGTGCTAGACCATTGGTACGACCAAAATGCATGACTTTACATTTGTCAACATTGAATTTCATCTGCCATGTATGTGCCCATATAGCCATCCTATCCAGATCCTGTTGCAATATGACACTATCTTCCTGAGAGTTGATGATTCTGCACAATTTTGTATCTTACTCACTACTGCATCTACTAGGTCATTAATAAATAAATTGAAGAGCACTGGACCCAGTACAGACCCCTGTGGGACCCCACTGCTAACAGTCTCCCATTTTGAGTACGATCCATTGACCACAACTCTTTGTTTTCTGTCCATTAGCCAGTTCCCTATCCATGCACACAAACTCTTCCCCAGTCCTTGCATCCTCAACTTTTGCACCAGACTTCTGTGGGGAACAGTGTCGAAGGCCTTTGCAAAGTCCAAGTATATCACATCTACAGCATTCCCAATATCCATATTAGCATTCACTACCTCATAAAAGCTGAGCATGTTAGTCAAACAGGACCTGTCTTTAGTAAACCCATGTTGATGCTGAGCAATAAGATTATTTTCTATTATGAAGTCATGTATAGTATCTCTTAGTAACCCCTCAAATAGTTTGCATACAACTGATGTTAAAGGGATACTGTAGGGGGTCGGGGGAAAATGAGTTGAACTTACCCGGGGCTTATAATGGTCCCCCAAAGACATCCTGTGCCCACGCAGCCACTCACCGATGCTCCGGCCCCGCCTCCAGTTCACTTCTGGAATTTCTGACTTTAAAGTCAGAAAACCACTGCGTTTGCGTTGCCGTGTCCTCGATCCCGCTGATGTCACCAGGAGCGTACTGTGCAGGCACAGACCATACTGGGCTTCTGCTATACACTCCTGGTGACATCGGTGGGAGTGAGGACACGGCAACGCAGGCGCAGTGGTTTTCTGACTTTAAAGTCAGAAATTCCAGAAGTGAACTGGAGGCGGGGCCGGAGCATCGGTGAGTGGCTGCGCCAACACAGGATGTCTGCGGGGGACCATTAGAAGCCCCGGGTAAGTTCAGCTCATTTTCCCCCGACCCCCCTACAGTATCCCTTTAAGCTTACAGGTCTATAATTTCCTGGATCAGATTTTTTGCCCTTCTTAAATAATGGGAAAACGTGGGCTGTACGCCAATCCACTGGGACTCTGCTAGTTGCAAGAGAGTCACAAAAGATAAGATAAAGGGGCTTAGCTATAACTGAACTTAATTCTCTTAGGACCTGAGGATGCATGCCATCCGGGCCAGGTGCCTTGTCTATTTTTAATTTATTTAGTCTTGCCTTCACTTCTTCCTGCGTTAAGTATATAATATTACAGTTAGAAGATTGAGACTCTTCTGCCTCTGTAATTTGCAACAGTGCTGTTTCCTTTGTGAAGACAGAAGCAAAGAAAGCATTTAATAACTCTGCCTTACCTTGGTCATCCACCATTGAGTTCCCACCCTCATCCTTTAGGATTCCTATACAGTCAACCTTTCTTTTTTTAGAGTTGATGTACTTGTAAAACTTTTTTGGGTTAGATTTGATATCCCTAGCGATTTGATTTTCAGCTTCGATCTTTGCCAGCCTAATTTCTTTTTTACAATTTTTATTGCACTCCTTATAATTGCTTAGTGCAGCCTCAGTCCCCTCCTGTTTTAGGACCTTATAGGCATTCTTTTTCCTCTTCATTTTATCCCTAACCTTATCCCTAACCATATTAATGTATAATTTTAGGACAAGGTCATAACACTTCACATGCATCTTTAATTACAATTTTTAAATACTATAATCATAAGGGTTCTTATGGCATTTTAATGTTAGAGATTTGTGATGGACACATAGCAATTAACCATAAACAACACAATGTGCTATCAAGGATCAATTTTAAATGATGAGATAGGGCATCACAAACCACAAGAGATGAGTCTCAGATGCATTTCCTTTAACACAGACAATAAAAAACTATAATGTCATCATCAGGTGAAATGATAATTAATAATAGCTGCCAGAAGACCAGACAAAACATTGTTGAGTCAATGGATCTGATAAGTAGAAAGACAAGGCTCAAAGATAAAATACAAGTAAGTTAATTGCCAACAAATTAAAGCAAACCTGAACTGAACATAAAGGTAAGATAATTAATAGTGATGGCGGAACACGTTTGCTACGAACAGTAACCAGCGTATGTGTGTAATAGCGCACTTGCGAGCAGCACAAACAATACTGGCCGATTTTGCCTCTTCACCCACAATTCTTCTGCATTAGTCAGTGTAGGGAGAGGTGCTTTTGCTGCAGATAGAGAGACAGTGAGAGATAGGCTGTTTTGTGATATTGTGCTGTGTAACTGCTTCCCAGGTGCTCTGCTACTTACAGTTCACCAGTCCACCTTTTGAGGACTCCTCCTGACTACAAAACACCTTATGGGGGCTGACAGTGACATTGACCCTGTTGTACTTATTTGTTGTTGCTGCTTTTTTTGTGTGTGGTGTGTTGTAGTGACACGGTATCCCCATATACAGTGTAGAGTGTTGCTACATCACCGACAGCCCAACAAGATATTCTTATTATCACCCTGGCACATGCCAGTTACTCCAGGCCTCGTGTCTGGCCTAGCCACAAGCACAGTTTTCCTGCACCACCACCTAGTATCTCATTTGGTTCTATTTCGATTAGCTTTACCCCAACAAAAATTATATTATTACCCTGGCACATGGCAGTTACTTCAGGCCATATGTCTGCCCTGGCCACCGGCACAGCTTTTCTGCAACACCGTCACCACCACCCAGTATCTCATTTGTCCCTACTTCAGTTGACTTTACCGCCCAAAAAATATTATTACCCAGTCACATGTCAGTTAGCTCTGGCCTCATGTTCACCATGGCCATAGACACAGCTATCCTGCACCACCACCAGCACAACACACAGTATATTTGGTCCTACTTTGTTTGATTGTAACCCCCCCAAAAAAATTGTATTATTACCCTGGTGCATGCCGGTTACTTCTGGCCTTATGTCCGCCATGGCCACAGGTACAGCTACCCTGCACCACCACCAGAATAGCACACAGTGTGTCATTTGCTCCTACTTCGATTAGCTGCCCCCCCCCCCCACAAAAAAAAAGTTACTACATGCCTTATGTCCACCCTGGCCACAAGTAAAGCTATCCTTCATCACCACCAGCATGGCACCCAATATGTAATTTGGTTGTAAATTTGATTGGCTTACCCTCCCCCCCCCAAAAAAAAAAAATTAGTTAAGCAAAAAAATTATATTATTAGTGCATACCAGTTACTTAGTTACATCAGGCCTCTGCCTCATACAGAGGCTGAAACTAAAATATTTATTCTGCAGGTCATTGACAAATGTTTCAGGCCTCCAGTGTGGCTGCCCCTCAAAAAATATTTTAGGCAAGTAATTGGCAGCACAAAACCCAGTATGTCCTTTGGTCCTACTTTTTTGGGCAGGTCATTGCCAAATTGTTCAGGCCTCCAGTGCAGCTGCTCAAAAAAAAGTTATAGGCAGGTAATTGACAAATTTGTAGACCTATGGTGTGGCTGCCCAAAAACACGTTTTAGGCAGATAATTGAAAGTACGGCACCCAGTATGTCCTTTGGTCCTACTTCGATTGGCTTTAACTCCCCCAACAAAATATAAATATGATTAGTTACCCTGGTGCAAGGCAGTTACTTCAGGCCTCTGTCTCATACACAGGATGAAATGCAGATATTTATTTTTCAAGGCCTGCTGTGTGACTGCCAAAAAAAATGTTTTAGGCAGGTAATTGAAACATTTTTCAGGTCTCTGTCTCATACAGAGGCTGAAATTAAAATATTTCTTCAGCAGGTAATTGACAAATTTTCAGGCCTCCAGCGTGGCTGATAAAAAATTGTTTTAAGTAGGAAATTGACCAGGTCTTTGTATGGAAGAGTAAACTGAGTGAGTTGTCAGTGGGTACCTTTACAGAAAAATAAATCCTACTGAAATCTTTAGCGTTACAAGCTTTGTCTATAAAATACTCTTCTCGGGTTAATACATAGGTCAGCTATTAAATCTAGCTAAGTGTTCCAACTTAATAACTACATTAGCAAATAGAAGGATGGCTGTGTAAAGGTTTGATATGACAAAATATAACAACATAGAAAGGATGATGACAATGATGCAGCATGTCCGTGCATTTAAATGGAGAATGATAGCAGGTGGCATGCCATGGTTTTAATGTTAATGGTTTTGAGTAATGATTAACTGTAGTGTAAGTGTTTATTGATTTCAGACTCGACAATAGAGATGGCCCAAACAGTTCGCTGGTGAGCAGTATTCTGCGAATATCGGCTGTTCGTAATCGCTGCGAACAGCGAACATTTGGCGTGTTCGATTTGCCCCTATACATCATCATTGAGCTAAACTTTGACCCCTTACCTCACAGTCAGCAGACACATGGCAGCCAATCACCTAGCACCCCTTCCTGAACCCCCCACACCCTATCAAAAAGCAGTTGCGGTGGCCATATTGGATGCATTCTCTGCTGGCTGCTGACTGTTAGTGAGAGCAGTGTCAGACATGCTGCAGATAGGTAGGGAAAGTATTAGCTAGGCCTGTGTTCTTGTTCCTTACTTGCTGTGAAAGTACTTCAAACAGCCTTGTTGAAGGCTAGCACATTGGTTTCCTGTGTTTATTTGGTGTGTGACACTCCACAGCCCACTGACACCCAAAGCTCTGTGCACACGATTGCTGTTGCCTCATTAAGTTGCCGGCACAGAACCACTCCGGTGCATTATTATTTCACTGTATTCTTATAGTACTATTGTATCTCTCTGTGTGAGACACTCCACAGCCCACTGACACCCAGAGCGGTGCAGAATGTGATTTCTGCCCATTAGGGTTTAAAACCCGACTTGGCATCAGCTCCATAATTTTTGGTGAGACTTTTCGTATGGATCCCCCTCTGGCATACCCCTGTCTAGGTGTTAGACCCCTTGAAAAATCGTTTAAATCACTTTTGTGGCCAGAAACAGTCTTTGTAGGTTTTACAATTCGCCTGCCCATTGAAGTCTATGCCGGTTTGCCAGATTCGCCTTTTTGCGAACATGTCGCGGAAGTTTGCGTTCGCAGTTTGCGAATGGAAAATTCTATGTTCGCGACATCTCTACTTGACAATGATCATTTACAATCTGCAGCCTACAGTGAGCAAAAACTGTTCATCGGCATATGGGATGAGATATCTGCTTATTCCATGCTTACGTAAGGCTGGTTTGCAAAACAAGAGGAAACAATCATTATTAAAATGTACAGTAAAAACACACAAGGGTACAGAACTATGTCGTGAGTAGTACTTTTCAAATAATTATAATAAAAAAAAAGTTTAAGATAAACATAATGGCAAATCTAAGTCACGCTCTCCATAATATCTAAAAGGTCCACTGTTGGACATAACTGTCACACCAGCTCAAAATGCAACAACAACAAAATTCTATAAAGTACAGATGATTTTTAACAAATGTAAGCGAATCACTCATCAAATCAAAATACCTTAACTTGAAGTTCTAGATCACATTAGAATTGGACTAAACAGGGGATTAAGGTTATGCGCTCTCCGGAGGGGTGGGGGGGAATCGGCGGGTGGCGGGTAAAAGTTAGGCACCACCAGGGGTTAAGGCTAGGCACCACCAGAGAGGGTTAGGATTAGGCACCACCATGGGGTTAAGGTTAGGTACAATCATGGGGGAGGGTTCTGTTCACTCATTCTCCTATAGAATATAAGAAGGGTGGATAAGTGGTAATATGATAAACCATCATGATCAAGGACATTATTAAGCACAGAACTCTAAATACACTAAGAAGACCTCTGTACACATTAGCTAGAGAGGAGCTGTGGCAATTGGATCATTCACACCATAAATTTTCATTCTTAGGATCGGACACCCCAACAGAAACAGGAATTTGCCTGGAGAGTTTTTTGGTTGAGACAGTTATGAAAATGTACTGTAGTTTTGGAGCCACGCTCCCTCTGACGTGTGGTCAGACCTCTTGAAATACAGGTGAGCCTACGTTGTGCTTCCATTTTAGAACCCTCCATTTAGCTTCAAGACTTTTTAAGGGGGAGGGGGTCAACCTAAATTTTCTTGTTTTCCATGGAGTTTAATGTATTAGCACCATGGAGAGCTACTGCAGTCCCTGAGTAGGAATAGTCAATGAGATGCAAATAATTCCAAGTTGATGCAGGATTATGCAAATTCTGAGTTCAAATTTATGTAACTTTAAAACGGACTAATCAAATTTCCCATTGCAGTTTATATCTGCCGCCCTTTTTAACAAGAGCCATTATTATATGCACGAGATTATACAGCATCTTTGTTAGGTCAGCATTCAGTATAATAGTCATTTGCTGAGTGCAAATTCTGAAGTTGTTTGTTTTCTTCCTCTGAATAAATGACACTGTGACATAGAATAGCAGATTAACTTGATGCTTGTTTACTTGGTGCTGAGTATGACTCACAGATGTTCCTAATTTTATGGTTATCTGACTTCTGTGCGACCCCGCAAGTAACCTCAATATGATGTATTTACTGACCCTATGCTTTGAAACACAGATTGCTGCAATATCAGAAAGGTACAGGCAGGGAGAAAAAAATAGCCTTTTGTTGTAATGGTTTTGCTATAAAAAAGGAAGTTTAAAGTGGAATAAGCATATAGGCTGACATTGCTATCGGCTTACAAACTTCCTAGCTATTACACTAATTTTTGGGGTTTAGTAGTGTGAGTCTAACGCTTGTAACAAGCATTCACCCAGTGGAGTCATAGTGGAGTCAGAACACCTCTACTGTAGTCTGGTGATTACTTTTTATTTTTTTTCAATTTCAATCCCTTTATGAATATGTAGGGGTTCGGCAAAATATTGTTTTTACTAACTCACCTAGGTGGAACTGGTTTTCTTGGTCACTCTAACTTTAACCACTTAAGAACCAGCGGTCTCTGCCACCTTAAGGACCAGAAACTGCTGGTATAAGGAACGGAGGAGCGGAGGAATCCCGACGATCGCCGCACATACCCGCTGCAACCGCCATCGCCACCACGTCGGGAACCTGGGCCACCCACTCTGCCCTCTTTATGACGGCTTTCATTGGCTCTTGACCATGTCTTTCAATGTAAGCCAATGGGAGTTGCTTACATTGAAAGACAGGGTCAGGAGCCAATGAAATCGGCTCCTGACCCACTCACAGGGCTCTGCCGTCATAGAGAGTTAGAGACAGGCAGAGCGAGTAGGCTGCAGTGGGAGACGGCAGGGATTCAGCGGCAAGATCGGCGGAAGCAACGAAAAACGGCGGATGCGCGCAGTGGCGGTGAGTTGAAATCAACACCCTGGCAGCCAGATAGCAATCAAAACGGCGGAGATTTTAACTACAGCGGTCCTTAACTAATTGAGGGGGTAACCAAGTAAGAAAAATCTCCCCTAAAAAAGCATCCTGGGCTTGGGTGATTCCCAAAGAGCCTGATGTTTGCTCAGCATAGGGAATCATTGCTTTTCAAATGGGGGAGAATCCTTCATTAGCTCAGTGTTGGTTGACATGTGGGCATTGATATGGCTTAGTAATTAAAGACCACACACACATTGTTCATTAGCCCCAGAACACTGGAACTGCACATACAGGAAAAAAGAAAAAAAGACTATACCCACTTCAAATGTGACGTCGTATGCACACGGATGGACCGGCCGGTCTACACTTACAGTGCACACGATTTGGGAACCCTGCGGCTGAGGGAAGGAGCGGAGTGGGATACCGCGGACACCCGATAAGGCATCCTGCACCCCAGCGGATGGGCATTGGCATGTATTGCTATGTGTATGCTGAACAAGACTCTGGATGCGTATGTGTGATTCTATTAAGAGCACAGAGGCAGATGTTCACAGTATTACGCTATGTGGCATTTTTATGTTTTTTATTGAGAGAATTTTTACTGGATTAAAAAAGAAAACCTTGAAAGAGGCAGCTAAAGCAAACAAGAGTGGTGGCTTTTGATTGGAGTGTCTTAAACGCATTTTCCACCTGCAGATAGAGGTGGGCCATATCTGGTGAGAAGTGTGGCATGTAGTGTGTGGATTGGCACATTCACATGGTGATATCACAGAAGCACGGTGATTTTACTGCATACGTTTTTCTGTTATCTGGACAATATTATGTGGAGATCATATTCTTTTGCAGAGTCGAGTGAGCTGTTTATAAGCATTGTCTAAGACCCACCTGAGAGCTGATGTGTCTCATATCTGGTGAGCATTTAGAGAGAGGGGACGAGGGTATATAGTGGAGATTGTCACATGGGGAGCACGAGGCACTTGTGGCATTCAGGAGTTGGAATTGTATACTTGCATAGACTGAATATTATTACCCTATGTGGAGCTTATATGTGTTTCAGGTCTGGAGAGCGCAGCAGTAACTTTGAATTATATCACTCTACACTGGACTTTCTGCCGAGATCCCAGCAATTGGTGAAAATTTGATTGATATAAGACTTTGTGGACTGTGGCGCAGTGTTTCTACATTGATTGAGGACAATTAGATCACACCATAATTTTCATTCTTAGGATTGGACACCCCAACAGAAAGAGGAATTTGCCTGGAGAGTTTTTTGGTTGGGATACAGTTCTTGAAAATGAACTGTAGTTTTAGAGCCACGCTCCCTCTGAAGTGTGGGCAGAACTTTTGAAATACAGGTGGGCCTATGTTGCGCCTCCATTTTAGAACCCTCCATTTAGCTTCAGGACTTTTTAAGGGGGAGGGGGGCACACTACAGTTTCTTGTTTCCCACGGAGTTGAATGTATTAGCACTGTGGAGAGCTACTTAAGCTGCAGTCCCTGAGTAGGAATAGTCAATGAGATGCAAATAATTTCAAGTTGATGCAGGATTATGACTTTGGACAATGGTTGCCAGAATCAATCATTTCTTCAAAAAACAATTAATTTGTGTTATTACAAAAAAAAACAAAATTGAAAAAGACTCCTGGAAAAAAAAGCATGATGGGACTGTCAGTCCAGTTAGAAAACACACATTTAAATCCTGAGGCTAGATTCACAGTGGGACGTTGCGTTTTGATGCCACGTTAAAGTCGCACCGCAAGCTTACAACGCAACACGCCCAAAAAGTGGCAACGCAGCGTTACCGTCACATACAGCAGATACAGTAAAAAATACAGGCAATGAAAAATATGCTTCCAAGTCATTACTGAGCATGTGCATACAGTCCAACGCAGCTAATAACGTGTATAACGCACTGCATGCAGTACTTTTACTTAACGTGCAGCGTTAGACACCAACGCAACGTGTGCACTGTGAACAGGGCACTGATTTTTCATTGCAGTGAGTTATTCTGCGTTAAATGTTGTTTTAACGCACGACTTTAACGTCCCACTGTGAACTTAGCCTCAAACTGTTTGAAAGAAATATGATACTTACATTTTTTTAAACATATCAGTAAATTTCAAGTTATGGTCTGCAATTTAATTTTATACCATTTTAATAGCGTGAATGAAAAACTTCCAGTTGTGACAATTAAATTGTTGGCAAATATGGATTTATGTTTACAAAGCTATGCAAAGTTAGCAGCACCCTACAATCAACAATAATTTCTATGCATGGTATTTCTGACCCTGCGTTGTAAATTGTAATCAGAATACAAATGTGCTCATAAAATATGCTAGAATCAACACAGCTGACTAATAACAGCTCTATTCAATGAACCGATACTAACATTTTTACAGTATAATAAAATACTAGCAAACATAATCTATGGCTTAGCGCATAAATTCACCAGAAATTCAGTCCTACAGTAGGCAAATGTCAAATTAGTTGAATGTCTTTCAGTACAAGTGCTCATTATGTTAACAGTGCTTAATGACATTGTATTCATTATTAGTAGGAACATCTGGTACCGCATTAACATATGTTCGGCATTATCATCTATAGTAAAACATATTATAGCTTACTTCATTTGAAAGATGCAGTCATTCAAAACAAACACCAAATGATTACTATATTAAAGAGACACTGAAGCGAAAAAAAAATGATGATATTATGATTTGTATGTGTAGTACAGCTAAGAAAAAAAACATTAAGATCAGATACATCAGTCTAATTGTTTCCAGTACAGGAAGAGTTGAGAAACTCCAGTTGTTATCTCTATGCAAAAAAGCTATTAAGCTCTCCGACCAACTTGGTCCTGGAGAGGGCTGTTATCTGACTTTTATTATCTCAACTGTAATTGAACTGTTTACTTTTCCTCTAGCAGAGGAGAGTTTATTACTTCACAGACTGCTCTGAAAGACTCATTTTGAATGCTGAGTGTTGTGTAATCTGCACATATTATAGGATGATGCAATGTTAGAAAAAACACTATATACCTGAAAATAAAAATATGAGAATATTTTCTTTGCTGCTAATCTTCTAGTAATTATTCATAGTACAAAACCTATTCATTATATCATATATTTTTTTTCGCTTCAGTGTCTCTTTAAGGGAGATTCCAATGGATACCATGTTATAATTAAAAAGTGCCAAATGACCAGAGGCAGTAATAAATCCATTCAGCAGAAAATAATGGTTGAACCGGCCAGGAAATTGTTTGCATAGAGTTTGTGGGATCTCCCAGCATGTGTGAGATCCCTCCCCATCCAAAAAAACATACTGTGGGAATGATTATCCACCTCCAACATTGTCCCTAGACTTGGCAGAGGGACATAATGCCTAGTACACACCATACACTTTTCTATTGGATTTTTCTGATAGATTTTCTGTTAGATTTTCTGTAAGATTATTCTCTGTAAAGTACTGGTAGAGACTGGTCATTATCTCTGGTGCATTGTCTTCTGGTTATTTCCTGTTGAGTAGAACAATGCCTAATTGCTAGGCAGACATATGGTTAGATAGATAATTTCCAACATGCTGGAAATTATCTATCTGTCAGGTAAATCTAACAGAAAATTGTATGGTGTGTACCTAGCATTAGATTATGTGGATATTAGATTGTGGGGTCCTCTGAAGGACAGTTAATAACATGACCTGTTGAAAGGGTATACCGTAATAATGGTGCCTATTAAAAAGGGCGCCTCATTCACATCAATGCAAACCTTTTCTCTATTGGCGCCAGGTATATAAAAAGGGCACCACATTTATATAAAACAATATATACAGTAAGTATACTCATCGCTAGCTGCATCCATGTGCTTCAGTTTGCATTCAAATTTTTAGATTAGGGATTAGTGCATCATTTGCATATGATTTGTATTCAAGGTGTGTATTCTAGCGCCTGTGGGGATCTGCCCACCTCTGTTGGTTTCATGTAATTTGCAGTGTCGGAGTGCTGTCAATTGTTTTTCGGTCTCTTGAAAAAAAAATGTGTATACCATTTAGGACTAGCAGCACCAGGTAAGAATTATGTTTTAACTAGTGGTTAGGTCTCTTCCATGAGGGCTCGTCATCGCCGTGGAAGAGTCTAGTAGGGAATAACGCCATCCTTTACTGTACCTGTTTTGAAGGCAAGTTGTGTAATTTCCCCATTTTTCAAGCTCTGCATATCTATGCAGGTAGTTAATTCAGGTGCAGCCTCTGTCTGGAAGAGCTGTCAATCTCTTCTGCAAAAAAATGATATTGTATGTAAAAGGGCACCATGAACATATAAAACAGATATATCACTTGTTATTTTTCATTTTCATGCCAAATTAATCGATTACAATAACCCTTTATTAAACAATAATTGTTTCTAAAACTGCATCATTGTTTCTAAAACTGTTCCTTACACTTTCTCAGAAAAAAAATCGTTTACATTTTTACTTTTTGAACCACAATGAGCAGCTTCCGCTATTCTCACCTATGTTAGAAATTATAATTTTTCAGAAAACTTACTTTATGTTTTGACTCCTCAGTTATCATTTTTTTATTCTATGTTAAATAAAACCATTAACAATCATACAGTAATTTATATTACACAAACAAAATGGGGAATTAAGGTTAGGCACCACCGGGGGTTCTTAGGGTTAAGCACCACCAGGGGGGTCTTAGGGTTAAGCACCATCGGGGGGGGGGGGGGTCATATCCTGGTGCCCATTTTACTAAACAATAATTTTTTATACCATGTATATCTGGTGCCCTTTTAAACCAGAGCCTTTATTATATGCATACGTGCTCTGTAAAGCTATGGAAGAAGAAAAAAAGAGGAAAGAAAAGAAGTATAAATATTTCAAAATGATGGAGTGTGACCACCACATAAATTAAGTACACTCATGGCCTCTATCGTTTCTATAACAATTCAGCAACAGGGATGAGTTGAAGTAGCAAATCTGATGCGACACTGAAAAAAAAAGTTAGATACTCACCTATCAAGAGGGAAGGCTCCGGGTCTCATAAAGCCTTTTCCCATTTAAGTTATTCGACCAACTGGCCAAATATCCCTTCTGGACTCCTTGTGAAGGCTTTGGAAGTATTTCTAATGGTGCACATACACGGTACAATTTTTTTTTTTCATCCAATCTTACCATTTCTATGTAATACAAGTGAACTGCCTAAATTATCCTTTCATTATATTCACTTAATTTACCCTTACACTACATAGAAATGGTAAGATTGGCTGAAAAAAATTGTACCATATATGGGCACCATAAGGACAAGCGGGTTCGAACTGCACATGCACAGTCTAAATGTGCCCATCTTCAGAAGCACTCAAGGATGCAAATGCTTGTGAAGCCTTCTGATGATGAGTGCCAGGGGCACCAGTGGACCGAGCACATGGAAAGAAACATATTATCAATCTTAGAGGCAACAGGGAGTTGGGAATACTCAGTCTGCTAGAAAATCTCAAGCAGAGGAAAGTATGGGGGCTCTTACAAGCACAAAGCTACCTGCACAAACTAGAACAAAAGTAAAACAAAAAGAGGGATAAAATTAAATATTTTTGAAAAACATTCTGCTAAACAGTTACTTATAAAAACACTAATCTAAATAACTTCTTAAACCTTACTAAGCACATGTACCATCCACCCCTTTACTTCGCTTAAAGGGAAAAAAGCTAGCCAAGCTCTGGATTGGTCTCGAATATGGTCAAATAACTGAAAAATGTATGACACAAGACTTCAGAAGATTCAGTGTGAAGGAAAGATTTTACAAGGGGCACAGAATGACTAAATAATTTACAAAGTAATATTGTAAAAAATAAGCATTTTTTACGTGTTAAGTTATATTTATTAAAGTCCCTTTTTAAAGAGAACCGGAGGGGGGGCTGTAAATTAGGTGTTTCAGGTGGCCGCCATCTCCACCGCTCTCTGCTGCACCGGTGACCTGCAGTCAAATACTTTCACTTTAGTGTCCCCTGGGGGTCACAACGCTGGAAGAGCTGCTCTCAGCAGCGTGCTGGGGGTTGGAGGAGGAACAGAGGGCGCGGCCATAAAGAGACAGAGCTGCCCAATGGCAGCTTTGGAAGGCCTGCAGGAATGCCCCTAGTGGGCATTCAAGCAGTGAATACCTCTCTCCTCCCTTACCCTCTAGAATAGCGACAATCATTGTCGCTAATTTTGAGGTGTTAAAAACACGGCGGTGGGGCAGAGAGCGGCGTGGGGGGACACAGAGGCATGTCCTGTAGTAGGGACCATGCCTCTGTGTCCCATCTGTACCCCCCCCCCCCCCCCCCCCGCCCTCGGGTACGCTTTAAGATTGAATTTTGCTTGCAACGTTTCCATGGATTCTGAAATGTCAAATTCATTAACTGCTGCTATAAAAAACAAATGGCAGCAGACACCATTATTTTTTTTTTATTAAGTTATTTTCGCACAACAATATTAATTAATTTGTTTTCTCGCATAACAATTAGTAATGAGTTAGAGATTTTCAAAACTAAGTGGAAACTGTAATTGCACTTCTTTGCAAGCACGGAATCGGTGTACTCCTTGAAGTATGGACAACTCAGAAGTGAGTAATTAGATGTACAAAGCAGCACTTCCTGTTAATCACTGTCAACACCTGCATTCATTTAGTGATCGGCTGTTAGTAACATTGTGGATTGGCTGCATTTTACATGCACAAATAAAATGCTAGCAAGCCCTTTAATCCTAGCTGAACTGAACTGATTTTTTTTTATTTTATTTTTTTAACAAAAGTGCAATTTTACTTTAAAAGAGAACTCAATGAAGAGATATTGGATTGGGCATTAAAAAATGAGGAAGAAAGACATTCCCTTTTGAAATCTGTCAGTGATTGAAGACTATACTATAATACTTGTATTTTATTCAAAGATTTTATCATTTATTTTTCCTGTATATATGCAAGCTCTAGCATTTCTACATTATTCAACGAACCTTCCCTGGAACACCCATAGCTGAGGATCCGCAGCTAGCAATACTAGCTGAAATGTAATAAAATTGATTTACCTGCCTCTATTCAAGGTAAGCTAACTCCTTTTACAGCTGATATACTACTCACCTACTGCATATGCTATATGACCCAGGCAATGTACTTTAACTGAAAAGATGCAGGATAACTGTGCAAACCTATAGCTGGCCATTCTTAAAGAGAACCCAAGGTGGGAAGGATATGGAGGCTGACATATTTATTTCCTTTTAAATAAAACCAGTTGCCTGGCAGTCCTGCTGATCATGTGTCTCTAATACTTATAGCCACAGATCCTGAACAAGCTTGCAACGGTTCAGGTACTCTGACTCAGCTGACTCAGGTTTTACCAAAGCAGCTGGGCGCCATCATAACAGCAATTAGTAATGATAATTCGGGGCTTCTGACGGTTGACAGACCCCGAATTACATCTCCCTCTGAACTCTGAGGGGGAATAGTATTTAATTCCACCTTGGAGTTTAGGAGTAGGGAAAGCCATCATTTGGCTCACCCTGTGCCGAACAGCCCAGCGCTGGAATGACTACCAGCACTCAGGTTCTACTGGATTAGCCATATGCTTGTCCCAGGATTTTGACTCAGATACTACTTATAGGATACCCGAAGTGACATGTGACATGATAAGATAGACATGTGTATGTACAGTGCCTAGCACCCAAATAACTAGGCTGTATTCCTTTTTTTCTTTCTCTGTCTGAAAGAGTTAAATATCAGGTATGTAAGTGGCTGACTCAGTCCTGACTTAGACAGGAAGTGACTACAGTGTGACCCTCACTGATAAGAAATTCCAACTTCCTAGCAGAAAATGGCTTCTGAGAGCAAGAAAGAGATAAAAAGGGGAATTTCTTATCAGTGAGGGTCACACTGTAGTCACTTCCTGTCTGAGTCAGGACTGAGTCAGCCACCTGATATTTAACTCTTTCAGACAGAGAAAGAAAAAAAGGAACATAGCTAGGGATGAGCAGATACTACGCCAGTGCGACTTTACGCATCGTAGTTCGCATCTACACATCGTAGTTTGTAGGTGAAGTTTCAAAACTACGCTTACGCATTTATGTGTAGCGAAGTACCGCTACGCGTAGCATAAGCCCACTATGCGTAATTAACACGTGTATTGCGTAGTGAACTGCGAATGTGTTACTCGCGTAACACATTACCGGCATAAGCATTTAAAGAAGAATTAATGCGTAACATTTTTGGCATGCGGGCATAAGCATCCGCATACACTACGCTTTGCACTACGCATAATTGCGTATTTTAATGCGTATTCTATGAAATGAATACGAAGCGAATATTTGATTTCGTAGGTGCCTAGATTGTAGATGACCTAACTTAAAAGACAACTGGCCCTTCCTCCTCTTGGCTGTATTCCAAACATAATCTCTGTAAGCCCCTGGCTAAAACTACAAGCAGGGGCGTAACTAGACATCACTGCGCCCCCCTGCAAAACTTTGGATGGGCCCCCCCACCCCCCTCACTGCACAGGAAAACTGAGGACCAATGTGTTTTCCCCATGCAGATAAAAACACTTAGACTTAAAGGGAATGTCAGGCAATCTATGCTACCCCCAGATCTACTTGCCCGGGGCTTCCTCCAGCCCTTGCAGCTGACAAGTCCCTCGTTGCAGCTCTGCTCCCAGTACATACATACACACACAGCTGTATTATTTTACCAAATGAGAGCACATGCTATATGGAGGAACAACAATGACATGCTGAACATAAGATATAGTATTCACTGTAAAGCCTCATCTACACGGGTAGATGAGGCTGTGATCCGGCGGCTCAATTAGCCGCCGGATCACCTCTTCCGCGTCCCCGTGCGTGCCGGCCGCGTCCCCGCTCGCCGCGCGTGCGCCGGATTCGATTCCCCGCTCGTACCCGCCGGCGCCGCTTATCTTACTCTCGATTCCCTGCCATTGTCCCCTCGCGGGGAGCGAGCAGGGAATCGGCGGTTCGGAGATCCGTCCTGTCGGATCTTATCAATTGAGCCGCATCAGTGGCTCGATTGATAAGGAGCATCGCCGCCGCATCTACGCGTGTAGATGCGGCTAAATTCTGGGTTTACACCATACAATTTTCTGTTAGATTTCCCTGCCAGATAGATAAAGTTCAACATGTTGGAAATGTATCTATCTTATGATCTATCTGTGAGCAATTAGGCATTGTTCTACTCAGCAGGAGATAAACAGAAGACAATGCACCAGAGATAATGACCATTCTCTACAGAAAATAATCTAATTATGCATTCTAACAGGGCATACACGGCATAGATTATGCGCCGGATCGAGCTGCTGGCTCGATGCCGGCGCATCCCCGCTCGTCCGCGAGTGCGCGCGGATCGATCCCCACTCGACCCCGCGGGTGGCTGCTAATCAGCCGCTCGTTTCTCCCATTGTTCTCCTCGCCGGTATTGAGTGCAGTATCGATCTGGCGGGGTATCGGACAGGTTGGATCTTATCAATCGAGCCTGATGGCTTGATTGATAAGATCCAACCTGTCCGATACCCCGCCAGCCTCCCTCCTGTCCGTGTATACCCAGCATAACAGAAGAATCTAAAATTGTATGGTGTAAACCCAGCATAACTTTGGCAAAACATTCAGAATGTCACTGACTGATACTGTTATTACAAGATCTTGGACTTCATTAACAAGCTTTCAATGAAACAGCAACAGTAAAGACATCAATCTCCACTCCATTGTGTTGTAAAAGTAATCCGAGGGCATAAGGTCATTAGCCTGTGTGATAAGAATCTAGGAGTGAAAAAGGGAAAGTCTACAACTTCTTTTCAAAATGTGACTCTTTTGTTTGTAAGTTTGTATATGTGGTCACCGGAGCTTTGCAGCAGTGAGAGACAGATTTTTTTTACGAACCCTAGGGAGCAGGGACAGTGTACACATTCCAAAGTGTGTATTAGACTTTATCTGAATGGTGGACACATGCAGTCAATATAACAATGGTGCGAGAGCAGAATAAAGTTTTTATCTCCATTCCCTTAGCTGTCAGTCTCTCAAACTTTTCCCCCCACAGGCCCCCTGTTGCTTGTGGGCCCCCCTGCGGAGGCATCCCTTGCAGGGTCCATTGTTACGCCCCTGACTAAAAGTCAAAGCAAAATGTTTTCTAAATTGAATATTACTGTTACGGCTTATGACAACTCTGCATATGATTTTCTCTGCATCACTATATCTGCATATAAAACAAGCTTAGATTCTGATCTGATCTCCTGTTGTGACCTTGGCCGCTGATCTCTGCCTGCTCCGACCTTTGGCTCTGTTTCCTGGACTATTGTTGTTTGTCGCCTGCCCCGACCTCTGGCTTGTGACTCCGACCTCCGCTGAACGCCGCCTGCCCTGGACCTTTGGCTAACGTCTGACCAAGTCTACTCCACAATTAGTCTTACTGTTCTCCTGACCACTTGCTGAGGCAATCCCAGTAGTGACCTGGTGGGCACCAGGCAGCGAAGTTCTACACTCCCCTCCTGGGGGTTTGGTCCTGCACTCCCCTCAAGGGGGTGTGGGTGAAGACCCGTGGTCACTTAGACCCCACTACTGGGCAACACCTCTTCCTTCGTGGAAAGGTCAACAGAGACTGAAGATCTAACCCCGAAATCTTAACAGTCTCTCAGTGAGCATTCAGCAAGCTAAGACGATATGTCTCATCATGGCAGCCCTCCTTATTATACAGGGGGGCTGGCCAGTGTTCCTGTCTTTGATTGGGTGCCAGGGTTTAGGCTGGGAGCCCGTTGATTGGCTCAATGAGGTCAGGTGGGGCTGGCCAGGGTTCCCCTTTGTGATTGGTTGCTAGGGCTTCTGCTGGGAGCCCTCTGATTGGCTCCAGGACGTCATCTCCTTAGTTACAGTATTTCGGATCCGGATATCCCCGGATATCAGCGTTATGCGCCCAAATATCTGCAGATAGCTATCCGGATTTATTTAAAATCCAGAATCCGAATTGGATAGCGGAAAAAAGTTCGGATATCCGGGTTACCTGGATATTTGGAATCCTGATGAGCAGCCCTGGTGGTGAATTCACTGCCTTCAGCTTTTGGTGTAAAAGAAGCTTAATGACCTCTATTGAATGATCTCCTTTGAGGGGGAACCTTCATAAAAAAAATGGTAAGTCTACTGTGTAACTTATAACTCCAATCTTTCTAATAAAAATTTTGTTGCTCCATACAACACTGGAAGCTGCCCTGAGTGGCAGAACCGGGCTGACTATATCAGTTGCATTATCATAAGAATGGCCGTTTTAGCTCAGCTTGATCATGGACTGACAACATACGTTTATATTTGTACTAAACTGCCTCTTATTCTACTGTTTTATTATATACTGTAGATAGTACTTAAAGGATACCTTAGTGCTCAATATTTTTCTGAAAGAAAGCCTACTATGTGTGGGGGAAATTGAGCAGATGCTTACTGCACCTCCTCAGGGCCGGATTTGTACTTTTCACCGCCCAAGGCCAACTATACTGTCTGTTTGGTTGTTATCTCTGTGTGCCCCAATGAGAATTCTACTTACTTTCCCTCATTGGATGTCAGTTGTCACAGACAATTACTATTTTAGTAATATGCGTATAGATTATAAGTTATGTTTTCCTTAAGAACTTTTATGTTATGTTTGTTATCTCATTAATGATGGAACCATTGTGTCACCATGAGAGCTAGGCTGAAGTGTACCTGCAGAATAGAGTTTACAGGTCTTGTAGGGACGACACAAGTACAGGTCAGGGAGTTTGAAGGTTAAATCTGTTCTTGTAGATATGGATGGCTGCATAGAATAGCTTTACTGCCCCTCACTGAGCCGCCCCTAAATTTCTGGTGCCCTAGGCCATGGCCTATGTGGCCTTGCCAGAAATCCGGCCCTGCACCTCCTGAGTCCCGACATCTCCCTCTGTTCTCCTGTAATTGCCGAAGTTACTCACTTCTTGGTCGGTGCAGTCGGTGCCCTCCTACCTGCGCAGTATTTCCACTTGGGCGCCTTGCGACTGTTCTCCCTGGTGACGTCATATGACACAAGCATGTAGGCACGGTCGCAAACTGCCTCAGCTGACATACTGTGCATGCACAATGTACTATGTCTGGGAAGTGAAGAACATCAGGAATCAGGAATCAGGAATTCTTTATTTCGCCAAGCATGACTGGGTCATGCCCGGAATTGGGTTTGGCACAGTACATATAGCTCCGAAGAGACAGCAATAGAACAGAAATTGTATTACACTATATAACACAGAGGACAAGCATTTACATTCACATTGTATTACACTAACATTTGCCTTACATGCAAGAGCAGCAGTTATTAAGTACCCGTACAAGGACAAAAAGACAAAGAATGGCCTATCATAAGTTATTGTGTGCAGATGGGAGTATGTGTAGGGAATTGAGGAGGCTGACGGCCACGGGAAAGAAAGAGTTACTGTGTCTGGAAGTCCTTGTGGAGATGGCCCGAAGCCTCCATCCCAGTGGGAGCTGACAGAAGTAGCGGTGGCCCGGGTGAGTGGAATCGTTAGCGATCCTCAGCGCCCTCGATTTCAGCCTTCTCTTGGCATGGGCAATTACAGAAGAATGGAGGAGGATGCTGGGGTGCAGGAGATGCGGTAAGCATCTGCACAAATCCCCACATACACAGTCGGTAGCAGGGGCGTAGCAATAGCCATAGCAGTCATAGCATCTGCTATGGGGCCCTGGAGCAAAGGGGGCCCAATGGTAATTGATGTGTTCACTATTAACTTTCTTGTGTTCCTCTTCCCTCTCACTTTGTCTCAGTGCCCAAGAACTATGTGCAGTGCTGATTGCATGAGAACGTAAATTGCCCAATTAACTCATATTCATAGAGTAGGGGCAGGTAGCATTGCTTAAGAGTGCCTACATCCGGGGGGGCCCATGAAAGTTTTGCTATAGGTCCCCATGATCTCTAGCTACGCCACTGGGGTAGGTGTCCTTTTTGAAGGTATCCTTTTAATGACAATCACTGAATATATATGTTTTAATAGAAAAAATGACACATTATAATTGTGCAAATATGATGCCTGTAAGTCTACACTTGAAAACACAAATGGAACAAAAATCTTGTTTGTCTCTCTTTGCCAGGCACCAGTGGCCTCCTATGTATGCCTGTGTGACAGGGATGACACCTAATCTCTATGCAATTTAATTTTTATATGTTTTCTGTGATTTGACTTAAAATGGAGTTTCTGATTCATTTTGTACATATTCTGACCATGATTTCACGCAGACTCTCATTATCTTTGTAACTATAAATCAGACACCAATGCGCATTAACGTCTGCAGTAACTGAGCTACGAGCCTCTGTGGAACATTTCTGGTCACGTTTAGATACTGAAGGCCATGCCATTATAAAAGTGCTTACAGCCTTAACTTTGAATGAGATGAGATTTTCTTTAGAATGAAACCTGAAATATGCACATATACTTCTCTACCGTATCACGATAACAAGTCCAGCAGGTTTATTAAACAAGAAAATGAGTTTAAAGTTAATATGAAATGGAAAAAACGATGAGATAAATAAGTGCACCATTAGTTCTTATCCCAAATAGGACTGTCCTGAAATCTGTTATTTTGGTTCAAAAGGTTAAAATCCTAAGGAGACACTTTACTGAATGTAACTTAATGGTTAATATTGCTTATATATTACAATATTGATATATAAATTATTTAGTCAGTATTTGCCTATTGTGAAATATTTTCTCTCCCAGTATGCTCACGTCGGATCAAACAACATAAACACACAGTATCAATCATTTCTTGATCTAGCTTCTAATTTTTAACTTCTCACTTTGGAATGTCTTCATTTATCCCCCTCCCCCCATTACTATATTTTGGTAAAGTTCCTCTTTGAAGAGAAGCTTGCATTTCCAACTCTAAAAATAACAGCACTTTTTTTTTTTACTCACTCTTATGGTGCCCATACACGATAAAATAAAAACATTTGATTTTCCCATTTATTCGGTCTAAATGATCGAATCGAATGAAAGTTGAAATTTATTTTTTTTCGATCAAAATTCAAACGAATATCCAGTTTTTTCGAGAAAAATCTGATTGGACATGCGGGAAAAATCTTTATATTCAATTTAACGGAATAATCAAACTAAATTATCTAATCAAAAAAAATGAAAAATGGTACCATGTATGGCCACCATTGGTTTGCAGAATCAGCTATGCCAGTGGTTCTCAAACGTTTCCGTGTCAAGGGACACTTGACAAAAATGATTACCAAAATGCATGCTCGCCATTTTACGCATTGTCCCGTGTCGTCCTCTGTCCGCCTTTGTGTCCCCTGTGTCCTCTGTCCCCTTGTGTCCTCATTTTGTTCTGTGTCCTCCTTCATCCCCTGTGCATCCCCCATGTCAATGGTTTATCCCGTGTCCTCCTCCACCCGCCTGTGCACTTCTTCATGTCCCCCTTTGTCCCGTGTTCCTTAGGCCTAATGCACACTACATGCGATACCAATTTATGTTTTTTAATTGATTTTAACATGCAATTCCACTTTACAATTTTTAATCGTCACTAAATGCTGCATTTTTTCTGCGTTTTTCTTTTGATGGCATCCAGGAAAAATCGGAATCGCAAATCGGATTTGCAGTGTGCAGGGGGCCTTAGTGTCTCCCTGTGTCACCATTTGTCCCTGTCCTCCTCCACTCCTCCTCATGCTGAGTTAAAAGACAATCACATGTCTCACCAGGTCCTGGAAGCCGGTGGCGATCAGTGACTTTTCCTCTCCCTCATTCTTCCCCCTAGTGCCGCTCGCATATAATGACATGATCAGGAAAAGCAGTAGGGGAAGAGTAAGGAAGAGGAGAAGCTGCTGATTGCTGCAGGTGCCCTCAGATCAGGTGAGAGTCACGATCGTCGGGAGAAATAGAAAAGAAGAAATAGAATAGGGACACGTGACTCAAAGGGCAGCCGCAGTAGCAGCACACCTGGGAAGTGCTCCCACTTTGAGAACCTCTGACTGTATGGTCTCCTTTGCACTAATCGCATCATCATTACGTCGGTACCCGTTAGCCTCCTGCGGATGCGCGGTTCTCTAAAGACTAAACCGTGCATGCGCAGGAGGCTTACTTGACCGGCGTGATGACGCGACGGGCGTGTGACTGGGACCCGCAATGTGCGACAGTCGCTGATTACTGGAGCCACCAGTAGGACTAGGAAAGGAAAGAAGAGGATGCCGGAGGATCTCGCGGGTTACGGGGGGCTAGAAGAGGCCCCAGGTAAGTCCAAATTTTGTTTTTATCTACTGATCAGGGTCCCTTTAACAATAAAATTTGCAGAGTTGGTTAAATTGTAGATGAAAACATGAAGAATAGAGGATGCTGGCACTGCTTTGAAACACTGATTTAATAAATATCACTTGCATCACATAGTACATGCGACATGGATACTAGTCCATAAAAATCGACATGGTTGATATACCATCCATAGGAGAGTGGCACAGGTGGTGGTGGTGGGCGCTGGGTACAGGTGCCTAGATTGTAGATGACCTAACTTAAAAGACAACTGGCCCTTCCTCCTCTCGGCTGTATTCCAAACATAATCTCTGTAAGCCCCTGGCTGAAACTACCAGTCAAAGCAAAATGTTTTCTGAATTGAATATTACTGTTACGGCTTATGACAACTCTGCATATGATTTTCTCTGCATCACTATATCCGCATATAAAACAAGCTCAGCATGTAGCTATAGCACATGCCGGGGTTTATGACACTTGTAGCATTGTGAAGCCAGAACGCATTACACAATCTAGTACAAATCTAAGCACTCTATATATTTAGTAATTTGTATTTTCTCACATGATGCAGCAGGAATAGCTGTACAGGCAGTATGAGAGGAGCCAACAGATACAAGCCAAGCAGCTTGCTGGATAACTGGGCAGTTCATTCACATACAATTAGCAAAACTATTATGCTAAGCTGATCTCTTTTGTATGTCTAGCTAAAACATTTAGAGCCGTTCACACTGTGCAGAACAATGTCCATTACACAGTGTGTGATATGCAAGAACGTAATTGCATAAGAAACAACGCTTGCCATTGCCATGAGTGTGGTATGGTATTACACTGTCACATGCATATTTGTCTACTGTAATAGACTGTTCCATTCACTACAACTGAATGGGGTCAGCATCACAGAATATGCAGACACGTGGCTGTGGCAAAACATGCAGTGCAATGGGCTTCTACTTATAGGGCTCGATTCACAAATCGGGTTAGCGTGCGTACGGGTTTGCATGCGTACAGGTTTGCGCGCATTAACTTTCCCCATTCACGCGCTAACCCATATGTTAGCACGTGAACGGGAAACTTAATGCGTGCAAACCTTTACTATTACGTGTGCAAACCTGTACGGGTGGTAACCCACGCACCAAGCTTAGCACGGCCGTGATAGCATTTATCACGGCTTTGTGAATCGAGCCCATAGTGTGAAGTGCTTTTAGCAGAGCTGAATAATGTACAGTGTAACCTAGGAGGAGGAAGAGTAGAGCTTTGCAGATGTCCAGGAGACTGGTTACTATAATCGCTGATGCCTCTTCTGCATCCCTCCACTTACCAAAAACATCTCATGGCAAGCAGGAGTATCCTTAAAGCGGACCCAAACCAAACATTTTTTTAATTCAAAATATTTAGTTGCACCACTCTGACACATACAAAGATAAATATACACTCCTTCAAGCCAATGAGCATTTCAGCGCATGCTTTTCACCCTTCTCTTTCCATAACTAGGGTTATACAGGTGGCAGCCATTAGCAATTCCTCCTTTGCCGGACACCATCTACTTCACCAGTTTGCCGGATTCTGTCCCGGCAATTTGAAAGGAAGGGAGGGGTTTCTCCAATAAATGTAAAATATTTTATATTTGTCATCATGCAGCCAGGGTCGGGCCGAGGCAGATGCGAGAGAGGCTCCAGCCTCAGGGCGCAGTGTAGGAGGGGGCGCACAATTCACTCAGCTATCATTACCCAATTGTGTTTGAAGCAGAGAGAAATAAGAAAAGGGGATACATGGCAGTGACTGCAAGCCAGATAACTAGAGATAAGGGTGTTGGTGGGGTTTGGGGGCTCCACTTAGTCTAATAGCAATCAGTGTGATGGCTGGGGTGGTAGGGATGGGGGGGGCGCACTTTGGTGTCTCAGCCTTGGGTGCTGGAGGACCTTGTCCCAGCTCTGCATGCAGCTGAAAAAAGGCTGCTATTTATTATTATAATTTAGAAAATAGATTTCATATCTGACATCTTGTATTTTTAATTTGGGTCCACTTTAACCAGCTGTATTTAAAAGGTAAGCTAAAAGCAGGCAGGAAAAAAGGGCACAGGAGCCCTTACTGAAAAAAGGGCACCACCATAGGCGTTTTGATTTGCAGCAAAGAAAGGAAATTTAGGTGCATGGCAGCACCTACTATTGGGTGCCCTCAAACAATAATATTTACCTTATTTGCTGCAAATAGCAGCTTTTATAATGAATGCGATTTGCTGAAAGGTAAATTTCTGAAAGCCCACTATGCAAAGCCGCAATTTGGATATCTAAATGCCTTGGCACCTGGGATTCTATCGGGCACCTGCGGTAGCAGAAATGTACCTCCTTTGCCACAAATCGCGGCTTTGCAGCAGGGGAGGTTAAGGCTAAGGGGGGTTAAGTGTTAGGCATCAGTAGAGGGATGTCTTAGGGTTAGGCTTTGGTGGAGGGAGGGCCTAGGGTTAGGCATCGGTAGATCGAGGTCTTAGGGTTAGGCATCGGTAAAGGGAGGTCTTAGTGTTAGGCAGGGGCGTCGCTAGCCCTATTTTAGGGGGGTCTGAGCCCCCAACATGTCTGCGGGTGCCCCCAATCTATTTATTGGGGTGCCCCACTGTCTCCCCCGGCTGCCGCTGCTCCCCCCCCGCTGGCCGCCGCTGCCAGCATCAGACCTCGATTAGCAGGCGACCTAACCTGGGGGCACCTGTCACCCACTACCTAACCTGGGGGTCCCTGTCACTCACTATCTAACCTGGGGGTCGCCTGTCACTCACTATCTAACCTGGGGGTCCCTGTCACTCACTACCTAACCTGGGGGTCCCTGTCACTCACTACCTAACCTGGGGGGTGCCTGTCACTCACTACCTAACCTGGGGGTCTCTGTCACCCACTACCTAACCTGGGGAGAGCCTGTCACTCACTACCTAACCTGGGGGTCCCTGTCACTCACTACCTAACCTGGAGGGTGCCTGTCACTCACTACCTAACCTGGGGGGTGCCTGTCACTCACTACCTAAACTGGGGGGCGCCTGTCACTCACTACCTAACCTGGGGGGCACCTGTCACTCACTACTTAACCTGGGGGGCGCCTGTCACTCGCTACCTAACCTGGGGGTCCCTGTCACTCACTACCTAACCTGGGGGGGCGCTTGTCACTCATTACCTAACCTGGGGGTCACTGTGACTCACTACCTAACCTGGGGGTCCCTGTCACTCACTACCTAACCTGGGGGGCACCTGTCACTCACTACCTAACCTGGGGGGCACCTGTCACTCACTACCTAACCTCGGGGCACCTGTCACTCACTACCTAACTTGGATGTCCCTGTCACTCACTACCTAACCTGGGGGTCCCTGTCACTCACTACCTAACCTGTGGGGCGCCTGTCACTACCTAACCTGGGGGTCCTTGTCACTCACTACCTAACCTGGGGGCACCTGTCACTCACTACCTAACCTGGGGGCGCTTGTCACTCACTACCTAACCTGGGGGTCCCTGTCACTCACTACCTAACCTGGGGGGCTCCTGTCACTACCTAAACTGGGGGACTCCTGGTGCTACCTTAACTAGGGGGCACCTGACACTACCTAAACTATCCAGGCCAGCCAGCCCAGCATCAGCACCAGCCAACCAGCCCATGATTAACTGTCAAAAAGGCCACAGCATCACCACCAGTCAGGCCAGCATTTACTTCATCAGCCCAGCATTACCGCCAGCCAGGTCACAGCATAACCATCAGCCAACCCAGCTACATCATTGGCCACAGCATCACCGCCAGCCAGGCCTTTCTGCCCACACATCATCCCCAATCCAACCAAAAACAGTATTCGAGAAATCAGAAGCCAGGTGAGAGGTGTCTACCATATTAAGGGGGCATTCTGCCTATTTATGTGAAATGCTGTCTATTTATGTGCCTCATGACTGCTGAATTTGTCTTGTTGGGGCCTCATGACTGCTGAATTTGTCTTGTTGGGGGCCTCATGATTGCTGAATCTGTCTTGTTGGGGACCTCATGATTTGTTGGGAGCCTCAAGATTGCTGCATTTGTCTTGTTGGGGGCCTCATGATTTGTTGGGGGCCTCAAGATTGCTAAATTTGTCTTGTTGGGGGCCTCATGATTTGTTGGGGGCCTCACGATTGCTGAATTTGTCATGTTGGGGGCCTTATGATTGCTGAATTTGTCTTGTTGAAGGCCTCACGATTGCTGAATTTGTCTTGATGGGGGGGCTCATGATTGCTGAATTTGTCTTGTTGGGGGTCACATGATTGCTGAATTTGCCTTGATGGGGGGCCTCATGATTGCTGAATTTGTTTTAATGGGGGGGGGCTCATGATTGCTGAATTTGTCTTGTTGGGGTCACATGATTGATGAATTTGTCTTGATGGGGGGGGGGGCTCATGATTGCTGAATTTGTCATGTTGGGGGCCTCATGATTGCTGAATTTGTCTTGTTGGGGGTCACATGATTGCTGAATTTGTCTTGTTGGGGGTCACATGATTGCTAACTGTGAGACTATGGGAAAAGCTGAATCCTCATCATATGAGACAATAGCATTAAACCTACTTTTTTAGCTTTTTAAAACAGAAAATAAAACTGGGAGGTTCTAAAAAAATTGAATACATTTTTCAGGAGTAGGATGGATGAAATTGTTTATCTTCACAGTTTATTTTCAACTTGGATTTTCCATAATGTTCATGTATGAGTTTAAACGTTTGTACAGTATTTAGTTTACACAAAGTAACCCTCATATTTTTGGCATGCTAGCTGCAGTGTGCTGAATTCTGCTGCCTACAGTATGTACAGTATACGCTGTTCTCTAGTGCCTGCACTGTGTGCTGATCTACCTCCAGTGTGTACAGTGTAAGGTGTTACTCTGTGCCTTTACTGATTGTAAACCAGCTGTATTGTATGCTGATCCCTGCTACTTTCAGTATGTACAGTATTAGCTGTAAAGCTTTGTATACACATACAGTTTTGATTAGCCAATTTCAGCTCTGTTCATCAAATGCATTGTCTGTTGGCCCACTTACTGCACGAGGATGGTAAAATTGGTCAGTGACTGACTAATCAAAATTGTATGTGCGTATACATCTTTGATCTATGCCTATACTGATTGTAAATTATCTAAATAAAGGACATGGGGGCTCCATCCAAAATTTTGATGGGTAGGCCCATTATCTGTAGCTTACACCGCTGCTAAGTTCATATACATTTGGCCCCACCCATAGCTACGCCCACTCACCGCATGACCATGACCATTTTTGCCATGCATATACCCCCCACCTAGTGCCCACAGGTGCCCCCGATCTCCAAGGACCCTAGGAACGCCCCTGGTGTTAGGCATCAGTAGAGGGGGGTCTTGATGTTAGGCATGAGTAGAGGGAGGTCTTAGGGTTAGGCATAGCTAGAGGGAGCATTCTGGGTGATAGTTGGGTTACGTTAAGACATAGAAAAATATCGGTAAAGATTACTGATATTTTACTATTGGAATTAAGTAGTAGAAGATCTGTAGTTTTACCAATATTCTATGAGGACAGCCGACACTGGTAAGGAAGGGGAAAGTTAGGCATTCCCACAGCAGGGCACAGGGTTGTGCTCATACCTGGCTCTGTTAAGTTCCCCAGGGCTGCTCCATGCTCTGTACACATGCTGCTGCTCCATGCTCTGTACACACGCTGCTGCTCCATGCTCTGTACACATGCTGCTGCTCCATGCTCTGTACACACACTGCTGCTCCATGCTCTGTACACACTGCTCCATGCTCTGTACACACGCTGCTGCTCCGTGCTCTGTACACACGCTGCTGCTACATGAAAAGTTAACTGTATCAGGGAAATAAAGGGGGTAGTGCTGTGAGCTGCAGGATACCTGCAGATATTCTGGTGTCTCAACTTGTGCCTGTCCCCAGACACTGCACCAGTTCTGGTCCGAGGGGGGATTCTGGGAAGCTGTAGTTCCCCCCTGGCGTTTGCCTATGAGAGGATTCTAATAGCGGCTACAACCAGCACCCTTTTTTCCAGGTGCCTTTTTTACATGTAGACATCTGGAGGAGAGCATGGATCCCTTAAAGGGTACACGAGCCAAAGTTCGGGTACAAAAGTAGATTCTTACCTAAAGAGGGAAGCCTCAGGATCCTTTTGAGGCTTCCCTCTCTGCTCTGCTCTCCTCTGTCACTGAACGCACCCCCCCTCCCCCAGAAATTGGCGACATTGCTGGCGACATAGTAATGTTGCCAATTCCTATCGGGCCACGTGGCTCCTCTTCCGAATTCTTAGCCGTGCTGTAGACGCTCAAGCCCGCCCCATGCGCGTCCATGTTTGTCCATCTCTTGCGCGGCCATCTGTGTTGCCAACCTTTCACGTTATTTTTTTACTGACAAATACCTAAAAATTTACTGACAAAAGATTTTTTTTACTGAAAAAAATCCCAGCTGAAAAATGGGTGTGGTCACGCAACATAATGTGGGCGTGGTCATGGGTGGGGCCAGATATACATGATTTTAGTAGTGCTGTAAAAGGTCTGCCGGGGAAGTTTGAGCTCTGCCATAGTGTTCCCCCCCTTCCCCCAAAATACGCGTACGTTAAAAAAGGGCGCCGGGAAAAAAGGGCGCAGGGTTTTAAACGATAAGCATGAATAACGTTTTTTAAAAAATTGTGCTATATTTCGTTTAAAAATAATGTTTTATAAAGTTATAAATCATTAAATAATGTGTATGAAATCGGGAATTGTAAAAACGTTAATCTTCCCTGTTTAAAAAGTGAAATTTATAATAACGTTTTATAAAACATTAATAAGAATGTTACTAAAGCTATACCTAACCCTACTCTCACACAGAACCCTCCCTGTACCTATCCCTAACCCCTAGACCCCCCCTGGTGGTGCCTAAACCTAAGACCCCCCTGGTGGTGCCTAAACCTAAGACCCCCCTGGTGGTGCCTAAACCTAAGACCCCCCTGTGATAAGCATTAATAACGTTTTAAAAAAAATATTGTGCTGTTTTTCGCTTAAAAATAATGTTTAAAAAAATTGTACTGTTTTTCGTTTAAAAATAATGTTTAAAAAATTATAAATCATTAAATAATGTGTAATCATGAGAAGCAGTTATAAAACACTAAAAGTCTCCGGGCGCCGCTTGTAAAACGTTATTTTTCTCTGGCGCCCTTTTTTCCTGTTGGGCGCCCATTAAACGATATTTATTATAGGAGTGAATGGCGGCGCCCTTTTTGTCCACCTGCCTCATGCGCCCAAATTTCCTGCTTCCCTTTCAGACAAAGAGAGACAGTTCTCCCTGCTAGCAGCACATGGGGGTCACTCAGAGATTCAAGAAGGGGCTGGGGAACGTGCACATAACAAACACAAAACAAAGCAGCTACTACAGATAAGAGGGGAGAGGAGTCCTCTCCCGTTACTGTGGAGATTAAGCAGCACAAACCTCTATGTGCTGGGGTGTATTGCTTATTTATCTCTCTTGCTGTGGCACTGTTTCCTCTTCAATGCATTGCTGTCTAACTCCGAAATCCATGTGATACTGGGGGTGGAGCCCAGCCGACGGAAGAAAGGAGAGGCTGGGAGGGACAAAAGCTGGGCTGCTGTTGGATGGCTGAGCTGAGGGGCGGGACTGGAGTCTCTCTACCTGTCGGCCAGCTCTGTATCTCTGTCAGCTGTGCGGCTGGCCGCCCCGCCCCCTCCCCGGGATGTATTTTTACGGATGCCGCCCTGACCCTTACGGACTTTACGGGCAGGCAAAATTACCTTTATATTTACGGGCAGCCCGTAAATTAACAGACGGTTGGCAACACTGGTGGCCATGACTGCAAGGAGAAGAGCTGCGTGGCCCCGATGGGGAGAGGAGGGGCGTGCTCAGCATTGGGGGATGCTGCTGACCAAGAGAAGCCTCAATAGGATCTTCAGGCTTCCCTCTTTTAAAGGTAGTATATTTAATAGAAAACCTGATCTTGGGCCTGGGTTTGCTTTAAGTTTTCTAAGCTAAACTCAGGCAGGGTGGTCTGGTGGAGCGATTACTTGGGCCTGAGACTTGTGGGTTCACAGCAATACGTGCAAAATGAATGCAAAACTTTGGTTAAGTGTTTGAGAGCAAGTGAATCATATAATAACATGAACTCAGTAAAAACCTAAACTTTTCAGATACAGCTTCATCCTAACAGCTAAACGTATGCTGTTATAAGTGCTCAGTTCTGTTCAGAATAAGTTTTCTGCTGCAGCGATCTGTTACATTGAATTGAATGCAGTGTATGCTAATGAGCAAAGAAGAAATTAACAGCCAAGTGCTCATTTACATGCTAACAGATTTATGCTGTATGAGTTATTGCTTATTTATTCCACTGGGGCTACTTAACATTGAGATAATGCAGTTTTGAAGTATGAAATTCAGTTCCCGTAGTTGGTAAGATGAAGATAAAAATGATGGCATGGCTTACTTGATTTGCTACCCCTTTGTAAGATGATATGCTGCAGTTTTACTTTCTACAGCAACTGCTTTCGCGGTTTATATAACTTTTTAATTTGATATTGATATTCAGAAAGCTTACACAGAAGCGTGTTCTCATAAAGAAGATGGCAGAAGTAGCTGCTTGTACATATAGATGTATAATATTACCAAACTAATATAGGCACACACACAGATGCAGGGCCACTGGTGCCATCAGAAATGTTGGGGCCCTTCATACATCATCAGGCCTGCCTCCCCTCCCTGGGCCCACTCACTGGCTGATGAGGCCACCCACTAGCCACCCCACACCATGCGTGAAGAGCGGCGTGGCAAAAAATGTGCGTGGCTCCGACACCGAAGAAAGCGTTGCGGGCGTCACGGCAAAAAGTGGGCATGGCATGGCATGTTGTGGGTGGATCCAAATACTAGCAAATTACGGTTAGTCCCCAGTTAATAGGGACTGTAGGTCCATTCTCATCCTGAATCCGTTCTCTTTTGTTCCCCTCTGTGTCACCTCAGTTTGTGCCTCTTGTGTGCCCCTCCGTATCACCTCATGTCCCCATCACATTTCTCTTCTCCCTGTGCCACTTTTGTGCCCCTGTGTCACCTCTTGTTCCCCTCTGTGTCAGCTTGTCTGCCTGCCCTGCCCTAGCCAGGTATAGGTGCCACCAGTATAGGTATCCAGGCATAGGTGCCCCCAGAATTTGAAATGCCTGCTGTGGATAAGTACCCAATCAGCGTGAAGGACACAGAATAGAGACACCGAGAGCCCAATATAGTGTAGTATGTACTGGTATGTGGATATGACAAGTAAGTATCTATTTATGCTCACAAACATTCGTAAAAGAATATTTTTACTGCGCACATTTTTTTTACTGTGAAAATATAGATTGTTTTGCATTGAAACATACAAACTCTTTTTGAAAATTTTTTCTCAAAATTAAAAGTAGCACTTTCGATGCAAAAATGACTTTAACAACAATTCACAAGCAACACTGATCCCTATGACATGCACATTTCCAGTGACCAAAAAAGGTGATACTATCAAAGCCATCAGCTGCTCATCAATTATCTGGCAGCTTATTCATTTACTAGCAGCTAGAGGCACTGGCTGGCAAAATATACCGTATATCCTCGAATATAAGTCAACCTGTATAAGTCGACTCCAATATTTTACCCTCTTCAACTGTAATTTTGTATTGAGTACAATATAATATTAAGTATAAGTCTACCCAGCAAAGTTAATGGCTACACTTGGGGACCAAGAAGAATTAACAACTGCACTTTGGGAACAGGAGGGGTCCAGTACTGCACTGAATACAGTACTGCAGCCCTCCTGTCCCTTAAGTGCAGCCATCAACTCCTCCAGGCCCCTAAGTGCAGCAATTATTTTCCCCCCTTCCTGTAGCCCAGTACCCCCCCCCCCCCCCCTTCCTTTTTTTTCATTGTTAAAGCGGTTGAAAACCCTGACATAATATTCAATAAAAACATGTTTACCTACTTTTTATATGCCATACGGTTATAATATTTGCATTTGTGCATAAGTGTTATTATTCATTTAGAAGTTATAGGTTTCCAAAATTACAGTTTTTTGCTTTGTGAGCTGACTTTGCATTTTATTAATTACTGCTTTTATTCATTGCTGTTTTGCAGGCAGACATGCTTTCAGTGTCTCTTTGTCTTCAGCAGCTTCTCAGCAGTCGGAGAATGTGTCACATTCCTTACTTGATACATTTAAGTAAACACAAGATTACATTATCTAAAGTTAGGAAGAGTCTGCATTTCACTGCACTAAACTTTCAAGCTCTGTGTGTAACCCTTCGAATGCTGGTCTAGTAAAAAAAAAATGCTGGTTGCATATAATATGCTGCAAATAATGTTTTAGAGCAAAGATGAAACATAGGGTTATATTCCACTTTAATTCTTGTGGCCAGGACTTTTAGAGGAGTTGTCAGGCAAACATTAATTAAAACTTTACTCACCTAGGGCTTTCTCCAGCCCCTTGCAGCCGACTGTCCCACACTGTCACCTCCACTCCCCGCCGCTGTCCTGCTCTCGCCGCACGGTTGAAGAGGCCAACCGCAGGGTCAGCCTTAATGTGCCTGCGCGAATTGCAGCTGTCAATCATGGCCATGTGGTCTGCGGCAAACTGCGCAGGTGCAGAACTACAGCGCCTGCGCAGTTTGCCGCGGACCACGTGGCCATAATTGACAGCAGCAATTCACGCAGACGCAGTAAGGCCAACCCCGTGGTTGGCCTGCGGCGAGAACGGGACAGCATCGGGGATCGGAGGTGACAGCGTGGGACATGCAGGTGCAAGGGGCTGGAGAAAGCTCCAGGTGAGTAAAGCTTTTTTTTTAATTTTTGCATGACAACTCCTTTAAGGCCCGCTTGAAAGAACTAAGAGAAATCGAGAGCCCAATATGGTGTAGTATTGTTGAGTTGGTTGTGGTCAAAGCAAAATATTTAGATATACTCACAAACATGGGTTCCCCATAGGCAACCACTTCAAGTGCAGGTGGGGAGTATTAGAACCTGACCCCACTCAGGTTTTTAAGATGTCGCTCTCTGTAGATCGGAAACGGGATAGCACCCCTCCACTGAGGGTGGAATCAAGATTTCAGCAAGGCTTGGTGTACAGAGGCGCCAGAGTAGAAGAGGCGCTCACTTCTGCATCCTGTTTGCCTGAAGAAGTGGGACCACACCTGCGAAACGCGTTGCACTAAGGGGAGTTGAATAAAATATTTGTATTGATATATTGTGACTCAATTGAGTTTTATATTTTCGAGGGAGGTAAGTCCACCTGAACATCCCCCTCTTTTAGACGGTTTTTAAACGATTTAATTCTACTCTGACGCCTCTGTACACCAAGCTTTGCTGAAACCTTTAAGGCCCATACACCTGGCATACATTTGTCTGTAGTTGTGAGGCAGCGACAAACAGACAAGAGACAAAAGCATATTTATGGCAGCGACAATTCGAGTTTGCGACAGTTGTACACACGTGACAACAGAAAGAGTGAAGACACGACGGAAGCTGTCTGCCACAGACTACGTATAGTAGTAGTACTATGGTAGCGACTCTGCTGTCTGTAGAAGACTTTCATACACACAACAGGACACCAAAAGACTAAGCGACGGTTCATGATACAAAAGTCACAAGAGATTCACCAGTCGAATCGCTTAAACATAGCTGAGTCTGCAGACAGTCTGCTGACAGTCTTTGTTGCTTGCCGTGTCCACACGAACAAACCGCAGTAGTTCTGCACCTGCGCAGTTCGCTGCAGATCACGTGGCCATGATTGACAGCGGCGCTTCGCGCAGGCGCAGTAAGGCCGACCCCTTGGTCGGCCTCTTCAACCGTGCAGCAAGAGCAGGACAGCGGCGGGAAGCGGAGGTGACAGCGTTGGATTGTCGGCTGCAAGGGGCTGGAGAAAGCTCCAGGTGAGTACAGCTTTTTTTTTATTTTTGCTTGACAACTCGTTTAAGGCCCATGCACACGGCATACATTTGGCTGTAGTTGTGAGGCAGCGACAAACAGACAAGAGACAACAGCATATTTATGGCAGCAACAATTTGAGTTTGCGACAGTTGTACACACGTGACAACAGAAAGAGTGAAGACACGACAGAAGCTGTCTGCCACAGACTACGTATAGTAGTAGTACTATGGTAGCGACTCTGCTGTCTGTAGAAGACTTTCATACACACAAGACACAACAGGACACCAACAGACTAAGCAACGGTTCATGAGACAAAAGTCACAAGAGATTTACCAGTTGAATTGCTTAAACATAGCCTCGTCTGCAGACAGTCTGCTGACAGTCTTTGTCGCTTACCGTGTCCACACGAACAAACCGTGGCACGAACTGTCGCTCAACACTTGTCTGTACAGACATTTGTATGCCATGTGTACGGTCCTTTAGACTTGTGTTTTCTTGGCATTTCCTTTATCAAGAAAATGTCACTTACCACTGGATAAATTGCTGCGAATGGGAATGTCGCTAATAGTACACACATTACTCAGAGGGCTCAGTGTTGCCCATGCCTCGTGTATAAGTCAACCTCTAAACTTTTAGTAAGTCAGACTTAAAGGGAACCAGAGACGACCAGTGTATAAAAATGAAAAAGCTTTTATACATACCTGGGGCTTCCTCCAGCCCCATAAGCCTGGATCGCTCCCACGCCGCCGTCCTCCGCTGTCTCTATCACCGCTACCGGGTCCCGTCACTTCCGGCGGACGCGGCCAATTGTACGCATGAATAGGGGCTCCCTCTCTATCCTTTTGCATGCGCCTGCGTAGTATGGAGGCGCATGCGTAAGGGTATGGAGAAGTCCCTGTTCTTGCGTACAATTGGCCGCGTCTGCTGGCAGTGACGCACTGCGTGTGCGTCGACTGGCTCGATTGGCCGTAAGTACGGGACCCGGTACCAGCGGATAGAAGCAGCGGAGGACGGCGGCATGGGAGTGAGCCAGGTTTATGGGGCTGGAGGAAGCCCCAGGTATGTATAAAAACTTTTGCCCAACGTCTCTGATTCACTTTAAATTTCTAGACTTATACTCGAGTATATACAGTAATACCCTCACTGGTAAGTTGAGATTTGCATGTTAGATGAATCTTTTGCTCATGGATATTTTTGCCTTTTTACTGTTCCTTCAGATAACACTTCAGGATAGACTGCCTTCAGGCCCATTAATCCTACAATGTTTTAATAATTTACACATTTTCAAGCATTTCAGAAATGAATGTACTTTCAAGCATTTTTAACCATTTGACACCATTACAGCCCATCATGAACTTTGCTGCATGACTCATCCACCTCTGCTCTGTAATATCTGGTCTGATGGTCCACCTGTAGCCCAGGGCAGATGGGCTCCCCCATAGGCTATATGTGGGAACACATCCACCTGCCCAGGTTTATCAGAAGTTGGTCCGCTTACTGCAATGGATCCCACGGATCCGTTGCAGAGTGACAACTGTGAATGACTCCTTTTTATAAAATAGACGCCTCAGAGGGGAGTGGGAAATTACATGAAGGGGGTGTAGATGGACGAAGATAAGCATATGAGAGGCAGAGCTGCAGAGATCAGCTCTACCTCATCCTGTCTCTCTCTAGTACTCGACAAAGCAGGTTATTTTTATGGTAGATTTCGTGGTCTGGGGTGGGGGGCTTCAATACCAGTGGAATGCCCCAAGAATTAGTGTGCCTTAAAGGCACCAAATATATAAAAGCCTCTGATTTGCTTTAAAATGAACCTTTAACCAGTATACTATCCAGTCACTAACACGGACATTAAACAGCCGAGTGAAATACTGTAGTTTTATAGATTTTTCTCGTCATTAAACTCCTCAGAGAAGATTCCCACTGTGAGGTCAATTCAAGAAGCTGTATGAACAGAGTTGATTATGAGATAGAGACTGAAATAACGATGATCGCTGTGTGAATGAGACATTTACTTTTACAGAAGTCTGTGAGAGTGAAGAATAAAGCTTTTGATATAAAAAAGCTTTTTAATATGCCAAATAATACCTGACACAGGCTTGTGAAGGAAGTAATGAAGACTTCTTTTTATAACGTATTACATTACCATATTTTTTTCAGAGGATTCATTTCTATTGAGCACTGATCACTTGCTTAAACTATGAGAAAAACTGATCATCTCTACTGCAAGTAGGAGACATTTTGTCCCTATATGGGGACTGTTCAATCAGCACCCTCTGCTTTCAAAGTATAGGCAATCCTTAAAGTGAACCTGAGACGAAGGGAAAGAAAAGTTTTATACATACCTGGGGCTTTCTCCAGCCCCCTCTGCGCTGATCGCTCTCTCACCGCGGTCCAAAGCTTCCTAGATCCCCCTGGTAGCAGCCCCGTTCTCTGCGGCCAGTTGGGCGTACTGCGCACGTGAGGGTGAGTAAGCACACTTCGATGTGCTCCAGTCGGCAGAAGCTTTCTGTGCCTGCACAATTCTACTGTGCAGGCGCAAAATGTTTCTGGTCGCGGGAGAGATGTGGGATTCTGGCAGGCGGCGCACACAGAAAATCAGCCCGTGGCCACAAACGGGGTAGAGAACCATAAAACTCATGTTGATTTTAAAGGTTTTTAAACGTGAGTGTACATCTATATTTTAAATAAATTGTGATAGTAGAATTTAACTATGGAGTCTGTATGGCCTATATTCTGAGGTGATTGGTCCATGGAAGTCAAATTAAGGAGTGAAGGTGTCTGGAGAGTACCGCCATAGGCAGAGAGGAGGCCTCAAACTGCCCCTAAAGCGCTGCAGATCCCTATTGCTTACAGAGACGCTGAAGCGGAAAAAAATTATGATATAATGATTTGTATATGTAGTACAGCTAAGAAATAAAACATCAGGAGCAGAGACATAAGTCTAATAATGTTTCCAGTACAGGAAGAGTTAAGAAACTCCAGTTATCTATGCAAAAAAGCCATTGAGCTCCAAGACTTTCAAAGTCGCAGAGAGCTCTGTCTTCTGAAGCTTGGTATCTGAACTGTCAGTCACAGTATTTTCTTTTTCTCTCCAGAAGACAGGTCAATAGTTCATTGGGCTGCTCTGTAAAATCATTTAGAATGCTGAGTAGTGTGTAAACTGCAAATATTAGAAAATGATGCAATGTTATAAAAAACACTATATAACTGAAAATAAAAATGTGAGAATATTTTCTTTGCTACTAATCTTCTAGTAACTATTCGTACTACACAACCAATTCATTATATCATATTTTGTTTTTCACTTCAGTGTCTCTTTAAAGAGGAGCTGTTAGGCATAGGGTCTCAGAGAAAAAAAACATATATCAGTAGCTAAATATTGGCTCTACTTACATTACATATGCATTTCACTGTCCACGTTTGGATTTCACAGAATTTTTATATAGTATTTGCAGAGAATGATGCTCCTGACAGCTCATGGCAGGTTCCATGTTTGTCTGTCTTCTATGAAGCCAATTGTGATGTCATATCCTCCCTGCTTCCTGATGATTTGACTCACAAAAAAAGATCCTAATGGACAACACTACTGTGCAGTGAATATTAATTAGCCATGTGGCTAGGAACAATAACGGACTCATGCAGTATACTCTAACCGAACATGTGCCCTGTGATTTTTCAGTGCTGTGAGTTTAGGCTGCTGTTAGAAGCTGCTGTAACATAAGCCTGTAACTTTTCACTTTGAAAGCAGCCTTAGGGCGTGATAGGGAAATGAAGGGGATGACCCAAGGTACTGCAGTGGGGAGAAAAGGCAGCCCCAGAATGCTTTGCAGTATCTGTTATGCGTCCTGCCGGCCTCCTTACGAGGTTGGGAATAACAGCCTTGCTGTTCAGCACACATCACAGTAAGAGAGATTTTTAACTTCAGTATTGCCTTTTTGGCTTCCATCTAAACTGTTTAACACAGGAGAATAGAGATTTAAATTAGCTTTTGCAGCCTGACAGTTACTCTTTAAGGGTCACTACAAAACAGTGAGTGGCTCTCTGAAGGGGTGCGGCACTCACTAATTGATTAAATGAAACCCCATTGGTTGTACGAGGCACGGTGGTGATGTAATTGCACAGTGATTTGCACAGTGGACGTATAGTGCATATATCATTAGGATCTGTGGTTCCATAATGACCGTGTAGCACACTTACAGATTGTAATAAACATACTGTCTGCCCTTGTATTGCTTTTGTTTGTGTTTGTTAAGCAACTGCCAAGACAAATTCCTTGTAAGTGCAAGCTTACTTGGCGAAATCAATTGATTCTGATTCTGTATATTTGTGAGTATATTTTGGCAAGGGATCCAAGGAACCCCTTTACCAAAACAGGAGCAGGGCAGTTTGCTGATCCATTAGTAATACAAGTCAGAAAAACACAACAAACAACATTTTCTTGAAGTGTAGCCTGACCTGTCACAAATATCTATTTAGGAAAACAGATTTGCTCATCAGTATCAGATCTTCATTTTCTGGGCAACCCACTTAGAGTGATCGCAAGCTTATGAAGACAGATAATCATGCCAGACTGAGTGAAGAAGTAAATGGTTTTCTTCCACATAGAACATTAAAACCACTTTTTCTTATTAATCATTTCACTGAGTTGGATTAGTGTTTTCAATGACAATCCTCTAAAATTGCTCAGTATATAAAGTAATGATAATGATATATATATAAAAAAAAAATCAGATATATGTCAACACTTGCATTTTTCTCAAGTTTGGAGGTCAACGGTAAAAATTTCTCTTCTGAACTGTAAAACCGTGTTAGATCTATTGCTATATGTAAATAAAAAGCAGCTCCTGCTGTGCAGACAGAGGCATATTCAGCATGACTGTCATCATAAAAGTGATGCATAACCCTCGCTGTACTACAATATTGAAATACACATTGCTTCAATCATCCAGCTTGTTTGCTCCATCATACTACCAGTAACCAAGGAACGACATAAATGTCATATCTAGAGCTGAAAATCCGTCAGTTCTAAATGTACTGTATATGCCACACACAGTTGACTTTCTTTTTAACCATTTCAGCACGCGGGTATTTTTCACCTTATGGACGAGAGGAATTTTCCCATTTCAGTGCTCCTCCCTTTCATTCCACAATACCTTTATCACTACTTATCACAAAGAAATGATCTATACCTTGTTTTTTCTGCGACCAATTAGGCTTTCTTTGGGTGGTACATTATAGAATAGAAAATAGAAAATCTCTATTGTCATTGTAACAACCGAAATTGTACAACGAAATTCTTAAGTGCATTATGTTAAGAATTATTTTATTGTAAATGCATGTTAATGGGAATAATTAAAAAAAAATTGAAAAAATTATTATTTTTTCAGTTTTCAGCCATTATAGTTTTAAAATAAAACATGCTACCATAATTAAAATCCACACATTTTATTTGCCCATTTGTCCCGGTTATTGCAGCATTAAAATTATATCCCTAGTATAATGTATGGTGACAATATTTTATTTGGAAATAAAGGTACATTTTTCAGTTTTACATCTATCGCTGATTTTTAGCCCATAAATTTATAATAATATGCCCTCTTGACATACATATTAATTTGTTTTTATTCCCTAAAGTCAGTAGGTGTAATTTTACTATTTGGACACAAGATGATCACCCGCAAAGCACCCCAAACTGCAGGGACGTGACTAGTGTGTCCCTGTGGCTGTAGCAGTGCTGCGGACGTGAGGCTCACGGCCGCACTGCATAAATGATTAAAGCGCTGCGTAACCGAGGCGGCACGGGGAGGGCAAATGAAACACAGAGGCATGTTTCCTGGTCCATGACATGCTTCTGTGTCTCCCCAGCGCCACTCTCTGCCCCCCCCCCATGCACGTGCCACGCTTTGATACCCCAAAATTGCCAACATGTAGCTTGTCAATATCTCGAGGGGAAAGGGGCGTCCCTAACAGGAGAGGCACTGCAGCAAAATTCCCACTGTTCCTAACAGTTCCTAACGCCCCTTCCCCAGCTCTAATAGGGCAGCTCTGCCCTGGTGGCATTTTAATGACTATCAAAGTATACATAATGCTAATCTAATCATTACAACTATATTGTCAAAAAAGGATTGAGGGGACAGCGGGTGGCATAATTGGCAAAATAGAAGTACTTGTGATTTGGGGAAGGGGCTACAGTACATGTGGGAAGTAACTGTGGTAGTAGTGGGGGAAAGGCGTACTTATTATTGCGATCGTTAAGAAAAAGTGGGGGGAAGGCTGCGCATCCCTAGACACATGCTGCAATGGAATGGTTAATCGCACAGGCATACACCACCTCTATTAGACTGAAAAATGCATGCCCTGCATCCAAAACAATGCTAACATTTATTACGCTAGGAGGAACTTTAGCTTCCTGTATGGTTTGCATGCAAAGTATACAGTACTAGACACTTGCGCCACGGTGAGGCAGACCTCCGGGCAAGTGACCTAACCTAAATTTAAAACCTTGGGAGCAGCTAAGCAAAAAAAAGTGTAACTTACATTTTGTTGGAGAGCGAGGAGAACGCCAGAGCATACCACTAAGGCTGCATCTGAAATGACCACCAGCTCAGTGTGCAGCACCTATATAGACTCTCTGAACACTTAGCATTCAATTCAGATGCAAATTATTATTGCGATCACCTGGTTGGTTGGGCACAGGGTAAGCCGAATGATGGCTCTGTGCAGTGTTAAATACTATTCCTCCTCCGAGTTGTAGCAACTCAGAGGGACACATAATTCAGGGTCCGGCTGTTGCAGGCACCCAAATTACACCGAGAATCTTGTTGCGCCTATATAGATGTAATTACATAACGTCTATAGTGGTACTCCATTCAGGCGCTACACAGCTGCGTGCATGCACCAAGATGACCTGTCTTGGAGGAAGGAGGCAGCTGCAGTTGTGGGAAGGGGGGGAGCTGTAGTAAAGGGGAATGGTGGTGGGGGGGGATTGACAGTACTGGGGCATGGGGTCAGATGCAGTATTTGGGGGTACCAGTGCAATATCTACACTAAGCCCATAGTCTTTGAACCTCCCCACTGCTACCTCTTCATGCTATACAGTCAATGCAAGAGGAGGCAGTACAGTATTGGGGGAGCAGTAGTCTGTAATTGTAAGGAGGGGCACCAGCACTTGCAGGATAGAAGTGTGCTGATGCTGGGGAAGGGGGCAACAGTTCTTGTAGTGTGGCACTACTGAGGGACAGAAGTACCTGATGGTGGCATCACCGGTGTAGGGGTAATAATAGTACTTGATGGGCAGTACTTTGGGACAACAGTATTGTGGCAGTATTTGGGGGCACCAGTGCAATATTTGGACTGGTGCCCATGGTCATATAATTAAACCACTGCTTGCTGTACCCAGTATGGTGATCCTTAAAGGGGCACTACAGCAAAAAATCATAAAATTTTAAATATGTGCAAACATATACAAATAAGAAGCACACTTTTTCCAGAGTAAAATGAGCCATAAATTACTTTTCTTCTATGTTGCTGTCACTTACAGTAGGCAGTAGAAATCTGACAGAAGTTACAGGTTTTGGACTAGTCCATCCATCTCTTCATAAGGGATTCTCAGCAAGGCTTTTATTCTTTATAAAGATATTCCCTAAAAAGGATTTAAACAATGATGCTGGCCAGCCTCCCTGCTTCCTACACAGTTTTTTGGCAGTCGGACAGAGCAACTGCCATTCACTAGGTGCTTTTGAAAATAAATATATCCTTGAGAATCCCCTATAAAGAGATGGACTAGTCCAAAACCTGTCGCTTCTGTCAGATTTCTACAACCTACTGTAAGGAGAAAATTCATTTATGGCTCATTTTACTCTGGAAAAAGTGTACTTATTTGTATATGTTTGCAAATATTTAAAATTTTATAATTTTTCGCTGTAGTGCCCTTTTAAACTAAGGAGTGTTTGCACTGTAGATTTCTGACACCTGCAATCCATAGCAATCAAAGTGTAAACCTCTGAGACAATTTTCAGTGGTATCTTAGACCAAAAAAAAGCAATTATAGGTTGTAGACTATAGCAGTTCTTGCTCTGACACAGTGAACAGAGATGTATAAGATTTATTATTGTAGCTGCTCCACCACAGTAAATATGTTTGCGCAGTGCACCAGTTTTGCAGTATGTGTTGTGCCTCATCTTTGTTAAATGACTCCAGTCTCTCCAGTGTACAGTAAAGAAATCTACAGTAAGTGGGAGGAAGCAATGCATTGTATATACAGGTGGTTCCTTAAGTTTGGAAAAGTGTCTCTATCATACTACACAGCACACATGCCCCAGGTACAGAGCTCGTTACCGAAAGATGTAAACAATAATGGCGAATATCACAAACCTGACCTCTTTTTTTAAATAGATTTGTAAATACTAGAATAATTTAACACCATTCTGCGTTACTGGTACAGTTTACTGTCTGTTCTTTATGAAGAGTATGAACAACAAAGTAACGATAAGAAACTTCCTAGATCAGCTGAATTACAGAATATTTTTGTAATTTCTCCTAAAAGCTCTTTTCTTAGTTATTTTACCATATACAGGATCTTCTCAAAAAATTAGCATATTGTGATAAAGTTCATTATTTTCTGTAATGTACTGATAAACATTAGACTTTCATTTTAGATTCATTACACACAACTGAAGTAGTTCCAGCCTTTTATTGTTTTGATATTGATGATTTTTGGCATACAGCTCATAAAAACCCAAATTTCCCATCTCAAAAAATTAGCATATTTCATCCGACCAATAAAAGAAAAGTGTTTTTAAAACAAAAAAGTCAACCTTCAAATAATTATGTTCAGTTATGCACTCAATACTTGGTCGGGAATCCTTTTGCAGAAATGACTGCTTCAATGCAGCGTGGCATGGAGGCAATCAGCCATGAAGGGCACCAAGGGTAGGCAAGGGAAGGGGTGTGAAAATGTGTTGGTGCCATCAAAATTTTGCTGGGGGCCCCATGAATTGTAGTAATGCAACTGGTTGTAGTGATTGTTGATTATTTTCTAGCCTCTTTAAAGCAAATCTGAAGTGAGAGCCATAGAGCCTTCCTGGAGGTGTGTGCTTACGAAACCCTTAACCGCTTGCCGACCGTGTCACGCCAATGGGCGTGGCCGCGGCGGTAGCCCCAGGACCAGCTAACGCCGATTGGTGTAAAGTCCTGGGGCAGCAGTTTGCAGGAGATCGCACACGGTGTGCTTAGCTCCGCCTTCAGTCTCCGAGCGGCGATAGCCGCTCGGAAGACTGTTACACGGCGAAACCGCTTTGTATTTACATGTACAGCGCTGTGATCAGCAGCAGCACTGTACTGGGGACAGCCGTGTCACACGGCTGTCCCCCTGGGGGACAAGAGAGCGATCGGCTCTCATAGGCAGAAGCCTATGACAGCCGATTGCCATGATTGGCCGGCTGGGGGGAGGGAGGGCGGAGGGATACAATTTAAAGCAACAGTTTTTTTTATTAAAAAAACAAACAAAAATATTTGTAAAAAAAAATAAACATGGGGCGAGCGATCAAACCCCACCAACAGAGAGCTCTGTTGGTGGGGAGAAAAGGGGGCGGGGGGGATCACTTGTGTGCTGTGTTGTGCGGCCCTGCAGCTTGGCCTTAAAGCTGCAGTGGCCTATTTAACTAAAAATGGCCTGGTCACTAGGGGGGTTTAGCACAGCGGTCCTCAAGAGGTTAAAGGGAAGGTCCAGGGAGAATAGAAATAAAAAATCCACTTACCTGGGGTTTGTCCTGTGCCCTCCCCGCAGCTCCGATGGCTCCTGGTCCCCTCCAGTGCCGTCCTGGTGAGGTCGGCATCTTCCTGCGCTCCAGCGTCCGGCTCATAGAGTTGCACTGATGTTATTCGGGCTGTACTGCGCAGGCGCAGAACTACTGTGCCTACGCAGTACAGTCCGGATGATGTCAGCGCGACTCTGAGAAACGCTCGCTCAGGCGCAGTGAGCATCTTGCGTCGGAGGGGACCCCCTGGACACCGATGGGGAGCAGAGCTGCGGCGAGGGCACAGGACGGCTGAAAGGGCCTGGAGGAAGCCCCGGGTAAGTAGATGGTTTTTTTTTATAGGTATCTTGGATGTGTCCTTTAAGGCATTACTGTCATGATCGCTGCTGCAGCAGGTATTGCTGGAAGTAGTAGTGCTGCAGCTCAGGTAGTTCTGATCTCTTTCCATGCAAGCTGCATAGCTTTGTCTGCCTTTCCCTGCTGTCAGCTTGTGACTGATTATCATTCACCTGTGTGGGAATCTGCATGTCTGCTCCCATTGGATGACCTCAGTATAAAGATCTGCTTCCTGCAGGACTCCTCGGGTTTTCATAGCTTCAGTTTAAGCCTGCCTTGCTGTCGCTTCAGCCCCAGATCGTGTTTCTTGTTCTAAAGATACTTTGCTGGTCTTTGCATCATATATTGGTTCATTGCCAATATATATGCATACCAGCACGTTTATTATTTTCCTTGTATTCGTGTTACGTTGATTCATCAGTGTCGCTGATATATACGTACACGAACTGTTTATATCCTGTGTTCAGTTAGTCAGTTTTCCAGCACGTTTTGGTAGTTTGCGCGTACCGTGATCACCCGTGCTGAGGTAGTTACCCTGCTCCTGGTTCTGTTTGTGGATTGCGTTCATCTCTGCAAAGAGATAACGAATCCTTCTGAATCCTGTTCTGTTACTGTTTGTGGATTGCGTTCATCTCTGCGAAGAGATAACGAATCCTTCTGAAACCTGTTCTGTTACCGTTTGTGGATTGCGTTCATCTCTGCGAAGAGATAGCGAATCCTTCTGAGTCCTGTTCCCTGTATTGCAGTCCTAGTCAGTGTTCCTGCTTATGTCATATATCGGTTCATTGCCGATATATACATATGTTAGTCAGACGTTACAAATAGTTTCATTGATAGCTGTAATTGTAATACGCTAGGAAAACATACTTATTGTATTTTTGTCTGTGTTACGTTCATCTATCTTGATCCTGCTATTTCCTGACTATCCTGTCCTGTCCTTGTGAGGCACGCCATCGCTGCAAACGCATTGGCTGCCTCATTCCAGTCTGTCTTGTTGTGGACGCTTGCTGTCACTAAGTAGCGGCTAGCTAGCAAGCGTTCATTCTGTCTACCTGTCCTGATCTCCTCAGTTCTGGTTTATGCGCTCAGCGCTACCTTGCGCTGAGACGTTATCGCAAAAGTATTGTTTGTGGCTGTCGGATCTGCACCGGCTCTGTGCGCCACAATCTCCTTTTGGAGTCAGTCCTCCCCTCCACTATACTAGGGATAGCCTGTTTCCTTGTGCTAGTGTGTGTACCTCCTCCACGTCAGCTCATGCGTTGCATGCTGACTGTGGAGAATACACCACCAAGCCTTACATTATGAAAACCCCCTCACCAATCCCCATTGTGGGGGGGATTCCCAGAAAGTATGACACTGTTAATTATGGTTCCTGTTCCTTTAAGAAATTTGAAGAACTTAACTCTGAAACAGAAAATGAGTTTTTCTCTGAATGTGCCAGGTTCCTGGCCAATCCCGATCTCCAAGCGACTCCTGTTTCAACCTGGGCACTCCAACTAAGTTATATTTTGTTTAAAGGGGAATTATTTCAGTGGGCATTTGATGTTCTCAATCATTCCGATTTGAAAGAGAGACCGCTGGAATTTCTAGAGTTTGTGATCCATAACTGGTTGCGCATAGATCCATTGCCTTTTCCTCTAAATGAACTCCTGGCAGCAGGCCAATCAGCTTCCCCTTCAATTGTTTGCAAAAATGATCAGCAAGCAGAGAGTGTTCCTTATAATTTTCCTGCAGCTTTGAATAAATCACCAAAGGCAGCAGGGCCTAAGGCAAAACGCAAACGTTCTAAGAAACGTGTCCGATCTGCAGAGTCGTTATCCTTAGCGACTGAGACCTATAATGAGATTCTGCCATTAACAGATAATGAAATGCAATTGTCTTTCAGGGGAGTTAAATGGACTTATGAAACTACTAATGAACTTTCCTCCCTGGCTAGGGAAAATAAAGATTTTTGTTTAAAAGAATTATCTGAGTATGATTATGAGGAGATATTACAGAGTATTGAACAAATCAACTTATTTGTGAACCAAGGGAAGTTTGCATACACTACAGTTCAACACTTGCTACAGGTATTGGAGATTCTTAAGAATAAGGAATCTGCCAATCACCTGCTAATTAACCCTATACATGTGCCTGCCACAATCATATCTGCAGACTGTGATCAGCCTAAATGTTTCGCTGTTAAGTATGCATGGGATCCTCCATTCGAGAGGGGAGAGATGGAAGCCCTGGTCTGTGAATGGAAGAATGATTCAAGTTCATTTTGTCAATTTTACAGTGCAAAAAGTGAAATGGTATTGAATGCATGCATTAAGTCAGCCTATAACCTAATAGAGACTGGTGTGTGTAGGTATGACTGTGTGGCTCCTTTGATTGATGTGTGGGAACTGATTTTGGATGATTTTTATGTGACTCCGAATTCGCAAATTTGGCGTTCTGACCCGCCTGCTTCAGCACCTTTCGCTGATTCAGCAGGTGATTCGGAGCTCTTTTGTGTGAAATTGAAGTTCCTGCAATTCCACCCTGTACCATGGATAACTCAGTGTTACTTCCCAGTAAAACAGAAGCCACTGATATTTTCTTAACCTTGCCCTGCACAAATTTCTCAGCAGAGAATCCAGAGGTCCTGCTGACTTCCAAGTCCAGTCTAGCCAGTACTCATGAGTCTTTGTTCAGTGAAACAGACACCAGAAAAATCTTGCCTGCCTCTGCAAACACTTCTGCAGAAATTACCTGTGTTAATAAAGTTCAACTCCTGTCTGATCCAGCAGATGCCAATAGATGCACTACATCAGTTTCCGAGTCCCAGCAATCCTGTCTAGAAACCTCAGAACCCCAGCATCTGAATTTTCCAATTTTACAAATGAATGGTGATTCAGATGCGCAAACATTGTGTCTTGATCTTCCTGTTTCTACACCTCGCTCTAGTTTCGTGAATAGCTCAGAGCATCTGCTATGTGAACCTGAAATCGCAGAATTATTACCTTGTTCAGAAAATGTTCCAGTAAATTTGCCCTGTATCGTGAATAGCTCAGAGCATCTGCTATGTGAACCTGAAATCGCAGAATTATTACCTTGTTCAGAAAATGTTCCAGTAAATTTGCCCTGTATCGTGAATAGTTTAGAGCATCTGCTATGTGAACCTGAAATCGCAGAATTATTACCTTGTTCAGAAAATGTTCCAGTAAATTTGCCCTGTACCATGAATTGTGCAGTAGATCTCTCCAATGAAACTCAGGTCACAGAATCATTATGCTGTCCAGCAGGTGCTTCCATGGTTTTGCCCTGCAATATGGACTGTTCAGTGATCCTGTCCAGTGAAGCTGTGGTCGCAGAGTCTTATGCTTCACCCAGTACTTTGGATACTTCAAACCCTCTAGCAGAGGAGTCTGAGGCACTGCTTACCTCAGTTGGTGTTGCAGTAATATTCACTTGTCTAGCAGCTGTTTTGGAATTACAGTCTGCTCTAATAAAACTTGATGAATTTCTGCCCAGCAAAGCAGAAGCCATTGAAATATTGTCCTCGTCAGCAAGTGTGTTAGATACCTTGCCCTGTACACAGTCTGATTTAACCAATGTTGTTGAGTCCCTCTCCAGTGTTGTAACAGCCGAGGAACTCCAGCCCTGTCCTCTGAATGTTTCAGAAGTTTTGCCCTGTAACATGGATAATTCTGATTCTCTGGTCAAAATAATAGAAATCTCAGAATTTCAGTCCGGTCTGATGAGTGTTCCTGAAACCCAGCCCTGTATCCTGAAAGATTCTGGTTCTCTGGCTGCTGTGGCAGAGGTTCCAGAGTCCCCTTCCTGTCCAGGGAATTCCTCAGTTTTGCCTAGTCCAGTGGGGGCTGCTGCAATACTGACTTGTTCTGCAGCGCCTCATGAGCTCCAATCCAGTGTATTAGATGGGTCTCTGTCCAGTCCAGAGGTAGTTGTGGAGTCCCTATCTGGTTCAGTGCATACATCAGAAGATTTGTCCTGTCTTGTTAGTGCCCCTGAATCTGATTTGTTACTGACTTTGCTGGAATCAGCGACATCTAAGTCTGATCCTGCATTCTCGTGTAAAAGTCCAGTAGTTGCGAAGTCTAGTCATGATGATTTTTTTTGGCCAGTCCTGGTTTTGGTCCTGTCTTGGCTGACCCTGAGGCTCACAGTTCCTTGACAGGCCCAGAGGTTTCTCTTGTGCCAGTATGCCCAGATGTTCTTTGTGTGCCAGAATGCCCAAGTGTGTCTAAGGTGTTAGCGTGCTCTGATGCTTCCTTAGTGGGAACATGTTCTGATGTTGCCAGTCTGCCTGCATGCCCAGAGATGGTTCTGGTCCCTGAAAGCCCTGATCTTGATGTTTGTCCTTGTGGCCCTGACTCGGGAATTGCCCTAGGTTCCATAGGGGTTCTTGATAGTTCTCCATGTGAGCCTAAGGGGCATTCTGACCTATGGGGATCTCTTTGGAGCTTCAAGGTGTTCTGGGAGGTCTCTGAGAAAACTTGTCCTGGTGCCTTGGACTGGTTCAACAGTGGGTTTTGTGTTGGTAAAGACAGTCCCGGTGGGCATTGCAAAGGCTTTGGCGTTTTTGAACGGTTCCTGGAAGGCGGTGGGTATCGCTCAGGGAGTTTCGGAGGGCTTTCTTCTGGAAATCATGGTTCTGATGGGTGTCACACTGGGGCTTGTAGTACTGATGGGCATGGTTCTGTAGGTTCTGGTTCTGATGGGTCCAGTCTTGTGGGGACTGATTCTGGAATTCGGTCTTGCCGGGCTGTCCCGGTCATCATGAATTATCAGTCAGACTGTTTTGTTGGGAATTTCAGTTTTGAAAAGCGTCTGGAATCCGCTTTTAAGGGCGGGGGTACTGTCATGATCGCTGCTGCAGCAGGTATTGCTGGAAGTAGTAGTGCTGCAGCTCAGGTAGTTCTGATCTCTTTCCATGCAAGCTGCATAGCTTTGTCTGCCTTTCCCTGCTGTCAGCTTGTGACTGATTATCATTCACCTGTGTGGGAATCTGCATGTCTGCTCCCATTGATGACCTCAGTATAAAGATCTGCTTCCTGCAGGACTCCTCGGGTTTTCATAGCTTCAGTTTAAGCCTGCCTTGCTGTCGCTTCAGCCCCAGATCGTGTTTCTTGTTCTAAAGATACTTTGCTGGTCTTTGCATCATATATTGGTTCATTTCCAATATATATGCATACCAGCACGTTTATTATTTTCCTTGTATTCGTGTTACGTTGATACATCAGTGTCGCTGATATATACGTACACGAACTGTTTATATCCTGTGTTCAGTTAGTCAGTTTTCCAGCACGTTTTGGTAGTTTGCGCGTACCGTGATCACCCGTGCTGAGGTAGTTACCCTGCTCCTGGTTCTGTTTGTGGATTGCGTTCATCTCTGCAAAGAGATAACGAATCCTTCTGAATCCTGTTCTGTTACTGTTTGTGGATTGCGTTCATCTCTGCGAAGAGATAACGAATCCTTCTGAAACCTGTTCTGTTACCGTTTGTGGATTGCGTTCATCTCTGCGAAGAGATAGCGAATCCTTCTGAGTCCTGTTCCCTGTATTGCAGTCCTAGTCAGTGTTCCTGCTTATGTCATATATCGGTTCATTGCCGATATATACATATGTTAGTCAGACGTTACAAATAGTTTCATTGATAGCTGTAATTGTAATACGCTAGGAAAACATACTTATTGTATTTTTGTCTGTGTTACGTTCATCTATCTTGATCCTGCTATTTCCTGACTATCCTGTCCTGTCCTTGTGAGGCACGCCATCGCTGCAAATGCATTGGCTGCCTCATTCCAGTCTGTCTTGTTGTGGACGCTTGCTGTCACTAAGTAGCGGCTAGCTAGCAAGCGTTCATTCTGTCTACCTGTCCTGATCTCCTCAGTTCTGGTTTATGCGCTCAGCGCTACCTTGCGCTGAGACGTTATCGCAAAAGTATTGTTTGTGGCTGTCGGATCTGCACCGGCTCTGTGCGGCACAATCTCCTTTTGGAATCAGTCCTCCCCTCCACTATACTAGGGATAGCCTGTTTCCTTGTGCTAGTGTGTGTACCTCCTCCACGTCAGCTCATGCGTTGCATGCTGACTGTGGAGAATACACCACCAAGCCTTACAATTACATTTCAATGGGGAACAGCAGTGGAACGAGGGTACAGAGGGAAGATCGAAAAGGCTCTATGGGATCAAGAGCCTTCCCTCTCCATAAGTGAGCCTTCCCTCTCCATAAGTGAGTATCTAATTTTTTTCACAGAGACTTCAGTAAAAACATTTGTAACACAGAATGATAAACATTGGTCTGAAACTATTATAAGTAGTCTTGTTGTCCAACCCTACCACAGTCCAGCTACTGATATTGTTTTTCCAATTATGGAAATATTTCTTCTTTTTGCCATTTTCTATTTTCTTCTTCTGCCATATGCTGGACAATACATGAATAAGAACCGACTCCGGTCAACAGACGTAAACAGGGAGACTTCCTTAGCTAAGTAAGAATAATTCTAATGATTTAAATTTTAAAACATTTTATTAAGAAAAAAAGTCAAGAACAAAGACACTGAAAAGGCAAGCAAAGTACAAATATAGTAAATGACCATAAAGAGCACAGAAATGCAAAGCCGAGGCAAGGTCCTCCAGCACCCATGGCTAAGACACTAAAGTGCGCCCCTCCACCCTTTACACGGTACAACCCAGCCATCACACACTGGGCCATATGCAATTCTTTTTTCACCTGAGTTTTCTCCTAGGTGATAATTTTTCATCCTTGATTTTAAATAACTTCCAGCCCTTTTTAACTTAAAAAGTTCCAAAAAGTAGGTGAAAAATTTCTATAAAATAGTTTTGAGCAGTTTCTTGCTTTCTGGTGGCTTAAAATGCATTTTATTGACAAGTTTAAAAATAGCACCTAGGAGAAAACTCAGGAGAAAAAGTGAATTACATATAGCCCACTGATTGCTATTAAGCAGGCCATACACTGGCTCGATTCCCGGCCGTTTCGACAGCAGATTCGATCCTGGGATCGAATCTGCTGCCAATCGTTCGCGGTAAACGCAGCCGCCGATCCGATTTCCTCCCGAAATCGGATCGGTCCGTCGATCGCGCCGTGCGGGAAATTACCCTCGATCGCCCGCGGGTAAAGTGCATGTCGCTGGCGGCGGCCGATCCAATCAAGTATACATTACCTGAGGCTGGCTCCCGGGCGTCTTCTCCACGCTGCACGGCTCTGTTCCGGCTCCATCCATCCCGGCGCTTCCTGTGTCACTGCAGTGACCAGGAAGTTCAAATAGAGGGCGCTCTATTTGAACTTCCTGGTCACGGAGTAACACAGGAAGCGCCGTAATGGAGCCGGAACAAAGCCGTGCAATGCGGAGAAGATGCCCGGGAGCCAGCATCAGGTAATGTATACGGGGGGGGGGGACAGGCGGCAGGAGCAGCTCAGCAGATGGTGAATCGGTTTCAGGCTGAAATCGATTCACAATCTGTTTGCAGTAAAGGCAGCCATACGATCCCTCTCTGATCAGATTCGATCAGATAGGGATCTGTCAGCTGGTCGATCTAATGGCACATCGACCAGTGTATGGCCACCTTTAGACTAAGAGGCTCCCAACACCAGCAATACCTTAAACTCTAGTTATTTGGCTTACAGCAGTGCTGCTCATAAGGATTCCAGATATCTGGGTAACCCAGATATCCAAACTTTTTTACGCTATCCGATTTGGATTCGGATTCAGGATTTTTTTAAAAATCTATCTGCGGATATTTGGCCGCATAACTAAGGAGATGAGGTCCTGCAGCCAATCAGAGGGCTCCCAGCAGAAGCCCTAGCAACCAATCACAGAGGGGAACCCTGGCCAGCCCCACCTGACCTCATTGAGCCAATCAGAGGGCTCCCAGCCTAAACCCTGGCACCCAATCACAGAAAGGAACACTGGCCAGCCCCCCTGTATAATAAAGAGGGCTGCCATGATGAGACATATCATCTTAGCTTGCTGAATGGTCACTGAGAGACATGCTCCAGTGCCTACCTACCAAGGGCTGTACACAGTTATAAACCTAAAGCTATTCAGTGATTAACCCCTTCACTATTATCACTACACTATTGTTATATTGTTAATTAGCTTGATTGATGTCATAGTGTGACAGTAAGAGTGTGTGCTCCAGTGCTGCTGGGCCAAGGGCTGTACAGAGTGATACGCTGTTCAGTGATTAACCACTTCACTACTATCACTACACTATTGTTAAATCGTTAATTAGCTTGATTGATGTCATTGTATGACAGTCAGAGTGTGTGCTCCAGTGCTGCTGGCCTAGCAGTGATAAACCAAAAGCTGTTCAGTGATTAACCCCTTCACTTTCACTGCACTATTGTGACAGTCAGAGTGTGTGCTGCAGGCAGCTGCTATGTGTCTGTGTGTGTGCTGTGCACAGACAAGGCCAGCTGCTGCCTGCTGGTCAGCTATTAGCCTTAGGTATAGGTTAGGTTAGGGGATAGGATTACTGTGTTATTGTGTAGTTAGTACTGTAGTACTGCAGTCAGTGTGCTATTAGTTGTTAGAGTAGTAGTACTACTGTGTTAGCTTTCTACAGAACTGATGTGCTGTGAGCAGTGGCAGTGTGACAGTTAGTGTGCACTAGTGTATTTTCCTCTGCTGTCTGACTGTCACTCGGTCTCAGCACTTGGCACGTGTCACGTGGCACTTGTCACGTGTCACTTGTCACGTGGCATTTGCCAAGTGTCACGTGGCACTTGCCACGTGTCACATGGCACTTGCCAATTGTCACGTGGCACTTGGCAAGTGTCATGTGACACTTGCCACATGGCACTAGCCACGTGGCAAGTGCCACGTGACATGTGGCAAGTGCATGCTCCTGGCACACATTACACCTGCTGCTGCAGCATTGCCCTGCTCCTGCTGCCTGTGCAGCTCCCACCGCCAGGTCAGGGTACCACAGACCACTGATACCACCTATATTTAACCCAAAACACAATTGCTGCGTAATTTTTTGGAGGTGTCTTGGCTGAAAACTGTCATGTCCCAGTTGTGCGGTTGGACTTTGGACACAATATGGGCTGCACGACCGCTGTCTGGAACCTAGGCCTAATGTTAATTGACAGCCATTTTTTTTGGGGGGGGGGGGGGGGGGGGGGTAGGGGGAAATTTAAATCCCTACATCATCAATTTGTGTTCCTTTACAAAATAATGATGCTACATGCCTCATATACCCTAAAAAAAAAAAGTTTTTAAAGCAATTTAAAGGCCACTTCCGGGTTTTCTATCCGGATATGCGAATTTGCCCGGATATCCCGGATACTAGGGTCGGATATCCGATTCGGATTCATATTGGAAAATTTTGAACTCGGATATCCGACCCGGATCGGATATTTGAGTATCCGGATCCGAATCGGATCCGGATTTTTAAAAGGGGTATCCGAGCAGCACTGGCTTACAGTCACTGTCATGTATCCCCTATTCTAATTTCTCTCTGCTTCAAACACGATAGGGGAATGATAGCTGAGTGAGTTGTGCAACCCTCCTACACTGTGCCCTGAGGCTGGAGCCTCACTTGCCTCTGTCACGGCCTGACCCTTCAGAAATGTAGTGGCAGTAAAGTTGTTCTGATTTAAATGTAAAATCATGTAACTGACTACATTCAGACAATTATCAACTCTGAATACATACATTAAATCTTTCAAGGAAAACTATTTGCTTTATCGTACTTTACCAGTCACATAACAGTACAGACAGTACTCACTCTGGTCTAGTGACAAGCTGAAAGCTGTTTGGTTGTTACCATAAAGATGTTAAGGTAGCCATACACTGGTTGATTTGCCATCAGATCGACCAACAGATAGAGCCCTCTCTGATCGAACCTGATCAGAGAGGGAACGTATTGCTGCCTTTGCTGCAAACAGATTGTGAATCGATTTCAGCATGAAACCAATCCCAATCTGTGAAGCTGCCGCTGCCGCCGCCCCCCCCCCCCCCCCTGCATGCATTACCTGCTCCGGCTGGCGCGACTCCCCCGGTCTCTGCTGTCTTCTTCTCCGTGCTGGTCTCCGGGTCCGGCTGGCTTCACTGAACTTCCTGCCAGGGGAAGTTTAAACAGTAGAGGGCGCTCTAATGTTTAAACTTCCTGCCGGGACAAGAAGTTCAGTGAAGCCAAGCCAGCCGGACCCGGAGCCCAGCGCGGAGAAGAAGACAGCGGAGACCGGGGGAGTCACTCCGGGCGGAGCAGGTAATGTATTGCCGCTAGCATCGGTCATCGGGCATTCGAACACCGCTATCGACGCACTCCTAACCCACCGGCGATCGAGCAAAATCTTCCACACGGACAGATCGACGGGAATCGATGGGAATGATTTATTTCGGACAAAAATCGGTCGTTCTGTCGGCGTTTGCGCAACGATTTCACAGCAGATTCGATCACAGTGATCTAATCTGCTGTATATCGGCGGGAAAATCGTTAGGTATATGGGCCCCTTAAAAGTAGCAGCAGAGGAAATAGCAGGCCTGTAAACATGTACTTTAACAGACAACTTACTGTGAAAGAAGTAAATTGATGGTATTTTCAACAAGTTAGTGTATGCTGTGATGATTAAGCACTGCACAATCCTTGCTGCAGTCATAATATTATAACCTGGGGGAGCTGTCACTTACTTGTAAATGATGGTTTTCTCAAAGCTCCTCTCCCCTAGGCACAGCAAATGAAGGGCTCGATGTGGGAGAAGAGAACTCCGTACTGATCAAACCAGCTCTAACTCCTCTCCACCTCCAACACCCTGCAGCTTTCTATACCTCGGAGGCCCTGTATGAACCAATAAATGATTCAGTCTTGAATTAGTTATGACATAGTCAACAGCAATCTTTGCAGATCATTGGGGATTACATCAAATTCTCAGAGCGCTGATTATATAGATTTATCATAGAATGTACTGAGCTAATGCTAAAAAAAACAATGGAAGAAAATTAAAATCAACATATATATCCTACAATAAGGACAGGGGGTTTCCCATTAGAGTAAAGACAGCCAAAACCATGGCAGCTGGAGGATGAATAATGAAATGCCATTTACTGTTAACTCTGCTCTCTACTCAAATCCATGTTTTAATTATATTAATTCAAGGTGAAAATGCCATATACTGTATGTGAACAGCACACTGAAAATCAAACACAAATAATAAAAAAGCCCCTAAACTCTTGCACAGCACACGATGAAAAGTATTTATTCCACATATAGTTGCTGAAGAAATTTACCTCTCTCTGTTTGTTTAGGCAGATCAACTTGTCAAAATAATTGTATCATCAGCTGCGAAAAGTCTGCAAAAGAGCTCTGCTGCCCAGGCAGTTCTCCATATAGTAAAGGGGTGTTTCTAGGTTACTGGGAGATCCGAGGCACCCCTGGGCATCAAGAGAGAATGATTGTGCAGTGCGTGTAGCGCACTGCGGCAAAAAAGGGCGTGGTCATGCTGAGGGAAAGTGGGCGTGTTCATGGGTGGGGCCAAATGTACATGAACATAGCAGTGGCGTAACTTAAATATATTCAATAGGGAGTATTTCACATAAATAAGCCCCTCACCTGGCTTCTGTCTTGTCTTCAGCTGGCTGGCCTGTGTGTTGTACTCAGCTGGCGGTTATGCTGGGCTGCCTGGCTGGTGGTTATGCTATGCTATGCTGTGCTGGCTTGGCTGACGGTGATGCTGTTCTGGCATTGCTGGCAGTGATGTTGAGCCGGCCTGGCTTTGCTAGGTGACTTGCTGGGGGCTTTGCTGGGCTTGGTAATTTGCTTAGGACATTTTGGGGGGCTTTGCTGGGCTGGGGGGTTTACTAGGCTTTGCTTGGCTGTATGCTTTGCTGGGCTGGGACCAGGAGGCTTTGCTAGGCTGGGTGGTTTGCATTGCTGGGGGCTGTGCTTTGCTGGTTTAGATCAGAGATGGATTAAGATGTATTGGGGCCCTAGACAAGTTAGTAGATTTGGGGCCCCCTTGTGGTCTTTTTGCTAAGCTGAAATGAAGAGAGATCAGAGAAGCTGACAGATTGGCCCCTTGACACCCACAGGGCCCCAGGCACCTGCCTAGGTTGCCTGGTGGATGATCCTGCTCTGGTTTAGATAGGTAGGTGCCCCCAGTATAGGTTGGATAGGTAGGTGCCCCCGTATAGGTTAGATAGATAGATGCCCCAGTATAGGTTAGATGGATAGATGCCCCCAGTATAGGTTAGATAGGCAGGTACCACTCAGTATAGGTTAGATAGATAGATGCCCCCAGTATAGGTTAGATAGATAGAGGTCCCCAGTATAAGTTAGATAGATAGATGCCCCCAGTATAGGTTAAATGGGTAGGTGCCCCCAGTATAGGTTAGATAGATCAATGCCCCCAGTATAGGTTAGATAGGTAGCTTCCCCCAGTATAGGTTAGATAGGTAGGTGTCCCCAGTATAGGTTAGATAGGTAGCTTCCCCCCAGTATAGATTAGATAGGTAGCTTCCCCCAGTATAGGTTAAATAGGTAGCTTCCCACAGTATAGATTAGATAGGTAGCTTCCTCCAGTATAGATTAGATAAATAGCTTCCCCCAGTATAGATTAGATAGGTAGCTTCCCTCAGTATAGATTAGATAGGTAGCTTCCCCCAGTATAGATTAGATTGGTATCTTTCCCCAGTATAGATTAGATAGGTAGCTTCCCCCAGTATAGATTAGATAAATAGCTTCCCCCAGTATAAATTAGATAGGTAGCTTCCCCAGTATACATTAGATAGGTAGCTTCCACCAGTATAGATTAGATTGGTATGTTTCCCCAGTATAGATTAGATAGATAGCTTCCCCCAGTATAGATTAGATAGGTAGCTTCCCCCAGTCCTCAGTATAGATTAGATGGGTAGCTTCCCCCAGTATAGATTAGATAGGTAGCTTCCCCCAGTATAGATTAGATAGGCTGTAGGCAGGGAGGCGGGGAGCAGAGTGGAGCAGGGGGAGGGGGGATGGTGGGAGCGGGCAGTTAAAAAACTCACCTTCCGTTCGGATCAACGCTGCACAGCTTCCATCTTCTTCAGACCTCCTCCCACCTGTGTCCGGCGCCTTAGTTACAGCGCCCCCTGTGATGACATCGGTCACGATTACTAACAGATAAGAAGTGCAACTCATAATTTAGCGTTACAGCTTCCAACTGTTAATATCAATGGGTGTTAGGCCACTGAAAGCTTGCATATAGATTTTTTCAGTATATCCCAGATTGAAATAAATAGAACACGCAGACAAGAAAATTATCACTAAATATAATGTATTCTTGTGATAATGTACAGAGAATATACAAAAATTACATATAAAAAGGATATGATTAAGATGCCTATAGCTAAGATATCTGCTAACATATTATAATATAGCAAAGAAATGAACAGCGCTACTTAAAAACAGATGAGTGCTTACCTGCAAAAGAGTGCAAGCCCCACTTATGGGATAAAATACACACTGAGCATAGACATGACCTGTCTACCACTTGGAGGATGTTAGTTTCCTATAACAGCTTGCATGCAACTTGTTAAGTACTTGTCCCTCCCACTGTCGAAGAAGTCTTTCCTCCATGGGAGGGGACCTAACACTAACTAAATCCTACCTATGCATATGCATAGCCTGGACGCGCTACCAAGTAAAATTGAAAATTGCGCAAAAAAATTGGGATCAGCACATCACCAGGCCGCCTCTGAATGGCCTCTGCTCAGAGATGCGCTGAGCCCCCCCAGAAACTACAAACGCACCTTGAACCCAAACAGAGGCTCTGCATATACACCAAAGGCAAAACGGTTAAGTGGGAGCAGCTGACCAGAAATAAATTAAAACATAGCAAAGAAATGAACAGCGCTACTTAAAAACAGATGAGTGCTTACCTGCAAAAGAGTGCAAGCCCCACTTATGGGATAAAATACACACTGAGCATACACATGACCTGTCTACCACTTGGAGGATGTTAGTTTCCTATAACAGCTTGCATGCAACTTGTTAAGTACTTGTCCCTCCCACTGTCCTCCAAGTGGTAGACAGGTCATGTGTACATGTGTGTGTACACACTGAGCAAATGAGATAGGGACTTGTAGGTCGGTTCTTATCCTTTATCTGTTCTCTTTTGTCCCCCTCTTTTCTTCTTGTGCCTCTTTTGTCCCCCTCTGTCTGACCTCAGTTTGTGTCTGTTTTGTGTCCCTCTGTGTGACCTCCTGTTCCCGTCTCATCTCTTTTCTCCCTGTGCCTCTTATGTCCGCCTCTGTTCCCCCTGTGCCTGTTTCATCCCCCTGTGTTACCTCTTGTCCCCTTCTGTCTCAGCTCGTCCCCCTTTCCTAGCCAAGTATAGGTGCCCCCAGTATAGGTATCCAGGTATAGGTTCCCCAGTATAAGTAGCCAGCTATAGGTGGTGCCCCAGTATAAATAGCTTGGTATAGCTGGTGCCCCAGTATAGGCCAGCAAGATACAGGTGCCCCCAGTATAGGTATTCAACTATATAGGTGGTGCCCCGGTATAGGTAGCCTGGTATAGGTGGTGCCCTCAGTATAGGTAGCCAAGTATAGGTGGTTCCCCAGTATAGGTAGCCAGGTATAGGTGGTGCCCCAGTATAGGTAGCTAGGAATAGGTGGTTCCAGCCCCTGTATAGGTAGGCAGGTATAGGTGGTGGTCCAGTATAGGTAGCCTGTAGCCAGATATAGGTGGTGCCCCAGTATCAAAAATCCGATGTAGCGGGCTCACTCATCTGCTCCCCACATTCAAGCGCTGATGTCCCTCTTCTTTCAGTGCTGGAACGCGGTGTGCTGGTTAGTGAGCCACATGCAGGCCTTCCAGCGCTTTGGTGAGTCAGGGCCCCCCCTAAACCCTGGGCCCCTCACTGCAGTGTCAGTTGTCCCCCCCCCCCTGATGGCTGCCCTGCCCTTGCAAGATGTATACTTTTATAATACCACATTAAGTTTGGTGCGGCCAAACCCCCAGTCTCCTTTTTCCTATATAATATATTATATGTCATCCTTCTTTTGTTATTTGTCCAAATAAAGTCTTGGAAAATTCTATGCCAGGTTTTAAACCACATTCCCGGTAAGTTTACTGGCACGCATTGCATCACAAACAATTCTAGGCAGTATCATCATTTTGATTATTGCAATTCGTCCCAGCACATGAAAGAACGGTCTATCCCAATTTTTCTATTTTTTTTTTAATCTTCCATCAGTGGATTCTAGTGAGCAGCATAGAGATTATCTAATCTATTGCAGATTTTGATCCCCAAATATTTGATCTCATTAGTCCATGCATAGTTTATTTCCTTTTTAATATAATCCCTTATCGATAGTGAGCATCCCAGATCTAAGATATTAGTCTTTCTTTTATTGATTTTAAAATTCGAACACCGTCCAAAATCCTCCAACACCTTCCTACATTTCTGCAAAGATTTGAATGGATCGCTTAAGATCAATAATACATCGTCTGCATACACAAGAGTCTTGATATGCGAATGGCCCTATCTAATGCCCTTAATTCCCTCCTCTTCCTGAATTGTTAACAATAGTGCTTCCATACAGAGGTTAAAGAGTATTGGTGATAATAGACATCCTTGTCTTACACCATTTTTGATCTTAAATCTTTTATCCAATGTTCCATTTATCATCACCTGAGCTGTTTGATTATCATATAGTTTTTAAATTATTTTAATTAAGGCATTTCCTATTCCACAGGGTAGTGATGCAGTAGAGGTGGAGAGAGGCAGAGCTGCCCTATTAGAGCTGAAGAAGGGGTGTTAGGAACGCCCCCGTGGGCATTTTGCAGGAGTGCCTCTCCTGCAAGGGACACCACTTCCCCTCGAGATTGCCGAAAAGCTCCATGTTGTCAATTTTGGGGCGTGGCACAAGGGAGGCAGAGAGAGGTGTATAGGGGACACAGAGGCAAGTCATGGTCCAGGGAACATGCCTCTGTGTCTGTGCCCCCTGCGCCACCTCGGGTACACTTTATGAGTTCAAATCTCTATATTAAATACTATTTGGAGACTGGTATTACAAGTCCTGGCAGGAGATGCAAGCTAAGAGCAACATGTGTAATTGGCACTCTTATAAAGACAGCCTGTTAGATACTGTTGACAGCATCTGTGCTGCTGCTTTGCAGATGAAGCATCTCTGCGAAGGGGAAAGTCAAACACTAAGGAGAAAATCCTCTATCCTATCCTATTGATGGTTAAGTTGTGCTGACACCGGTGCTGGCCCCTGACCAGATGGAAGTAAAGCCCGTCAAGTAAATATCTGGTGGGCATTTTCTGAAAATGTAATCTATTCATTATACAGCAGAGATCAGTGAATCTAAAACTCCTACACTCTCCATGCTGTAATTCACACTACGGCATGAACATCGCAATTAATTACAGGGTTTGGTAAATCTATTTTTCCCAGGAAGAGCACATTAACAAACAACATCGAGCAGAGGGGGGGAAAAAAACGTTAAATGAAGTGAGTGACGCGGCATCAGCAGAATGTTAATAGCCAGTTTTATGTGCCTATACTTTCTATCCTCTGGGAAGCTGCAGCCTGTATGGCTGTTTTAATACCTGTATTACTACATCGGAATAAAAAAAAATCATAAAATATGGAGGAAGGCCAATTGATCTGCTGTGCTCTGCCATATCTAATGTAAAATTAAAAGGCCTGTTGTGTATTATTGGTTCTGTTTCTATAGCGAGGAGATTATTTTTACTGTGCCAAGCTGGGCTAGTTGTTAAACGACCTGACTTTTTTGCTTTATTTTATCTGTCAAATTGTAGATACTAAAATATTATCTGATGGCTTAGCAAGTATGATGAAAATGTTTATCTTTTTATATTTAATGCTACTTCCATTGCTAAAAACACATGTAAAGGACAAGTGAAGTGAGAGAGATATGAAGGCTGCCATATTTATTTCCTTTTAAACAATACCAGTTGCCTGGCTATCCTGGTGATCAATGCATCTGCCTCTAATACTTTTAGCAATAGACCCTGAGCAAGCATGCAGCAGATCAAGTAGTTCTGACAGTATTGCATGCTTGTTTCTGGTGTAATTCAGACAGTGAAGATAGAGACGTCATTGAGAAGTCTTCAGTCTGTACCTCCGAAAGTCTGTGCCTTGAAACTTAAAGCATACCTGAAGCAGGATATGAAATTAAAATTAGCAGCTGTCCACAGTAGAGGCAAGCTTTTGAATAGCCCTGAAGCTTACATGATTGTCCTGTGGCCCACCGTTCCAGTTCTGGATCCAGGGACGTAACAATAACCTGCATGACTCCACCCATCACAGGGGGGGGGGCATGGTTAGGGGGGGCTCAGTGGAGTTTTACTTCTTTTCAGCAGTGGGACAGGTCCGCTTCACTCATCAGTGTACAAGCGCCATACATTTAATCCCTGTCACATGACATGCCGAGACAGATGCTACACAGTATTTTGTTGTAGGGCACATGTACACTTAAAACTGAGTTCCAGGGACCCATGTGTTGGGAGTGTTGGGAGTCCAACCAACCAGTGGCATAACAATAAGTGTTGTAATGGATGCAGCCACTGGGGGGGTGGCTCTGGGGCCCACTCAGGGTGAATTTGGGGGGCAGAGGGGCGCAGCGCTTGAGCAGGGAACAATTGCCCCCCCCTCCCTGTCACTCTGTGGCCATTGTTACCCCCTCATGCGTTCCCCCCTCCTGGGTAACCATACTGGGAGCACCTATACCTAGCTATACTGGGGGACACCTATACCTAGCAATACTGGGGACAACTATACCTAGCTACACTGGTGACACCTACAGTGTTCTCCCCAGAATTTTTTTCCAGCCGGGTGGCATGAAAAAGTAGCCGGGTGGGTTGAGATGAAAATGCAGGGCAACTCTTACAGTATAGGAGGAGGTGAGCCGATGACAGCCGGGTGGTCACCAAATCTAGCCGGGTGGAGCACCCGGCTAAAAGAGCCTGGGGAGAACACTGACCTATACCAGTCTATACTGGGGGCATCTATGCCTGGCTATACTGGGGGCACCTCCAACTGGCTATACTGGGGGCACCTCTACCTGGCTATACTGAGGGCACCTATACCTAGCTATACTGGGGTCACCTCTACCTTGCTATACTGGGGGCCCCTATACCTGGCTATACTGGGGGCCCCTATACCTGGCTATACTGGGGGCCCCTATACCTGGCTATACTGGGGGCACCTATACCTGTCTATACTGGGGGCATCTATGCTTGGCTGTACTGAGGGAACCTCTACCTGGCTATACTGAGGGCAACTATATCTGACTATACTGGGGGCACCTATACCTGTGCATACTGGAGTCATCTATGCCTGGATATACTGGGGGCACCTCTACTTGGCTATACTGGGAGCACCTATGCATGGCTATACTAGGAGCACCTATACCTGGCTATATTGGGGGCAACTATACTTGGGGGGGCATCCAAAGTTTTGCAAGGGGGCCCAGTGATTTGTAGTTATGCCCCTGCAGCCAACAGATCTCCGTGGGAGGGAAGGGAGTGGATCTGGCACAGTTTAGTGAAGCCCCTATCTGGTTTCTTTTAATCATGTTCCACAAGGGCGTGTTGAATAAAGGTGATTGATCTCCAGTTTGTGTATAAGCGTAACTGTACTGAGCATGTGCAAGTATGTCTATGCATGCCCTGTTGCCCTGTAGCATGGAGCCCCTAGTGCACTGCTATTTCCTCCTTGCATCAGCAGCTTCATGCTACTGAGCATGTGCAGGCCATATATGCTACTGAGCATGTGCAGGCCATATTTCCACATGTGCAGTATGGTGTTGCTCAAACATAAATGGGAGCACAGACATGGAGATAAAGAGGGTCCCGGCTAGCAGAGGTGGGCTCATGGAGGATCTGTGAAACTTCTGGAGCATCCAGAAGCTTCCCACCAGAGATGGATTTAGATGTAATGGGGCTCTAGGCAATGTAGTAGATTTAGGGGCCCCTTGTGGTCCTTTTAATAAGCTGAAAAGAAGAGAGGTCAAAGAAGGTGGCAGGTGGGCCTCTTGACACCCACTAGGCCTGCCTAGGTTGCCTGGTGGATGATCCCGCCCTGATTCCCACTACTTAGGTAAGTGTCTAACTTTAAAACTTTACTCCTTTGCTTTAACAAGTGAAGTGACACCTGAGTGATTTATGTGACATCAGCTGATCAAGGAGCCATTATAAAGATATATACGTAAACGTCCTGCAATTGTAGAGGGATGGGCTCACAAAGTTTTCTTTAAGTTTTAATTCAAAATCCATAATGAAATATTTCTCCTTTACAATATCCACCAGGATTCAGGCTTTAGCCAGTGCTTTTATTACAGCAACCCACTTCCTCCTGGCTGATCTTCAGAATAATCAATGATTCTATACATGCTGTATGTGGCCCTGTAGATGGAAACAAACCTCTGATTTAGCAGGCTCATTGTAAACAAAAGCTCACTGGTAGTGTTGGACAATCAGAGCCGTTGTTTGTAGCACAGCTGACTAATCAGAGATTTATTAACCAAAAAGGAACACCTCGTACATATAAAGCAGTGCTGATTAACCAGCATTGCTCAGAAGACAGTTGGGAGAGGTTTCCCTGCTGTGACTATTCTCCTTGCAATGGGCCTATGATTGCCCAGCATGGTCTCAGGTCAGGAACGTATTCATAACACATTTTTAAACTCAACCTTTTTGCAATTTACATCAGATGTCAGCTGAACTTAAAGTGATGCAACATTCAGAAGGCATTTGATATTATAAAGCAAAGTTGGCAATGCCTCCCTGGCAGGCCGCCCACGCTGTGTATTAAAATAAGAAAGTGCTGCAGCCATGCAGTGCAATGGCTGGTTACAATCCAGCATAGCAATCCACATCTATTTTCTATAGATCTAGAGATATTCTTAATCACTGGAAATTACACCTTTCATTTTCTTAGTGTAACAGTGGAGATATATATAGTCCAAGGGGATCAATAGCTATCACAATTCAGATATTTCTTGTATGCACACAACTGGGGTGGCCCAATTCCCACAGATATAGATAAGGATAAGACGAGAAGTTGCAGCACACTGCTCTTTATTGAGCTCACACAAAGTTTATACAGGCAGATAGTTTCGGCGGTCCCCAGCCTTTATCAATGCCCATTGGTATTGATAAAGGCTGGGGACAGCTGAAACTGTCTGCCTGTATAAACTTTGTGTGAGCTCAATAAAGAGCAGTGTGCTGCAACTTCTCATCTTATCTATATATATATAATTTTTTTATAATCCTCCAGAAGCAGAGGTAGCTACCGCAGCAGGGCCTCTACATTAGAAGGGCCCATTAAAGAGACTCTGTAACAACATTTTCAGCCTTATTTCTTCTATCCTATAAGTTCCTATACCTGTTCTAATGTGATCTGGATTACTGCAGCCTTTTCTAGTTGCACAGTCTCTGTAATAAATATTTTCTTCTTTCCTTTGTCAGGCTTTGTTGACACAGAAAGGAATGCTGCCTCTGCTGTGATAGGGAGAAGTTATGCACACCCCCTCCACTCCCCCTGCAGGCTCTGTGTGTGTGTGTGCTTTGTTTATCCCTCACAGACAGGTCTCTGCTCTCTGTTTCAGCTTGTCATGCTGAGAAACTGTGAGAATCCCTGACAGGAGTGCAGGTAATTCACAATGTAATAAAAACTTTATATCACTCAAAAAGGGCGGAGGGCGCTTGTTCGGGGTACCTTATTATATTTAATTAACCCGCAGCTAACCTATAAGGTGTGAGTTCCCACTTACTCACACACAAAAAGTTTTAAAACATGTAGAACAAGACTAGGTTGCGCTGGGTAAAGATGTGTATACGAAACAGTATTATAATCGAGACTGGATATGCATAAAAACAAATGAAATTTATTCTACACAAACATCAACGTTTCAATAATTCAATAATTGGCAGAATTCTTGACATAAAATCAATTAATATCAATTAATATAATCCTGTGACAATCAGCATCAATATAGTATCACTTTCAATTCATATATATCCTTTATAATAAAGGATCACTCATGCATAACCCTCAGACATACATGGACTACCCAATACGTGCTTTAAAAAGATTCCACATATATATATGTACCGAGGCCAAAATATCGACGTAAAAAAGTGTATATATATCTCAATAGGAATAGTATATATATATATATATATATATATATATATATATATATATATATATATATATATGTAGAATTGATGAGGAAAAATTTTAACTGAAAAATGGGAGGTCTTTTAAAAAAAGTTTTTATAAAATTATATTAGTTGTTAAGTGGTAGATAGTACTTTTCAGTGATTTCCTGATTGGATATGGTTCTGATTTGGTTACTTTAGTTCGATGCAAAACAAGAATCCTTTGATGGTGTTGCGTCTTGCTAATTGTATAATCAATACCGTGCTGGATGTGCACTATGTTCAAAGTCACAGTTTCTCATGCAGAAAGCGCTAGTGTAGATATGCGCTTATGGTTAAGTTCACAGTTCTGCATGCAGATAATGCTAGTGATTCTATACCGTTCCTTTAGGGCAATCGTTTGTAGTTCGTTTATGGTGGTTACTTACTACTGTGGTATGAAGTTCCGCTGTGCGTGTAGTTTTGTATTATACTCACGCTACCAACTGCTGATTCCGTACAGTAGTAGGTTCCCCTTCAGATTTCCGAGTCAGAGCTCCGGCCGTCTGCTCAATGACTCGTCTCAGATTTCCCCGCACTGTCCCAGTGAGGTGTAGTGCTTCCGGGTGCCGGCTGATCCACTTCCTGGTGACGTCACCTGAGGCTCACGTACTTGTTGCCAGGTTACCGTTATGGTTGCGATTTCGCTTGTATTCAAAGTTTCTCCAGGCGAAATAGAACGTTCTTGTTCTGGCAACCGTTTAGTGAGCAGTAAGAAGATATGCTTACGCGTTTCAGCGGTCTCGGCCGCCTTTCTCAAAGCCAGAATGAATTGAAAGTGATACTATATTGATGCTGATTGTCACAGGATTATATTAATTGATATTAATTAATTTTATGTCAAGAATTCTGCCAATTATTGAATTATTGAAACGTTGATGTTTGTGTAGAATAAATTTCATTTGTTTTTATGCATATCCAGTCTCGATTATAATACTGTTTCGTATACACATCTTTACCCAGCGCAACCTAGTCTTGTTCTACATGTAATAAAAACTTGTAGTATACTGTAACATGATATGTATAACAATATATAACAATATATATATATATATATATATATATATATATATATATATATATATATATATATATATATATATATATATATATATATATATATATATATATATATATACATACATACATCACTTCCTGGTTAACGGCCATGTTTTTTGTTTGTAAACACTACCTAAAACTGGCGATTAAAAGCCAGGATTGCAGTGGGAAGCGGCGGAAACGGCAAAGAGGGATTCAGGAGATCACAGTGACTTGATTGGTGTAATAGATTGCGGAAAAGCCGCCGCGCGGACTGGCAGCGAGGCGGCTGGTTCCGCGTCTGGCTCGGCGATTTGCACGCGGCAGCGTGCGTCTGGTGTGGCTGGGCCTGTTAGTGCACACAGATTGAGGAATACGCGCGCACTCGCTGAGGCAGAACCTTTATGGAAAACGAGGAGGGATCAGCTGACCAGGTTGGTCAGCTGATCTTAGAGCGAGTGGTTATTGGTTGATCAGCGATGGGTGGCGCCAGGAAACGCCGCTCTATATATAGTTATTGCTGGTCAGTCTCAGGTTATCTGCCGTTGCGAACACTTCCGTGAAAGCAATCAGACCATAGTCAGATCCCACAGTGTGTTAGAACCAGGAGGACCTGGGAATTCACACTGAGCCAGATTACTACTGTGTTACTATTGTGTTATACTTCAGACTAGTTCCAGGGTGTTGAGACCACGGACCTCACACCCAAGACTAGGGATACTGTGTTATACTTCAGACTAGTTCCAGGGTGTTGAGACCACGGACCTCACACCCAAGACTAGGGATTCTGTGCTACCATTGTGTTATACTTCAGACTAGTTCCAGGGTGTTGAGACCACGGACCTCACACCCAAGACTAGGGATACTGTGCTACCGTTGTTTTATACTCAGACTAGTTCCAGGGTGTTAAGACCACGGACCTCACACCCAAGACTAGGGACACTGTGTTACCATTGTGTTATACCTCAGACTAGTTCCAGGCTGTTGAGACCACGGACCTCACACCCAAGACTAGGCATTGTTAGATATCTGTTATGACCTATTGCTTTCCTGACTATCCTGCTGCTTTCTGATTCGGTACCTACGCATATCTGATTACCTGTTGCCAACCCTGCCTGCTCCTGGTTACCGAATCAGCCTTCTGTCTCTGTACTTTATCTGCCCGTGTGTTGCCGACCTAGCCTGCCTGACCTTGCGAGCTGTCCCTCTCCATAGAGAGATTAGTCTCCAGGCCTGCTTGTGACATCCACCTTCTAGGTGCCACAGGGCCTTCCTGCTTTTTAGCCTGGGGCTCCACCTCTTTGGAAGTCTCAGGCTGGTGGAAGGTCTTCACACTTCCCTGTGGGAGGTAATTCTCATACTGCCAAGGACCACCTGCTCCTCGGGTGGTCCCACTCAAAGTTATTACTGTTGCACCAAACACTCACACTTTATAGGTGTCCAGAGGTTAGTTATACTCAGTGGCGTTTCTACAATAGGGCGCAGGGGGGCGTGGCGCACAGGGTGACAGCCAGCAAGGGGGGTGTCACCACGACCCCCCATTGTTGCAGACAGTGCATGAGGGGAAGAGCAGCGCTGGAAGGAAGGGGTGACTGGGATAGCGGCGGGGAGGGGGGAAAGATCCCCCCCTCCCTCACCTGGGTCCCCTCCTTCTGCCTCTCTTCCCTTCTAAATGACAGCGGGGGCAGCGGGCAACTTACAGTCAGAGCGGGCGGGCAGAGACAACTCACTTTACTTCTGCGTTCCAGCAGCTGGAACGCTGGGTCGCCGTCACGTGCCTCTTCTGCGCCTCCAATGCTGTGACACGCATTGGAGGCACAGAGGCACGTGACGGCGACGGAGCACTCCAGCTGCTGGAATACAGAAGTAAAGTGAGTAGTCTCAGCCCGCCCTGACTGTAAGTTGCCCGCTGCACCCGCTGTCATTTGGAGGGGAAGAGAGGCAGAAGGAGGGGACCCAGGTGAGGGAGGGGGGGGGATCTTTCCCCCTCCCCGCCGCTGCCCCCACTGCCCCTCCTTCTAGTGCTGCTTCCCCCCTCCTGGAGCAGCTATACTGGGGGCAACTAAACTAGCTATACTGGGGGCATCTATACTGGGGGCAACTATACTAGCTATACTGGGGGCAACTAAACTAGCTATACTGGGGGCATCTATACAGGGGGCAGCTATACTAGCTATACTGGGGGCAACTATACTAGCTATACTGGGGGCATCTATACTAGCTATACTGGGGCAACTATACTAGCTATACTGGGGGCATCTATACTAGCTATACTGGGGGCAACTAAACTAGCTATACTGGGGGCAACTGTACTAGCTATACTGGGGGCAACTAAACTAGCTATACTGGGGGCATCTATACTGGGGGCAACTATACTAGCTATACTGGGGGCAACTAAACTAGCTATACTGGGGGCAGCTATACTAGCTATACTGGGGGCATCTATACTAGCTATACTGGGGCAACTATACTAGCTATACTGGGGGCATCTATACTAGCTATACTGGGGGCAACTATACTAGCTATACTGGGGGCATCTATACTAGCTATACTGGGGGCAACTAAACTAGCTATACTGGGGGCAACTAAACTAGCTATACTGGTGGCATCTATACTAGCTATACTGGGGGCAACTAAACTAGCTATACTGGGGGCAACTAAACTAGCCATACTGGGGGCATCTATACTAGCCGTACTGGGGGCAGTTATACTAGCCATACTGGGGGCAGCTATACTAGCCATACTGGGGGCAGCTAAACTAGCTATACTGGGGGCAGCTAAACTAACTATACTGGGGGCAGCTATACTAGCTATACTGGGGGCAACTATACTAGCTATACTGGGGGCAACTAAACTAGCTATACTGGGGGCAACTAAAGTAGCTATACTGGGGGCATCTATACTAGCTATACTGGTGGCAACTATACTGCGGGCAACTATACTAGCTATACTGGGGCAACTATACTAGCTATACTGGGGCAGCTCTGGGGGCAACTATACTAACTATACTGGGGGCAGCTATACTGGGGCAACTATACTAGCTAATACTTTAAATTACAGTTAGCTCCGCCCTCATCCGGTCATGACCACGCCCAATTGTTTTGCCGGTTGTGGCCACGCCCATTTTTTTAAGGGGGGGTGTCTTTTAATACCCAGCACCGGGTGCCAAACGCCCTAGGTACGCCACTGGTTATACTTGTATTATTGGTGATTCTGCAGATCATCAATAATCGGGTATATATCTGTATTCTTGGTGATATTGCAGATCACCAATAATCAGATTCTCTCTGTGTGCTGACACCGAACGGCAGACCATAAAAACAAAATGGACGCACTTAACAGCCATCTTAATGCACTCACCACCTCGGTAGAATATTTCATCCGAGTGCTGGACAGTCATCAGACCCAGATCAACGCTTTGTCTGGGTCTGTACAAGTCCTTCAGACGGCTGTACATACAGTGCGATCTCCTCCAGGTACAGACTTACGTATGCCTGTGCCCGAAAGGTTTTCTGGTCACAGATCTGACTTTCAGAATTTTAAAAATCGAGTGTTGTCATACTTTGAGTTAAAGAGACACTGAAGCGAAAAAAAAATGATGATATTATGATTTGTATGTGTAGTACAGCTAAGAAAAAAAACATTAAGATCAGATACATCAGTCTAATTGTTTCCAGTGCAGGAAGAGTTGAGAAACTCCAGTTGTTATCTCTATGCAAAAAAGCTATTAAGCTCTCCAACCAACTTGGTCGTGGAGAGGGCTGTTATCTGACTTTTATTATCTCAACTGTAATTGAACTGTTTACTTTTCCTCTAGCAGAGGAGAGTTTATTACTTCACAGACTGCTCTGAAAGACTCATTTTGAATGCTGAGTGTTGTGTAATCTGGACATATTATAGAGTGATGCAATGTTAGAAAAAACACTATATACCTGAAAATAAAAGTATGAGAATATTTTCTTTGCTGCTAATCTTCTAGTAATTATTCATAGTACACAACCAATTCATTATATCATATATTTTTTTTCGCTTCAGTGTCTCTTTAAGGCCTAATTCGTCAGGAACCGTGACACAGAGAATTACTTTTATTAAGACTCTGCTGTCAGGGGATTCCCAGACCTGGGCATATGGTCTCCAGACAGGGCATGAGGCCCTAACTTCCGTTGAGGAATTTTTTAAAGCGATGGCTATAATTTATGATGATCCGGACATTGCCTCCACCGCTGAGCGGAAGCTCAAGACCTTGCGGCAAGGAAAGGATCCGGTTGAAATTTACGTAGCTGAGTTCAGGAAATGGGCAGTATCAGCTAGATGGGGGTCATTTGCACTTCTGGACTGTTTTTAGTCAGGGTTGTCAGACGCTGTCTCTGATCTAATGTTGGGACATCCCGAGCCGAAGTCTATTGATGAGGCCATTTCATTAGCAGTCAGGGTTGATCGTCGGTTACGCTACCAGAGGCAGACTCGGGGTAGGAACAATGTGAGATATGTTTCCTACGCCTCTCCTCCACCCGCTTCACCTCCGCCGGAGCCAATGCAGATTGGTCGGTCAAAATTGTCCCGGCTGGAGCAGAATCGCAGAAAAAGAGAACAGCTCTGTCTATACTGTGCAGAGGAGGGTCACAGAGTGCAGAATTGTCCCAAAAAGTCGGGAAACGCTGCCGCCTAGGTGTAGTCGGAGGTAATACCCTAGGCGCGCAGTCTTTACCTCTAAACGATGAACGTTTACTCCTCCCTTGTTCTATATCATGGGAGGATCAAACAGTTGCTACTGAAGCCTTTCTAGACTCTGGCTCAGCAGCCAGCTTTATGGATTACGAATTTGCGAAAAAATTGGGGATTCCTATGTATCCTTTGAATAAACAGATTCTGGTCACTGCAGTAGACGACTCTCCTCTGCAGAGTAAATACCCTCTGTCTCAGACCCCAGAGTTAAGGGTTACGGTGGGGGTGTTACATAGAGAGAGTTTACAATTACTGGTTTTGCGGATGACAACTTCCACGATCATTCTTGGCATGCCATGGTTACAACTTCACTCCCCTCAGATCAATTGGGCTTCAGGTCAGCTAACGAGCTGGTCCACCCATTGCGATCATCATTGTTTAGCGAAAGTAACCATGGGTAACACCAAGATTCAGGTGGAGGGTTTGCCAAGCCAGTATTCAGAATTTGCTGACGTGTTTTGTCCCAAATCAGCGGATAAACTTTCTCCCCACCGTCCCTTTGATTGCCCCATCGATCTCAGGTCTTGTTGTATGCCCCCTAGAGGTCATCACTATAATTTGTCTGGGCCAGAGAAATTGGCTATGCAAGAATACATCAGAGAAAATTTGGCCAAAGGTTTTATTCGTCCCTCTCGGTCACCAGCAGGGGCAGGATTCTTTTTTCGTGAAAAAGAAGGATGGAGGCCTCCGTCCCTGCATTGATTATCGGGGCTTAAATAAGATTACAGTGAAAAATCGCTATCCTTTGCCTTTAATTGACGATCTGTTTACTTAGGTCACCAATGCTAAAATTTTCTCGAAACTGGATTTGAGGGGTGCATACAACCTTGTACGTATCAGGGACGGTGATGAATGGAAGATGGCCTTTAACACACCCGACGGGCATTACGAGTACCTGATGATGCCCTTCGGGTTGTGTAATGCCCCGGCCGTCTTCCAGGAGCTGATTAACGAGGTGTTCAGGGAGGTGTTGGGCAGATTCGTCTTGGTGTATCTAGACGATATACTGATTTTTTCATCCAACCTCTCAGAGCATAGGAAACATGTTAGGTTTGTGTTACGGAAATTGAGACAGAATCTGCTGTATGCTAAATTGGAAAAATGCATTTTTGAAGTGACCTCTGTCGCCTTTTTGGGGTACATTATTTCGACCTCTGGTCTCTCTATGGACCCTGGAAAAGTCTCTGCTGTCTTGGAGTGGCCTCAGCCTGTGGGACTGAAGGCACTCCAAAGATTTCTGGGGTTCACCAACTACTACAGGAGGTTCATAAAGGGGTACTCTACGGTGATTTCGCCCCTCACCAGTCTCACCAAGAAAGGGGCAGATACTCACCACTGGTCCGCAGAAGCCCATGCTGCTTTTTCCACTCTGAAGAAACTGTTCTGTTCTGCACCCTCATTAAGACATGTAGATGTCACCTTTCCCTTTATCGTGGAGGTTGATGCCTCAGAGGTATTGGTGGGGGCTGTATTGTCTCAGCGTTCTGGTTTGCAGGGAAAACTCCACCCATGTGCCTATTTTTCCCGTAGGTTTTCACCCGCAGAGAAAAACTACGATATCGGCAACTTCTAGCCATCAAGTTGGCCTTTGCGGAATGGCGACATTGGCTAGAGGGGGCAGAACACACCATCACAGTTTACACGGACCACAAAAATTTAGAGTACATAGAGGGCGCTAAGATACTTAGCCCCAGACAGGCCCGGTGGTCGTTGTTCTTCTCGAGATTCAGATTTGTAATTACGTATACCCCTGGTAGTAAGAACATCAAGGCCAATGCCTTATCCAGGTGTTTTGAGCCCGAGACAGCACAGCCCTCAGCCCCTGAGACCATTCTACCTCAGAAGGTGGTCCTGGCAGCCACTGAGACCTGGAAGACCTGGAAAGATTGGACTGTCACTCTGAGCCCATTCCAACCGGATGTTCCAGAGGGGAAGCCTGAGGGGGTTCTGTTTGTACCATTGCCTATTCGCCTACAACTGTTGCAGCTGTTTCATTCCCACAAGAATGCTGGGCATGCTGGGGCCACCAGAACTCAGGACCTGCTTGCTAGATGTGCTTGGTGGCCGTCATTGGCAACAGACTGTAAGGGCTTGTTCAGACTGTCAGCATATAAAATCAAAGAAACGCAAGTTAAAAAACGCATGCATTTTTCTTGCGTTCTAGTGCGTTTTCTATTGCGTTTTGCACACACACGTGACCCAGGGGAAAAAAAAGAATTATGGGAACTGCACAGGGAAACGTACGCTAAAAACGCAATAGTATGCGTTTTTGATACGCTTCCATAGACTTTCATTGCGTCTGTTTCTATGCGTGACGCACAGAACTGCATGCAGCAATGCGGATAAGAAACGTATGCGTCTCATACGCATACATGTGAACTAGCCCATTCAAAAGCATTAGGAGCCGTTTCTATGTGTTTTTGGTACCCGTACGTGTTCCCTGAAAACGGCTAGGAACGCGCATAGTCTGAGCAGGCCCTAAGGAGTTTGTGAGAGAGTGTGCAGTGTGTGCTAGGAGCAAACCCTCCCGTCAGGCACCTGTTGGAACGTTGCAGCCATTGCCAGTTCCGAGTGAACCTTGGACCCATTTGTCCATGGATTTTGTGGGAGAACTCCCCAGGTCTGAGGGCATGACGGTCATTTGGGTGGTAGTTGATAGATTCAGTAAGATTGCTCATTTTGTCCCCCTGAAAGGACTCCCCTCGGCCCAGGAATTGGCTGATCTCTTCATCCAGCACATTTTCCGGCTGCATGGCATTCCGGAGAATGTAGTGTCAGATCGGGGAGTCCAATTCGTATCTAAGTTTTGGAGGGCATTTTGCCATCAGTTAGACATGGATCTTTCATTTTCATCAGGCTACCACCCACAGACCAATGGCCAGACCGAAAGAGTCAACCAGTCCCTGGAACAATTTCTTAGATGTTATGTTGCAGATGCACAAACCGACTGGGTAAAGTTTTTGCCGTTTGCAGAATTTGCACACAACAACCTGAAAAGTTCCTCTTCAGGATTTTCCCCATTTCAGGTGGTGTCGGGAAGGTCACCCAGGTTTGCCCCATTGCCAGTGGCCTCCACTCCGTTTCCAGCCCTGAAGGATTGGCAAAGGGCCTTGAAACAAATTTGGGGAATGGTTAAAAGAAATTTGGGGAAGGCTTTTCAGAACCAGAAGAAACAGGCTGACAAAAGGCGATCCATAGAATGGGAATTCTCTCCAGGGGACTTGGTCTGGGTGTCCACACAACATTTGGCTCTGAATCAACTGTCACCCAAACTGGGCCCTAGATTCATAGGTCCTTTTCCAGTGACCAGAAAGATTAATAATGTCACTTATGCTATTGATCTTCCTACCAGCATGCGAGGTGTAAGATCATTCCATGTGTCTTTGCTCAAACCGGCAGTGCACGTGGATTCCGCTCCCCCCCCCCCCCCCCTGTGTTGATTGATGATCAACCTGAGTATGAGATAGAAAAGATTCTGGACTTCCGGCTAGTGCAGAACTCTGTGCAGTATCTGGTTCACTGGAAGGGATATGGCATAGAAGAGAGAACTTGGGTGCCAATTTGTCGCATGCACGCAGAGGAATTAAAGAAAGAATTCCATGACTCACATCCTAGGAAGCCTGGTGGGAAGTGTCCGGAGTCCACTCCTCAGGGGGGGGGGGGGTACTGTAATAGATTGCGGAAAAGCCGCCGCGTGGACTGGCAGCGAGGCGGCTGGTTCCGCGTCTGGCTCGGCGGTTTGCACGCGGCAGCGTGCATCTGGTGTGGCTGGGCCTGTTAGTGCACACAGATTGAGGAATACGCGCGCGCGCGCTGAGAGGCAGAACCTTTATGGCAGATCTCAGAGCGAGTGGTTATTGGTTGATCAGCGATGGGTGGCGCCGGGAGTTATAATTATTGCTGGTTAGTCTGAGGTTGTCTGCCGTTGCAAACACTTACGTGAAAGCACTCAGACCATAGTCAGATCCCACAGTGTGTTAGAACCAGGAGGACCTGGGAATTCACACTGAGCCAGATTACTACTGTGTTACTATTGTGTTATACTTCAGACTAGTTCCAGGGTGTTGAGACCACGGACCTCACACCCAAGACTAGGGATACTGTGTTACCATTGTGTTATACTTCAGACTAGTTTCAGGGTGTTGAGACCATGGACCTCACACCCAAGACTAGGGATTCTGTGCTACCATTGTGTTATACTTAAGACTAGTTCCAGGGTGTTGAGACCATGGACCTCACACCCAAGACTAGGTATACTGTGCTACCGTTGTGTTATACTCAGACTAGTTCCAGGGTGTTGAGACCACGGACCTCACACCCAAGACTAGGGACACTGTGTTACCATTGTGTTATACCTCAGACTAGTTCCAGGGTGTTGAGACCACGGACCTCACACCCAAGACTAGGCATTGTTAGATATCTGTTATGACCTATTGCTTTCCTGACTATCCTGCTGCTTTCTGATTCGGTACCTACGCATATCTGATTACCTGTTGCCAACCCTGCCTGCTCCTGGTTACCGAATCAGCCTTCTGTCTCTGTACTTTATCTGCCCGTGTGTTGCCGACCTAGCCTGCCCGACCTTGCAAGCTGTCCCTCTCCATAGAGAGATTAGTCTCCAGGCCTGCTTGTGACATCCACCTTCTAGGTGTCACTTAGCCACAGGGCCTTCCTGCTTTTCAGCCTGGGGCTCCACCCCTTTGGAAGTCTCAGGCTGGTGGAAGGTCTTCACACCTCCCTGTGGGAGGTAATTCTCATACTGCCAAGGACCACCTGCTCCTTGGGTGGTCCCACTCAACGTTATTACTGTTGCACCAAACACTCAAACTTTATAGGTGTCCAGAGGTTAGTTATACTTGTATTATTGGTGATTCTGCAGATCATTAATAATCGGGTATATATCTGTATTCTTGGTGATACTGCAGATCACCAATAATCAGATTCTCTCTGTGTGCTGACACCGATTGTTACAATTGGTATGTTTTTTATTGTACAAATCGGACAGTACAGATTCTATTTAAGGGACCCTCCTTCAACCATTAGCTTTTTATTGTTTCTAAGCTGGTAATGATAATAAGTTGTAACCATTAATAGACTGATCTCCTCCCCAGCCTACACCTCTCTGACACTGCAAAAAAAATCCATGGATTTAAAGAGTGAATGATAAGAGTGCAGGGGAGATAAGAAAGAATGCAGGGCTCATGTCATTAACAGTGCTGACCAGCAATAATTTTACTGTTTGACAGCTGGGATAAAATGGATTTGATATTCCCGGTCCGTGATCAGTCAATGCATGCTGTGCAGGAAAACTTACCAATCATTAGTTCTGCTCTCTACAACCCTGATGCATGATTGATCACTGCAGCTTATATGACCGAGATCATGAGGAGACAGCAGATGCAGCAGAGGACTATGTGACAGTCATCACACCACACTCCCAGGAAGTGAGGGATCGCGGTGTGATAACTTTCTTTCACATGATTTTCTTTGACATGTGGCCGCTTATTTCTCCCAAATTTTGCGCAATTCTGCTTTTTCCACCCAAGGCGTTGGCCTTTATGGCCTTCCCAGAAATCCAGCCCCGATGCCTAGGGATGTTGCAGAAAAATGATAAGGGATTTGGCAGGGACATTTCCTAAAATATATAATTCTTTCTAATCTCAAAAACTTGAGAGGGATGATATCAACCTTTGGATACCCCACTGATGGGTTGGACGGGGGACTTGAGTGAATATGTTTCCATGGCTTACTGTAAAGCATCATATTGTAATCCTCTTCCATCATCATCACCGGTGTCAGCAACAAGGAGATATGCTCCCTCTGAGACAGAAGATCTATGGGGGGTCCATTCATAATAAAGAAATTATTTGTTTAACTGCTGTCTCCTTTACATCATGTGCTTCACTACTGCTGACGGTTTGATGAAGATGATAATATGTGGAGATTGGGATAATTTACTTTGAAACAATCAGAAAACCTTAATCTCCTCCCGTTCTTGCCTCTTATAGGAAGAGACCTGGGGCACCTGGCTCCCTAGCTACTAGGCCATTACAATACCCCTGAGAACCATCTGTTCGCTCTCCTCTCTCCCACACATTTACACATCAAATTCTAAGTGGAGCTTCATAACATTATTATATGTTCCCGAATCCTCTCTCCATCCATGCAGATAGCTGTTATCAAGACAGTAAGTAAGTGATTTAGTGTCATGACTCCAGCAAAATGACTGGTGTTATCACATTTGCTATAGCAACGTGCGGACCCACTGTGTAATATTCTAAAGACAGGCATTTGAAAACTTCAGACTCATTTTAAAATGTAAATGTTTGAGTGACATCTAGTGTTGGGAAATAGAAATGCAGCAGTGAAAAAAACTCTTAATAACCTGTGTTTGATGCTGGATGCACACCGAAATAATGTCAAGTTTATGAGATACTGCTGGTAGGATTACCACTTCAAACACCACTACCAAATTGTTTAAAAATGTAACAGGAGTATTCTGTGAATCTCTAACATTGATTTACAAGCAGGTATTACATAGTCTGGTTCCACACTGGAATAACTTGTAAATCCTACATATTATGGGGTTGTGTGAGAACGCGGAAGAGCCGCCGCCATGATCCAGCGGCAGGCGGCTCTTTCCGCGCACACACGCGCCACACACACGGAGAGGCAGCCGCCTCTCCTCAGCATGAGGCGGCTGTCTCCGTGCAGGGACGCATGAAGAGCGGGGAAACCGCCGCATCAGACGCGGCGGTTGGTCCGCATGCCCCCGCTGCGGAGACACCGCAGAGCGGGGCAGTTGTGGCTGGGACTCGTAGTCCCTCAGGGTTTAGAGTGACGCGCGCGCGCGCACTCAGGAAGAATTTATGTCAGCCAGAGATGAGTCAGCTGACCAGGTTGGTCAGCTGACTCTGGCTCCCATCCTGATTGGTCCAGCACTTAGGGAGGTGCTGGAGAGGCCTCCGTGTATATATACAGCTGGCTGTTCACTTGTTCCTTGTCTGGCGTTGCATTCACACATGTGGGAGCACCCAGATCCGTAGTCAGATCCGTTAGTGTGCCGGGACCAGCTGGAGCTGTAATCCTACACTAAGCTAGATTCTGTTGATAGCTTAAAGTACTAGTTTGATTGTGATTATCTGTTATGACCTTTGCCTGCCTCGACTATCCTCCTGAACTCTGACCTTGTACCTCGTTATATCTGATACCCCGTTGCTGAACCCTGCCTGTACTTTGACTCCGCCTCTGCCTCCTGATTTTGTACCCCAATATTTCTGACACCCCGCTGCCGAACCCTGCCTGTACTTTGACTCCGCCTCTGCCTCCTGATTTTGTACCCCGATATTTCTGACACCCCGCTGCCGAACCCTGCCTGTACTCTGACTCCGCCTTTGCCTACTGATATTGTACTTATCTGCCCATCTGGTTACAACCTAGCTTGTCCGACCTCGAGAACCGACCTCACGATTTGAGGCGGTTCCCCGTCCCGTTAGTAACACTTCCGCCTGAGTGTCACTTTCGGACCTCCCTTTCCACTGTCTGTCTGACTCCTCCTGTCGTGGAGAACTCAGACCTGCGGAAGGGATCGGTGCAGTTCTCCTCGCTGCACTGAGGCTTGTCCTCTGTATTACTGTTGCACCAATCACTACACTCTACTCAGGTGACCAGAGGTTAGCTAGTATATTGGATTATCGGTGATACTGCAGATCACATATAATCTGGTATACATCTGTATTTCCCGTGATACTGCAGATCACTGGTAATCAGACCTCTCTGTGCTTCACCGAGCGTTACAGAACGCCAGACCAATAAACTGATGGACGCACGAGCTGACCCTCTGACTGTGCTTGCCACTTCGGTGGATAATATCCATCAAGCACTGGGCCAGCACAAAGCCTTAATTGATGCCCTAAAAGGCTCTGTGCAAACCCTTCAGACGTCAGTTGATTCGGTGCGATCTCCTCCTAGTGATGACATACGTATGCCCGTACCTGATAAGTTTTCCGGCCACAAGTCTGACTTCCGGAATTTTAGGAGTAGAGTGTTTTCATACTTCGAATTGAGACCCCGATCCTCGGGGACTGAGACCCAACGGGTCATCTTTATTAAGTCGTTGTTGACTGGGGACTCCCAGTCCTGGGCATATAACCTGCCTCCTACCGATACTGCTCTGACCTCGGTAGAGGAATTCTTTAAGGCCATGGCCATAATCTACGACGACCCTGACCTTGCTGCGACCTCAGAGCGGAAGCTCAAACTTTTGCGGCAAGGCAGAGGATCGGTCGAGGATTATGCGGCAGAGTTCCGTAGGTGGTCAATCACCTCTAGGTTTGACAATTTTGCCCTAATGGACTACTTTTTGTCTGGATTATCGGAGGAGGTCTCCGACTTAATGTTAACTGTACCCGAGCCCAAAACAGTTGATGAGGCCATATCATCGGCCATTCGAGTAGATCGCAGGCTACGCCATCAGAGGCAGGCTAGGGGCAGTCACCGTGTCAGGGTGACTTCGTATGCGGCACCGGTTGCTGCATCCTCAGTAACAGCATCTCCGCCTGTCTCACCCTTTCCGGCCTTACCTCCACCAGAACCGATGCAAATTGGCCGATCAAAACTAACCCAGGTGGAGCGAAGGCGAAGGATGGCGGAACAACTGTGCCTATATTGTGCAGAGGCAGGGCATAGGGTGCGAAACTGCCCTAACAGGGCGGGAAACGGGTCTGCCTAGGAGTAGTGGGGGGTGACACCCTAGGCACACAGTTCTCACCCCTTAAAGAGAAAAAAGTGCTTCTCCCCTGTACCATTACATGGGAGAACAAGTCCGTAGCCACTGAAGCATTTGTTGATTCCGGCTCAGCGGCTAATTTTATGAACATTGAATTTGCTCAGGAGTTGGGTATTCCTCTCACTCCTGTGAGTCCCCCCATTCAGGTCACGGCAGTGGACGATTCCCCTCTGCAACGGGAGCGCCCACTGTCACAGACTCCGGAGGTGAAGGTCACCATAGGGGTACTGCATGGGGAACAGTTACGATTTTTTGTATTACACATGTCCACCTCCACTATTATCCTAGGCATGCCGTGGTTGCAAACCCATTCACCTCAAATAGACTGGGCCACGGGTCAGTTAACCACATGGTCACCTCATTGTTTTCAACGGTGTTTGGGGAAGTTGACATTGGGGCAAACCAGAGTTCAGGTGGGAGGTGTGCCAGACCAGTACTCTGAATATGCCGACGTATTTTGTCCCAAGGCAGCTGACAAACTACCCCCACATCGGCCATTCGACTGTCCCATCGATCTCCGTTCAGGTTGTGTACCTCCCCGGGGCCATCTGTATAATTTGTCGGGGCCCGAAAAAGTGGCCATGCAGGAATATATCCGTGAGAACCTGGCCAAGGGCTTCATTCGGCCATCTCGGTCACCCGCCGGGGCAGGGTTCTTTTTTGTTAAGAAAAAAGATGGGGGCTTACGGCCATGTATCGACTACCGGGGGCTTAATAAGATCACAGTGAAGAATCGCTACCCGTTGCCATTAATAGATGACCTTTTTACACAGGTCACGGAGGCTAAAATATTCTCGAAACTGGATTTACGGGGGGCATACAATCTTGTGCGGATCAGAAAGGGTGACGAATGGAAAACGGCCTTCAATACTCCGGACGGGCATTACGAGTACCTGGTGATGCCCTTCGGGTTATGTAATGCCCCGGCCGTTTTTCAGGAACTCATCAATGAGGTCTTTAGGGAGGTGTTGGGGAAGTTCGTGTTAGTTTATCTCGATGATATTCTTATCTTTTCTAACAATTTCTCTGATCACAGAGTTCATGTTAGATGGGTTTTGAACAAACTGAGACAAAATTTGTTATATGCTAAACTTGAAAAGTGCATTTTCGAAGTCACGTCCTTGGCTTTTTTGGGATATATAATCTCCACCTCAGGCCTCTCCATGGACCCTGCCAAGGTCTCTGCGGTACTGGAGTGGCCGCAGCCGGTGGGATTGAAGTCCCTACAACGGTTCCTAGGGTTTGCAAACTACTACAGAAGGTTTATTAGGGGATATTCCACAGTAGTGGCACCCCTCACCAACCTTACTAAGAAAGGGGCAGACACCACTCATTGGCCTCCCGAGGCTTTACAGGCATTCGCTACTCTGAAGGGGTTATTCTGCTCGGCGCCCATATTAAGGCACGAGGACACTTCGTTTCCATTTATAGTCGAGGTAGACGCCTCAGAGGTTGGGGTAGGGGCTGTGCTGTCTCAACGTTCAGGTCTTCAGGGGAGATTACATCCATGTGCCTATTTTTCCCGGAGGTTCTCTCCGGCAGAGAGAAACTACGATATAGGCAATAGGGAGCTTCTAGCTATCAAGCTAGCCTTCGAAGAGTGGCATCATTGGCTGGAAGGAGCAGAGCACACGATTACGGTTTATACCGACCACAAGAATCTCGAGTACATCGAGGGGGCTAAAAGGTTAAGTCCTCGACAAGCTCGATGGTCGCTATTTTTTTCGAGGTTCACATTCGTAATTACTTTCACTCCAGGCAGTAAAAATACCAAGGCGGACGCACTTTCTAGGTGTTTCGAGCCGGAGACAGCACAGCCCTCGATTCCTGAATCCATTATTCCACGAAAGTTGGTGTTAGCCGCTACCGAGACTTGGGAGAACTGGAAAGAAGTTTTGGGTCCTTTCCAACAGGATGTCCCAGAAGGGAAACCTGAGTGAGTGTTATTTATCCCATTGCCCTTCCGTCTCCAGATTTTAGAGATGGTCCACTCACACAAGAATTCGGGACATCCTGGGGCGTCTAGAACGCAGGATCTCTTGGCCAGGTGTGCGTGGTGGCCCTCTCTGGCAGCTGACTGCAAAGATTTTGTTAGGGAATGTGCAGTGTGCGCAAAAAGCAAACCCTCCCGGCTGGCATCTGTAGGTACTCTGCAGCCTTTGCCCACCCCGAGTGAGCCGTGGACCCATTTGTCCATGGATTTTGTGGGGGAGCTTCCTAGGTCAGAGGGCAAGTCGGTCATATGGGTGGTAGTCGACCGCTTCAGTAAAATGGCCCATTTCGTGCCCTTGAAAGGACACCCCTCGGCCCAGGAATTGGCCGACTTATTCATCGTCCATGTCTTTCGGTTGCATGGCATTCCGGAAGACATAGTTTCCGATCGGGGAGTCCAGTTTGTCTCAAAATTTTGGAGGGCATTCTGTCACCAGATGGGCATGGGGCTGTCATTTTCGTCGGGCTACCACCCACAGACAAATGGCCAAACTGAGAGGGTCAACCAATCGTTAGAGCAATTTTTACGTTGTTACGTGGCTGAAGCGCAGAGCGATTGGGTCAAGTTTTTGCCCTACGCAGAGTTTGCACACAATAACTTAAAGAGTTCTTCCTCGGGTTTTTGTCCATTCCAGATAGTGACCGGGAAGTTACCTAAGTTTTCTCCATTGCCGGTGGTGTCCAGTCCGTTCCCAGCCTTGGAGGTTTGGCAGAAGACATTTAGGGACATGTGGTGGACCATAAAGGACAACCTTGTGAAAGCATTTCAGAGTCAGAAAAGTCAGGCTGACAAAAGACGCTCATTAGAGTGGAATTTTCAACCAGGAGATTTGGTTTGGGTGTCAACTCGCCACCTGACATTGAAACAACCTTCTGACAAACTTGGTCCCAGGTTTGTGGGTCCATTCCCGGTAATCAGGAAAATTAACAAAGTTACCTATACCATTGACCTTCCCACCTGCATGCGGGGGGTAAGGTCCTTCCATGTATCCCTTCTCAAACCCGCAGTCCAGGTGGGCCCTGCTCCTCCTCCTCCCGTGTTGGTAGATGCCCAACCTGAATATGAAGTGGAAAAAGTTTTAGATTCACGCCTGGTACAGAACTCTGTACAGTACCTCGTACATTGGAAAGGGTACGGCATTGAGGAGAGGCAATGGGTACCTGAGAACCGTATGCATGCGGATGACTTAGTGAGGGAGTTTCATGCTTTACATCCAGAGAAACCTGGAAGGAGCTGTCCGGAGTCCACTCCTCGGGGAAGGGGGGGGGTACTGTGAGAACGCGGAAGAGCCGCCGCCATGATCCAGCGGCAGGCGGCTCTTTCCGCGCACACACGCGCCACACACACGGAGAGGCAGCCGCCTCTCCTCAGCATGAGGCGGCTGTCTCCGTGCAGGGACGCATGAAGAGCGGGGAAACCGCCGCATCAGACGCGGCGGTTGGTCCGCATGCCCCCGCTGCGGAGACACCGCAGAGCGGGGCAGTTGTGGCTGGGACTCGTAGTCCCTCAGGGTTTAGAGTGACGCGCGCGCGCGCACTCAGGAAGAATTTATGTCAGCCAGAGATGAGTCAGCTGACCAGATTGGTCAGCTGACTCTGGCTCCCATCCTGATTGGTCTAGCACTTAGGGAGGTGCTGGAGAGGCCTCCGTGTATATATACAGCTGGCTGTTCACTTGTTCCTTGTCTGGCGTTGCGTTCACACATGTGGGAGCACCCAGATCCGTAGTCAGATCCGTTAGTGTGCCGGGACCAGCTGGAGCTGTAATCCTACACTAAGCTAGATTCTGTTGATAGCTTAAAGTACTAGTTTGATTGTGATTATCTGTTATGACCTTTGCCTGCCTCGACTATCCTCCTGAACTCTGACCTTGTACCTCGTTATATCTGATACCCCGTTGCTGAACCCTGCCTGTACTTTGACTCCGCCTCTGCCTCCTGATTTTGTACCCCGATATTTCTGACACCCCGCTGCCGAACCCTGCCTGTACTCTGACTCCGCCTTTGCCTACTGATATTGTACTTATCTGCCCGTCTGGTTACAACCTAGCTTGTCCGACCTCGAGAACCGACCTCACGATTTGAGGCGGTTCCCCGTCCCGTTAGTGACACTTCCGCCTGAGTGTCACTTTCGGACCTCCCTTCCCACTGTCTGTCTGACTCCTCCTGTCGTGGAGAACTCAGACCTGCGGAAGGGATCGGTGCAGTTCTCCTCGCTGCACTGAGGCTTGTCCTCTGTATTACTGTTGCACCAATCACTACACTCTACTCAGGTGACCAGAGGTTAGCTAGTATATTGGATTATCGGTGATACTGCAGATCACCGGTAATCAGACCTCTCTGTGCTTCACCGAGCGTTACAGGTTGATGGGGGTTGATAGGGGAGTAGAAAATGAGTCAGATAAGCAGACCTAATATTTCTAATGTACAATAGTTTGCAATAAAATGCAGTGGTAATGGTAGGAGGCTATAGGTATAAGTATCCAAGTCCTAAGGTCATCAAAATATATAAGAAAAAAAATATATGCACCCCTGTTACCATAAGAAAAGAATAGCAAAATGTTTTTGAGGTGCTTCAGAAGTGTTTATATTGTATCAAAAGTGTTAAACATATCAAGTTTTCCACATCCAGCAAAGAGATACATAAATCAAAGGGACCCTGAAAAGAAAGAAAAATGCCACACCGAACCCAACCAGGGCTTCCTACAGCCCCCCATAGTCCGTGAGGTCCATCTGCATCCTCTCTCCTCTTTTTGTTCTTCCACTGGTGGCTCCATTAGTGCGCGACTCGGCCGGGAGTTGTGCACAACTGCGCATGCGTGGCCCGTTCTCTGGCACCAATAGCATTCTGCACATAACGGTCACGGCCATGGGCTTTCGAGCAACACGAGCGCAAAGACAGAGGGAGCCCAGAGGATGCCAAGGGACCTCATGGGCTATGGGGGCTGGAAGAAGCCTCAAGTAAGTTTAGTATGGCATTTTTCTTTCTGTTCAGGGTCCCTTTAATAGAATCAAGCAGTTTAGTTACAGCTGGGAAACAAAATGGTTTTAACAAAGTATTTACAAAGTCAAAATATACACAGTGAACAATAAATTGCATTGGAAGTAAAACTGGCAGCCTGACGGGAGCAACCATAAGGCTACTACACATCCTGAAATACAGGATAGCAACATAACAGTGAGGGCTTGTTCACACTTAGAGCGTTTTCAGGATTTTTTAAGCGCCAGCGATTTTGAAAAACATCCTAAAAGCACTTGTGCAATGATTCGCTATGAGAGTGTTCACATCTGAGTGGTTTAATTACAATCCGCTCACCAAAGCACTGCCTGTACCATTTTTGGGGCGATTTGCCTCAGTGGAAGGTATAGGGAAATCACAAAACACTTGAAAATACTCTTTCTATAGCGATTTCCCCACTGCTTTTTAGAATAAATACATTGCATTTATTATTTTCCGTGTCCAAGAGTTCACTTCCTGACTTGCGTCTAGAAGTGAAATAAAAATCGCTCTGCAAAAGCACTAAAAAGCGCTTTACAAAAAACTGCAACGTGCAGGTAAGGGTGCTAAAAATAATCGTGCACAAAATTGCAAAACGCTGGCATCAGCAATTGTGACTTTAGATGTGAACAAGGGCTGAGGGAAAGTTGCTTTGTGCATGTGATGTGATGCATACAGTAAAGCATACAGTACATAAAGGAATACTTCATCACAACCGTAAACACTCACATCATCTGGTAAACGCACAACATGCTGCAAATCCGCCTGTACTGTGCCACTTATGCAAAAGATGGCACTTCCTAATATAAATGAGGCAGCCACTCACATGCAGGGGCCCATGACGCCACCTGAACGTCTTGTGTCAGGGAGGGCTTTCTAAAGGGCGACATCCGTCCCCTTCCTCCCCAGCCACCGCTCATTTACCTTCTGAGTCTGTGGCCGCCTCCTCCACCACAGACAGTCCCCGGGCCTCCTTGCTACTTGACCTCAGATCAGCTTACGTATGCTTCCCCATCACGCTCCCATTGCTCGGAGCATTCTGCACCCATCAGGCAGGAGAGGGCAGGAGGAAGCCCCAGGTACAGTGCTGCCCATAATTATTCATACACTTGGCAAATTTTGACTTAAAGTTACTTTTATTCATCCAGCAAATACTTTTTGTGGGGAAAAAAACATTTCTCAGCTTTTATTTACATTTAAAGGAGTCATCAGGGAAAATGTAATAAAATAAGTGCTCCTTACCGGGGGCTTCCTCCAGCCCCAAGCTCCCAGCATGTTCCTTGCCGCAGCTCTCCCCACAGCCGTTCGCCGCAGCTCCGTCCCGGTCCCTGGGCTGGAGGAAGCCCCTGGTAAGAAGTACTTACTTTATAAAATTTTCCCTGATGACTCCTTTAAGCAAAAGTGTCCAATTCAAAATTATTCATAACCTTCTCAATAATCAATAGAAAAGTCTTTTTTTGGCTATTACAGCAATCAGACGCTTCCTATAATTGCAGGCCAGCTTTTTGCATGTCTCCACAGGTATTTTTGCCCATTCATCTTTAGCAATGAGCTCCAATTCTTTCAAGTTGGAGGGTCTTCTTGCCATGACCCTGATCTTTAGCTCCCTCAACAGATTTTCAAGTGGATTCAAGTCAGGACTCTGACTGGACCACTCCAAAATGTTAATGTTGTTGTCTGCTAACCATTTCTTCAACACTTTTTCTGTGTGTTTTGGGTCATTGTCATGCTGAAATGTCCACTGGTGCCCAAGGCCAAGTTTCTCAGCAGACTGCCTGATGTTGTCATTGAGAATTCTCATGTATTGCTCTTTTTTCATGTTGCTGTTTTTTACTGTGATTAGGTTCCCTGATCCATTGGCTGAAAAACACCCCCAAAGCATTAGGTTCCCACCACCATGTGGTGGGATGGTGTTCTTTGGGTTGAAGGCTTCTCCTTTTTTAGGCCAAATGAAGGAAACATCATGGTTGGTTATCAAACAATTCAATTTTTGTTTCATCTGACCATAACACAGAAGACCAGAAGTCTTCTTATATGTCCATATGACCATTTGCAAAAGCCAAGCAAGCTTTTGTGTGCCTTATCTGGAGAAGTGGCGTCCTTCTTGGTCTGCATGCGTGGAACCCAACAGCGTGCAGTGTCTGTTGTATTGTCTGCCTTGAGACATTGCCACCAGCAGAGCCCAGATTCACCCAGATGGCCTTGGTGGCGATCCTTGGTTTTTTTTCACCTCTCTCACTATCCTCCTGGCCAGCACAGGTGTCACTTTTGGCTTCTGACCACATCCTCTGAGAATTTCAACATTGTGGAACATCTTGTATTTTTAATAATATGTTGCACTGTAACCACTGGAACTTGAAAACATTTAGAAAAGGCCTTGTACCCCTTTCCTGATTAGTGAGCAGGCACAATGCGCAGCCGCAGGTTCTCCTCACTGAGCTCCTTTGTCTTAGCCATGACTGTCCACAAACCAACTGCAGAGAGCTGCTGTTTTTCACCTGTTGAGTTGATTAAAACAGCTGTTCCTAATTAATCAGGGTAATTAGGATGCTTTAGAACAGCTTGGACTATTTGGAATGGTATAGAACTTTGGATGTTCCCACAGACTGTGACAGTTTGTGAAGGGTATGAATACTTTTGGACTGGACACTTTTGCTCAAATGTAAATAAAAGCTGAGAATTTTTTTCCACAATAAAGCTTCTTGTACGACATCTTATTATCTTTTGAGAGACACCTATGTCATTTCCGGTCAAAAAATTACTTGCTGGTTGAATAAAAGTAACTTTAAGTCAAAAATTGCCAGGGGTATGAATAATTATGAGCAGACCTGTACCTATAGAGTTTTTAGCCAGAAATACTAAAATGCTTTTCTGAGGTCTCTGAGCTCAGCCTGTGTGAAAAAAATGGTTTTATTAGCTGAATGTAACAAATTTGTGTTGATTCGGGGGGAGGGAGGTGGGCAAAGCTGAATGGTAACCTCGCTGTAAACGGTTTACTTTACACTGCGTGGCAGAGAGACACAGGATCAGACACACAGACAAAACTGCAGCTGATGATTATTACACATTTGAAGGTATATTGTTGCTTTATATCATTCTGAACACATTTTACTCACAGTATTTATAGACAGTGAATATTGTTTCTGTATGCTGGATGTGCTGGACACAGTCCTCCATAGAAATGCCCACAGTGAACACTGTTCTATGTAAATGTCATAATTTAAGATATGTAAAGATGAAGAAAAGACTTTGTATTGCTATTTGCTAGTAATTACTGGAAATATAAGTGGCATTTAGAATTTTAGTTAACTTTGATAGTTGTCCTTTAAAGAAAAAATGATTCTTAGTTACAATAAATCTGCAGTGTGTCTACTTCCTGCTTTCATGGAAGCAGACATTGGGTTAACATCCTGCGTTTACAAATTAGCTGCTCTGCCGAGACAGCCAACGGACACGGCTGAGAGATCAAATTACAGTTGTGATTAGTCATATATAAGGTGGAATTAGACAAGCTAAACTCTAAATACATACAGGGGGCATTTCTCCATATTTTCGTACTGTCCTGTGCAAGAGTTCAGGTCCACTTTAAATAGTAACATTTTAGTGGTTAGTTGCAGCATTGAGGTATGTGTGGGAATTAGGGGAGGGGGCAGATAGGGTGACAGTTGGTCTTGGGGCTAAAAATCCGTACCTAGCAGCATGAGCAGTGTAGAGAGTTTTGCCTGAGTTATACGTTTGCATTGATCCTCAAGGCTATTTCAGAGCTCCAAGGAGGTATAACCTATTTTAAACTGACTTATCTCTGGTGCTGATGGGAGAAATTATTTACAGTAGATTAAAATTTGCTCTTACCCTTTAGCAGCAAGCACCTAAAACTTCGCTTTGTAGAGAAGCAGGAAATTATGTAACACATCTATTGAAAGCATTTCGTTTGTATTTTCCCAAAGAAAAAGATAATTGAGATTTCAGAATTTAAAAATATCTACAGATTGCAGTGAAAACTCAGATAAGAAAAGCTAGGAGGTGATATAACACCGTGACGTTAGGTAACATCAGGACAAATGACAAAAAAAGAAAACAAAGATACTGAGCCAAATAGGTTGGTGACAATGTAGCTGCGAATCCAATTAAAATGTCTATTTGATGAAGTGCTAATCTCCTGTTTTATATCCCTGAATCTGCACAGCTGTGCACCAATCATGGGCTAGCCCATCTTCAGAGTCTGGTGCACATTTTTTCCACTGTACAGAAGAAACACTGATATCCACGTATATGTGTTCAGAAATCCTAACATGGTAAGAGCCGGTAAATGGCAATGGCCAAAGCTGGTAGCCATCTCACACATCAATATATTAAAAGGTTACCCATGGTTATCATGGTACCCAGCTGAGTGAAGAGGGCATCTCGAGGGTACTGATGACTCTGCTGAGTCAATCTCTAACAGTGCACGGCCTTTGCTCCTCGAGAAACATTACAAAAACCCGAGCCAGTGAGATATTTCCTCTTGGCACAGAAAGATTTCAGTGTCGGAGTACGAATTCAAACTTTCACTGGCCTCGTTAAAGAGAACCCAAGCTGAAGCTAAGGTTCAGAAACACATACTTATCTAAGGAGAAGGAAGCCCCTGGTCTCTTGCAGTCCTCTGGTCCCCCAGATCCTCCAGCTGACTAGGGCTGCGCTCCTCTTCTAGCTCAAGCGCAGCCGTGCCTGTGCAGTAATTGCGTGTGCACAAGCGTATCCAGTTTATTGTGCAGGCGCGGACGTGCTCACACAGGCGCAGTACATCCACGCTCATGCTTGAAGACGAAAGTGGTCCTGATCAGATTAACAGTCAAGCCCTGTCGGTAATCTTTGGAGGGTCCATGCTCAGCAACGGCAGAACCAGAGGACAGCCAAGGGAAGCCTCATTAGGATCCAGAGGCTTCCCTCTTCTTAGGTAAGTATGTAATGTTGTACTCCAGCTTCAGCCAAAGGCCAAATCAAGTTTGAAATAGGGCTGGACTAGTATAAAATCAGATAAGTATTAAAGGAGAACTGTAGTGAGAGGTATATGGAGGCTGCCATATTTATTTCCTTTTAAGCAATACCAGTTGCCTGGCTATTCAGCTAATCCTCTGCCTCTAATACTTTCAGCCATAGGCCCTGAACAAGCATGCAGCAGATCAGGTGTTTCTGACAAATTTAGACAGATATGACAAGATTAGCTGCATGCTTGTTTCTGGTGTGATTCAGACACTTCTTTAGGCAAATAGACCATCAGGGCTGCCAGGCAACTGGCATTGCTTAAAAGGAAATAAATATGGCAGCCTCCATATCCCTCTCACTACAGTTCTCCTTTAAACCTAAGCTAAAGGTGCACACACACACACTATGGCTAGGGCAACAGTTCCGGACATGAGCAATATAGATACACATCCATTCCTGTTCAATGCATTGGGGAGGAGGGACAATGGAAATGGAGGAGCCGCTTCTGGCAGGTGAGGTAATAAGTGTATACTCGTTATTTGTTGCTGTTATTTAAAGATCCAATGGGCAAGATCTTTAATTACCATATGTTGGGGAGCAGCTGTGCACATGCTAGATTCTCAGCGAAGATGGCCCCAAGTGGTTGCCTCAGAAAAGTTCCTGCTAGCGTGTGTGCAAGGCTTTTTTTCAGGTGGTCTAATTTATTGCAAATACTTTCTGTTTTAAGAAAGCAAACTTTTGTTTTCCATGGCATTTTAGTAAGAGGGCTTTCTGGTCCATTGTACACACTCCTAGGAGTTGTGGTTCACCATGAGCTTGCTGGGTAGTCTGTAACGCTGGGTAAATAAATTCTTACCCCATAGAGCCATATTAATCCATGCCATGCACTGATGAGGATCAATCAATCTGAAACTTGTCTGGATGCATGTTGGATTATTGTGGCTCTGTATATTTGACAAGCTTGTCACCATTCAGCGGATTCC